>NW_027185759.1:38524235-38526552 GCF_028583685.1 Petaurus breviceps papuanus | reverse complement strand
AGAAAGAAAGAAAGAAAGAAAGAAAGAAAGAAAGAAAGAAAGAAAGAGAAAGGAAGGGAGAGAGAGAGAGAAACGGAGAAAGGAAGAGAGAGAGAAAGAGGTTAATAAAAAAGAAAGAAAAGAAAGAAAGCACCCTATTTCTAGAGGAAATGATAATATGTAAGGCCTCAGCTGAATGCCACTGTTCCTATCACTCTTTAGTAAGGGCTTGAGACTATATGAATAAAGCCAGAATTTTTTTTTTGAAAGAACCATCTCCAGTCAGGGTGTGTAGAGAGAGTGAAGTGGTCTGCTGTTGTCAGAGATCACACTGATCCTCTGTGATCACAAGGGTGCTATAGCCAACTGTAGATCATGTACATTAATGGAGAAGAGCCATGGCCCAGAGAATCCCCTCCTCATTTTTATTTGGTCTGAGACTGGAATGCATGGTAGGCATTTCCCCCAGGATATTTGCTTTCCTAGTTTTATTTTCCTTGGGTTGTTATTAAAATGAGACTGCATTCCCTGAGTACAAGTCACCTGACACCCTCAGGGAGAGGCAACCCACAAAGTATAAAGTATGTTGGAGAGCAAGGGAAGGTCAGCCTCAGATTTAAAACTTGTCATGTTTGCTTCTCCTACACACAGTTAGGAAGTAATAAACTTTCTTTGGGGCAAATAAGCGTTCTTTTAGAGCACTAGGGAGTACTCCCAGTTCCTGATGGGGCTATTGCCCCTTCCCAAAATCAGAAGGTTTAAGAAATTTTCCCAGACATAATCAAACCTGTTAGGAATTCTTTTTGAGGTCTTGAGCTCACCCTCTCCCCCCCCAAAAAAAAATTTAGTCAAAATTTGGAGTTCAACATCAATGAACACAGTAATCCAGAAGTGATCTAACCAAGATAAGTACAGTGGGACTATTACCTCCCTAATCTTAAAAATGATGCTTATCAACACAGCCTATGATTGTGATCGGTTTATTGAATGCCATATCCTACTGTTGAACCCAATGGAGCTCACAGTCTAATGGCAAACCACTCCAGGATCTCTGCCAAGAAAACCCCAAATGGGGTCATGAAGAGCTAGACGTGATTGAAAAAAGACTTAACAACAACAATAATAGTGCAACCCTATGATTCTGAGGTATCTTGGGATGAGTGATATCATGGGAAGGTGAAAGGAAACCATCTCTGAATTCAAAATATCAGGGTTCAAATTCTTCCTCTGATGCTTATTCTTTATATGACCTTAGGTAAGTCACTTAATTTCCCCTAAGCCTTGGTTTCCTCCTCTGTAAAGTAAAGGGATTAGACTAGACAGTTCCTGGGGTCCCTTTTGACTTTATATCTATAATCTTATTCCCTTTTCCATTGTGGGCATGGGAATCTGTGGAAAACAGAAACCCGAAATCCTTGCTCTCTTCTTTATACACTCTCTTTTGTTCTGAGTTCATGCATCATCTGGCTTGATCTTACAGAGAAGCATTGGGTAGGGGGATGGAGGTAGGTATCTGGATAGAGGATAACCTGAAAGGAAAAGTAAAGCTGGGATATAGCAAGAAATCCCCAAGACCTCTACATCTAAGTCAACATCTTGCCTCTTGGGTTCTAGGTCAGGATTTGAATGCAAGTTCTTCTGACTCCCAATCCAACCTCCTTTTGACTACACCATGCTCCTTTGCCCTCATAATACTGTTAGAAGTATTATCATCACTGTTTTACAGATGAGTAAACAGATCCAAAAATGTCAAGGACCTTTCCCAGGGCTGCATAGTTAGCTAGAAAAGACTAGATTGAAACCTAAGTGTCCAGCTACAAAGCCCATGGAATTTCATCTTGCCCCCCTCCCCATACCTTCATCCCAGCAGTGAAGTCTCTCTCCTTATGCCTCTCAGACCAGGATGACTTTTCCTATCCACATCATCATTTGCTAACATTTATTCTAGTTATTTGTGTCTCAGTCTCAACCCTCTGGTTATCTATATTATCTTTTGATTATAGTAATATAAATTCAGAGCTGAATTATTCAGAAGTCATTTATTCCAACCCTGCCTCATTATGTGAAAGAAGAAACTAAGGCCCATGGAGAGAAAGTGATGTTTCTAAGGTCACACATGTAAAAAGTAGCAAATTCAGGATTCAAACTCATATCCTAGAGCTCCAATCAGCATGAAATCATATTTTTTTTTCGTTATTCACTGCATCTGACCCAAGAGGAATTGAGCTGAATTTTCCTTGACCTCCAACTATTTGTCATCCTATTAAAGCTGTATCACACACACACACACACACACACACACACACACACACACACACACACACACACACACACACAC
>NW_027185759.1:38515732-38524225 GCF_028583685.1 Petaurus breviceps papuanus | reverse complement strand
CACACACACACACACACACACACACACACACACACACACACACACACCTGACCAAACAATATGAAATGAGCTAATATGTTCAACAGGAGATGAGAAGAGGAAGGAAGGAACATTCTCTGGCTGGGTGGTCAATGACAGTTTACATGGAAGCTTGAAGATTCCCAAGTCCAGAGATGGACATGAACAACACTAGAGGTCATCTAGTCCAGTCCCCTCATTTTACAGATTAGGACACTGAGTCCCATAGAAGTTACGCAATTTTCACAAAGTCACCCAACACAATCAGAGCATCTGAGTCTGGAACCCAACTCCTCTGATTCCAAACATCGCTCCCTGATATTTGAGCTAGGTTTTACAAACAGATGGAACTTGTGAGGAAAGGAAGAAGGGCATTCCCAGTATGGGACATAGTGTAAGCAAAGATTCAGTGGTGGGAAAGCAGAGCATGTTTGGGGATGATAAATAGACCAGTCTGATTGGAAGACAAGAGGTCAACAGCCTCAGGGCCCTAGGCAGAACAGGCCTGTATTTAAGTCAATTTCAATTTGTTTCTGTCCATAACCTCTAGCAATCCAAACCAATATAGCTGATGGGTGATAGTTTGAAGTCAATTAGGTTGAGGCAAAGTGCCTCTATTCAAAGGGGATTTTGCTGTTATCATCTCCAGAATCCAGAACATCCTGCTAACTGTTTACAGCCTAGTTAAAAAGGATCACCTAGGACTGTGAAAGATTACATGATACCTCCTCATCCTATCATTCCCTCGATCCACCTACTCAGCCTTTCACCCACTCATCTAAAAAGGTCATTCAAAGGCAAAACCATCACCAAATACAATTGCCACGAGCCAGAGAAGCTACACCAGATTGGACAGATCTCAACAACCCAGGTGGCAGTGTCCTTACCACTCGCACTCCTTCCCTTCTCTCACCAGTAAAACACAGCTCTGCACAAGCATTGACCATCCCACCTCACTGAAACACTCTCTAACCCAGGGCAAGCTTCCAAAGTCCACTTCAGCAAACATCAGCAACCAGCCTCCGTCTGGTGCCCTTAGACATACCTGGGGGTCATAGCCAATTACTCCCCTCCACCAAATTCTCTTGCAGTGCTTTGGAAGGAAAAAAAAAACAACCAAACATTTATTAAGTACCTACCATGTTCCAAATACTGTGCTAAGCACTTTACCAATATTATTTCATTCTATCATCACAACAACCCTGAGAGGTAGGTGCTATTAACCCCAGTACATAGTTGGGGAAACATAGGAAGGCAGAAGTTAAATTGACTTGCTCAGGGTTAGACAGCATCTGAATCCAGATTGGAACTCAGTTCTTCCTGACTCAAAGTTCAACATTCTGGCCACTGCCTCACCAACTGCCTACCAGACTTTAAGCAGCATCACACGCCTACCTCTTCTGCCTCTGTTCCTCTCATCTCATCAATGTCCCACCATCCTGAAGTAATGATGCCAGAGGCTTATGACGATCCATTGGTTTGAAGGGAACTCTGCATTCACTTGCCTTTGATCAGTCTGGTTTTGAGAGCTTGTATTTAATTCGGGGGAAAGTATGGTAACTCAGAACACTGATGTTCCATAGGCTAACATTATCACTTTTTAAAAACACATACGTGGACTTTTCTTGGTCATTTACAAAGTCCATTTAGAAGAGTTGGAGTTTAAAGGTGGCCTACAGCAAATATACGTGGCGGTGTGAAGTTGCAACATGCTTTCTAAGGTGGTCTGGATTTTCCATTGAGTATTAAACAAACCTGAGACAGAGTCTCTGGGAAGGTTGTCTCCATCTTCAATAAAATAACAGCTTCAGAGCTGAGCATTTGTGCCATAGAACTAATCAGTTAATCAGCCTCTGTGATGAGTATTTATTAAGAATATCCTGTGATAGGTGTTGAGATACCAAGATCCCAATGAACCAGTCCCTTCCCCCAAAAGAGCTCATACTCTACCGATAAATGATACCAAACTGAAACTACACATAAACACAACTAAATTAATGTTACAGAAGAGGAGTGTTGCTGACATCAGAGAAAAGTCCGGATGTTCAGTTGTTTCTATTGATGCATCCTGAAATGTAAATAATTTTAACACCCAAAGAGAACTAGGGAGATCTAACTGTTCTGGGCAACTCGGCAAGAAAACATCTGTGTGCTCCCAACCATATGGCTCAGCATTTATAATAACCTAGAAAACAGGGAGCCATTGTAATTAAGAATTTGTGTTAGCCATTTTGAGTTACCTTAGACTGGGGCTCCAGGGGTCCATGAACTTGGATGGGGAAAAAAGAAGACATCTTTATTTGTACTAACCTTCTGTTTCCTTTGTAATGCTATGTATTTCATGTATTTAAAAACATTATTCTGAAAAAGGGTCCATAGGCTTTGCCAGACTGCCATGGGTTGGTCATACACACACGCACACACACACACACACACACACACACACACTCTCTCTCTCTCTCACACACACACAGACTCTTCATACACACACAGACTCTCTCTTACACACTCACACACAGACTCTCTCTCTCTCACACACACACACATACACACACACACACACAGTTAAAAAACCCCCGTCTTGAACATCCTAACATAGAAAATGTTATTTTCTAACAACCAAGAGGCTGAATTTTGGTCTGTTCAAAAGACATTTGTTCATCTATACTCCCCATCGTCAAATAGAAGGCCAGGTTAGCTAAAGCTCACACCATCTTGACACACCATTTAGCTTTCCTTTTCCAAAAGCAGTAACTAGTGAACAGCAAAATGAGACTTTGACCCAGGAAACTGTAATCTAAAGCAGAACTGGCAAAGCCAATTAAGGATGGTTTTATACTTTAAAATACAATAAAACTTTATTTTTAAAGTGCAATGACCATTATTTGCTTGTGGGCCACACAAAAACAAGTAAAGGGCCAGATTGGACACAGGCGGCTGTAGTTTGCCAACATCTTACCGAGAGAAATAAGAAAAATAAAAAAAATAAATAAATAAAACAGTCATCCATTCAGCCTCAATTTAGTACCTCATTAGCAGAATAATTAGCTAAAATATGAATCTCTCAACTCAGAGGACATTTTTAATAACACCTAGCTAGAAGCTAGGATAATCAATTATCAAAAAAACCATTTATTGAGCACTATGTGTAGGCCTTGGCACTACAGTAACTAACACATAATCACCTATATGATCTTCATGGCACGAATCACAAAGTTGATTGGTGGCCTGGTTTGGGGCATTTCATGCCACTTGCCATAGAGATCAAAACTGTTGGTGACAGTTCTGCCCCCTCCACTGTCCAAATGCCCACGGAGAATGAGGCCTAACAGCCCTGGAGCTGGCAGCAAACTGATATCTCTGCTGCCTAAATCTCAGATTTTCTCCTCAGGGTTCAAATGTAAACAGAATTCTCTTTTACTGTGTAAACTCTCCATTTCTTTCTTCCTCTCCAGCCAGTCTGACCACAAATATTGGCTGAATGACTGTTTGCTCATGAGCTTCCTGTGACTAAGAAATCTGTCACCTGGTGTCCAGCTTTCCTGGGGTGAATCTTGCTATATTTAGATTGGCTGGAGCTCTGATAATCAACACAGAGTCTACCTCGAGGATACAATCCACTGGAACACCCTGGAGGAGGCACCTCATTGGCCTAGCCTTTAAGAAGGAGGAGTCATCTCTATGCCATAATCATTCAGAGGATAAGAAAGTCAAAGCATTATTTGCTCAGAATTTTGTTGTTATTGTGAGAGAAATCCAAATATGAGACAATGGCTCTCATCTGGTGGGCTGATGACCCTTGAGGATCCAGACAGAGCTCTTGCAAGCAAGCCTCAAATCCATATACAAATTAGCAAACTTAACTTTCTTTACAGAGAGACAGACTAGCATTACAGAAGCTGCAAGATCTGGGGCCAACTCTTACCTCTCATGTGGGGTATGTATCTAGCTATGTGTGCCTGGACAAGTTATCTAATCTCTTTGGACCTCAGTTTCCCCATCTGAAAAATTAGAAGATTGGACTTGATTTCTAAGGTGACTTCTAGGTCTCTATCTATAACCCACTGACCCTAAGTAACAGTAGTCATAGAGGAACTTCATCTAGGATTTCCTTAAATTGATCAAACCATCCCTGGAGTCTTGGTCACTATATTGCTATTTTCAAATATATGCTGATATTCTTATTGCTAATAAAACACATAAATTCATTTAAAAGGCATAAGGATTGAACCTGTGATTTAATTGGTCTACAGTTCCTAAGCAAGTAAATTCCCTCTGTAAATTCAGGTCAACACCTCTGCTGCTTATAATCTAAGAGAGTTGCCCAGAGCACTGAGCTGTTAAGTGGTTTGTCCAGAGTCACACAGCCAGTGTGATGAGACCTGAAGTCAAATCTTGCCAAGTTCAAGGCTATATTTCTTTTCACTGTTACACTAACTCTCCTTTTCTAAAAGGAAAATTGAATTCCGCATAGCTTTTTGTCATTGGGTGTTTTTGACATCAGCGAGTAGTCCCCACCAACTATGGGGGGGAGGGAAAACAGAAGTTCTGTGGGTCTTTTTGACATTAAAAAGTGGTTCCCATAAGATAATAAACTCAATAAAAAATCATTATCAGGACCATTTTTATGTTATAGATTATCACGGTATCTAAAGAACTGAGTTTGGGAATGATACCAGGGACAAGGGAGGTACACTCAGTGGGCATAAGCAAACTGCCAAACATGACAACAGAGGAATTGAAAAGAGGAAAATCAGAAAATTTTACAATGAAAACATGGACCAGTCAAGTAGTGAAAGCAAGAGATAGCTGACTTTCGTCATTATCACCACCACCATCATCATCATCAGTACTAGTATGTTATGTTTGCAAAGCACTTTGGGTACATTATCTCATCTGATCCTTGTAATGTCTTAGAGAAATAAAGTGATTTGTCAAAAGTCACATTACCAGTGTATATCTGAGTCAGAATTCGAACTCAGATCTTCCTAACTAGAACCAGAGCTCTGTCCATTTAAAGATAAGCCTTATGTTCCATTAATTCTCTAGACAATTCCTAGGGGTTGAAAGGATGACCCACAACATATAGGGGGACCCTCTTTGGGGATTTGTGGGAGGACTTGGACAGGCACAAATGGTCTGTGATCTGTATCCCTGGATGGTGTCACTACACGAAGGAGATCACTGTTCCATGGAAGTAACCATTGATGTAATAATAACAGGTGTTCATGTAGCACTTTCAAGCTTTGCAAAGCACTTTAAATGCATCACCTGCTTTAATGCATTGTTTCTCACTCCTGAACTGCTAGGCTATGACAGGCTCTCTGACCTCAAGCAGCTTGTTAACTAGCTGAAGAAAGTGTACCAATGCATATGAAGCAACAAGAAAAAACTGATGGCAATCTATAATTATCTCACATAAGGATTTCCCCATTTCTGGCTCCTTCAACTTTGTTCTTTCTTTTATTCCACGAGCTACTCACAGTTCTTGGATGCCGACCTATTTTATCCTTCCCCATCCCCTCCCCACCCCACCCCCACACACACTGTTTCCCAGCCCTCCCCAGTGCATGGTTTATCCTCTCATATAGCTCCCACCATCTGGATAAGCTTTTCTGGCTCTCTGGGCCTAATTATTTCACTGACTCTCAAGAGTCTTCCTTTCTCTCTTGTCTATGACTCATAGCCCTTTTACTAATGAACAATTAAGTCCCTGCTTTTCTGATTTTCCCTTGTTCTGTGACCAAGGATGGATTTAAGAGAACTTTGACAGACAATCCAGGTCTGTTTTAATTCCACCCTATCCTTCCCCTACACATGGAAGTCAGTGTATTATCCTCTGGCCTTAGAATGGAGGGAGGGGATTGTGACCCAGAAACAGAAATATCAAGTCACATAGAGCTGAAGTTTAATAGTTTTGGGTGGTGTTTTGTTTTGTCTTATTATTGTAAACTGGGAGGCCAAATAGTCAACTGATAAGCATGGAATAAGTGCCTGCTGTACCAGGCACCAGAGATACAAGACCAAAAATGAAACAGCCTCTGACCTCATGGTGCTTACATTCTATCAGGAAGACAATATGTATGTGTAAGTGCATATGTGTGTGTGTGTGTGTGTGTGTGTGTGTGTGTGCATAAGATGGGAGATGGAGTTTGGTCTGAGGAATAGTAAGCCAGTTTGCCTGGATCATCCCATCAAATGGGAAGGGGGGAAAAAGAGAAGTCAGGGAAATGAAAGAAAATGCAAGAAACCTTGTGAGAAGAGAGCACTGGAAGGGGAAGAAGAATTATGGAAAAGCAAGAAAATGAATAATCATGAAGGTGAAGTCAACAGAAAGAGGAGGAAGAGAAAACAAGATGTCTTCAAAGTGGGGGGCAGGGAAAGTGCTTCATGATTTCCAGATGGTAGCAGAAGGATGGAACAAAGATGGTTCCATGTCTGCTGGAGAAGTGTGAAACCTGGGGCAAGCCACTTAACCTTTCTTTGAGTCTCAGTCTCACCATTTATAAAAGTATGGATCATAACTCTAAACTACCTCTTAGGACAAGTGTGTGAGATGGCTCGTTTAGCCTGATCCAGGGTGATGCTGGGCAAATGTATAAATGGAGAAGATTGTTTCTAGCATGCTCTGAATGACCAGAAAAGCACAGAAAATGTTCTAAGGGATCTGGCTGGGAGCTATCTTTGTTTCCTCGGATCTGTAGACATCAAAGAAATCCCTCCCTCCTCACAAGAAGGGATTACTTGAACAGAAATCCCTCCCTCCTCACAAGAAAGAGGATGCATTCTCTGGTTTAATTGCTGAATTTCCCTTAGTTTGGGAGTGGCTGTGTTTTGGAACTTTGTGGAAATGTTTACTTTCACATTCCTGCCATCCAGGGCAGGTCTTTTCTCAGCTGAAGCTTGCTGACCCGGGGCATGTGCTAGCTGTGATAAAGTAATAGTCCCTGTTAACTCAGGAGCGAGCCTGGAACAAGAAATCACAAGTCCATTGGGGACACAAACCTGCTGAACTGTTTTCTCCTTGGCAAGGGTTTTCTGCCATCTATACAAACCTGAGCATCTGTTCTCAGATGCCTTTTCTATTTTGTTCCCAGTCCTTTGTGAATCTGCTCTAAAATCAAGATGGTGACTATTTCCTAGAGAAAAATGAAATCGGATTGTCCATGTCAGCATGGACATGGACGGCACCATTTCTTGACATTTCACCGTGGAACGATCAAACAGCCAGTAAGTTACTTTGCAGAATTAGGAAAAACAATTAAATTCAACTGGCAGAACAAAGAGTTGAGAATTTCCGAGGAAGTCAGGGTAATGAAGTCAGAAGGAAAGGATCCAAGGATTGGATTAGCGGAGGACAAACTATGTTATAAAATAGTACTCCTCACAATTATGTGGCACTGATTTAAAGGTAGAGATGGTGATCAATGGGGGGTGCTAGATGGAGTAACATCAGACCAAGCAAACTTAACACAAATGCCTGGGGACAAGACTCCTTGCTCAATGAGCATATCTAGGAAAATTAGAAAGCAGTGGGCAGAAGTTAGGCTTCTTTCTCCATCTTATATTATATGCCACAGATATCTGCAAATTATTATATAACCTAAATGCAAAAAAATGCAATTTTTTGTAAAAATCAAAATCATTTTTAAAAACAGAGGAAAATGGAAAGAGGTAGTTTGCACAACTGTATCCAGGAGAACTCTGAAACAAAGAACAGAAAAGATAATAAAAGGTAAAATCAGCAATACATTTAAATGAAATGTACAAACCTTTCATTAACAAAATCCATAAAGTTAAAAAAAAAAAACTGAAGAGAAGCTATGGGTTTGTGGGGGGGCGGGGGGGAGAGGGGAAGGGGGGAGCACAGGGCTCGTTCTCAATCCCTGAAATGAATCTGTGATCTTCTTGATCTGGCAGTTCCCTTCAATGATAGAAATGCAATTTGTCCATGCCTGCCATTCTTTCATTCAAATCAGTAAGATACTCCATGTCCTCCCAAAGCTCTGGTCAACCCAATGTATAGGATCCACAATTGCTTTCTACTGACATTGTGAGAGTACCAGTGGAGCCCAGTGGCTGCCTACCATCACTGCTCATTCTTCCCAAGCGATCAGGCTGGCTTGTTTTCCTTTCATATACTTCCTGGTATTCCTCAGAATTCCTCCTGGGTTTTATGTTGCAGCCTACTAATGTCCAACATGCACACATCTCTCACTCTGTTTGCTCTCTGGGTGACATGCACTTTTAGCTCTTCAGAGGAAGCTGTCTTCCATGTATCACACCATATAGCAAGTTATCTCTGATAAGGTATAAATACAAGATATATAGAGAATTCAAATAAAAATAAAAGGACAAAAATCATTCCCTAATAGGTGAGTGATCAAAAAATATAAACAGGCAGTTTTAGGAAGGGAATGAAGAAGAGAAGAGGAGAGGAGAGGAGAGGAGAGGAGAGGAGAGGAGAGGAGAGGA
>NW_027185759.1:38514836-38515332 GCF_028583685.1 Petaurus breviceps papuanus | reverse complement strand
GAGGAGAGGAGGAGAGGAGAAAGGAAGAGAGGAGAGGATAGAAAAAGAGAGGAGAGGGAAGAGAAGGAAAGGAGGGAAAAAAGGAAAGAGAAAGAAAAACAGAGGAGAGTAAAAAAAAAGAGATAGAGATGCAAAGAATTGACAGCCATAGGAAGGAATGTGCCAAATCACTAATAATAAGAGAACTGCAAGTTATAACAGCTCCAGAGCTTTCTCACATCCTTCTAACTGATTGGCAAAGATGGCAAAAGACCAAAATGATAAATGTTGGAGAAGCTGTAGGAAGACAGGTACACTAATTCACTGTTGATAGAACTGTGTGTAGATTCAACTGTTCTGTAAAGAAAAAATGAAAGTTAATTATAAAGCCACTAAACTGTATCTATTAACCCAGAAATCTCACTACTGGCTATAAGGCCTGAGGAAGTCAAAGACAGGGGAAAAGATCTCACACACACACACACACACACACACACACACACACACACACACACAC
>NW_027185759.1:38502195-38514826 GCF_028583685.1 Petaurus breviceps papuanus | reverse complement strand
ACACACACACACACACACACACACACACACACACACACACACACACAAAACCAGTACTTTTAAAAAATAGTAATAAAACATAGATTGGGTATCCATCAATTATGGAACAAGTTATAAGATATGAATACAATAGAACTTTTATTATTCCTAAAGTGATAATGAATATGAGGAATTCAGAGAAACTTGGGAAGATGTGTATGAATAGATGAAGAAAGAAGTAAACAGAATGAAAAGACCAATTTATGCAATAACCACAATAAGATAAAGGAAAACAACCCTGAAAGACAGAATTCAGATCAATGCAATAATAATTCTTAACTCCAGAGAGAAAAAGAAGATGCCAAATGAGGTGCCTATTGTCAGACAGAGCCAATGTATTGGCTTATTTTAAGCTGCACTTCTTGGACGTAGGGGAATGTTCTATGGAGCTAGGTGGTGACAACAGATATTTTGAAAAAGCATCAATAAATAATTTTTAAAGTTTCCCAAAGATAATGGCTGATACAACTTTTTTTCAAATTTTCAGAAATGGGAAACACACTAGTGCATTGAAAATAAATTACTCCACATAAAAGCAAGTCAAAAGTGTTCAGCTCATAGTGGGTTACCTAATCTCTAGCATTAGAATGAGGTGACAGCATATTTTACAGTAATAGCTGATATCTACATAGCACTTTACTCCCATTATCTCATTTGAACCTCTCATAAACTTGGTGAGGTCAATATTACTGATGTTACTATCTCCATTTTAGCTGAGACAGTACGGTTGAATAACTTGCCCATGGTCACACACAAGGTAGTGTCAAAGATGAAATCTGAACCAGGTCTTTACAGCTTTGAATCTAGTGCTCTATCCATGACACCAGCTATGGTAATAATTACTATTGGATATCCATATATGGGAATGAGTTCCCACAAGACCTGAAAAATTCCAATGGATATCCAGTATAAGTGTTTCTCAAACTCCATTTCAGTTAACCGAAAGGCTACTTACTTTCTCTCTCGGTTGCTACAACTTTGAAACTCTGCCAGAACAAATGGGTAAAATGATGAGATTACAATGAAAAATTCAGTAATTTAATTATTAAGTTGTAAAAATAAAAGCAGAGATAATATGTTAATAGCCCAAAAGACTCATACATGCACTCCTGGAAACCTTCCACCAACCATTAAACCAAAAGATTTTTTACTGGTCACTACTCCCCTAAATGGTTTGCCTTAACTATTAGAATGGAAGTTCCTTGAGGATAGGGACCAGCTTGTTCATTTATCTCTATTCTCAGATATTAGTGTACTCCTTAGTACATAAATGTCTTCAGCAATAAATTCATTCATCTGTGGTGTACAGACCATTCCTTGAGAAATTCACTGTTAAAGAATCTATCATAGCAATAACAAACACCATATTTGTTTCCTTTCTAAGCTCCAGCTGACCTATAAAAATTCTTTATTTTATGTAAGATATTTTTATGTATTCCTTATTTTTTGTAAGAAATTTGAGCTTCATTATTTTTAAGCATTATCCTTGTAGTAAGCCTGTATCAGTGGTTCACATGAAGGCAGTATACAGATTTCTTATATATCTTCCCCCAACCCTTCACAAAGGGGAATTTTGATTCCTGTCAGAAGGGGAAGCAGGAAGTTCAATGACCATTGAGTAGCCACTCTGGTCTCCTAAAAGAGAGAGGGTCTGGAATAGAATTATGTTTATCTGTTCCTTTAAATGTTATTAGTCTAGGGCATATAATTTTAAGGTTCAAGCTCACTCATAAGGCAAAAGGAGGGTGGGAGTCCCCAAAGCTTGACATCTTTCTTACCAAATATTAGTCTGTCTGTCTGTCTGTCTGTCTGTCTGTCTCTCTCTCTCTCTATATATATGTATGTATGTATTTATATATACACATATGCATACATATGTACATCATGTGTGTTGTGTGTATATGTATGTATATACATATATACACATGTGTGTATAGATTGTGTATGTATATGTATATATGCATGTGTGTGTATCAAAGAAATCCTTTTATCTAAGTCAATTGCAAAACAGAAATTAGAGAAATTATTCATAGGAGAATATAAACTAGATGATACAGCACGAAAGATCACTCTCAACGGGAATGAGGGAACTCATGTCAACCAAGAGGGAGAAAGTCCTCAGACTCTTACCAAAGGGGAAATTCCCTGAAGTCTTTAGTGTTGCAAACTGTGAATAGGAGCATGATAGAGACTGCCAGCTCCTCTTGTGCCTGCTTCTTCCCAGAACTTCTTTTCTCCCTTCAGTGACCTGAAGAGAGGGTGACTGCACGTGGGTTTTCCTTTCTGAAGCTGGGAGCCAAGAAGCATTCAAAGACACAGAAGAGAGCAAAGAAATGGAAGAGATTTAATCTCTCTTTTGTTCTTGCCAATGGCATTCCACCCCTCATGTAGATCCAGGGCAATGATTTCCACTAATGAGGAGAGAGTATCATAGGACTTCAGGGGCTTGGGGTACATCCTTATGAGGCAAAAATATGAGACTTGCTTTTCTCTCCTCTTTTCAACACACATTTCCCAAATAACAAAATACTGGCATCGTTTCCCCAAAGTATGAGAAAAATAACAGGAATGATGAGGCTTGCTGACTTATGCACAAAGGCTTCATGTGCAGTAGGATAGCACTGATCCAGTGGTTGGAAAGAGCTGGATTCGAATTCTTCCTCTGACATACGTTAACTATGCGATGATGGAAAAATCATTTCATTTTTTTGAGCCTCATTGTTTTCATCTGTAAAACACCACAGGTCAAATATGCCCCCATCTCTATGAGTTGATATAAGGATAACATCAGATAATGTATGATAAGCTCTTTGGAAAAAAAAAATTAGAACATTTTCTAGAAACATCAACTCTTACTATGCTGAGGGAGTGGAGGGAGGATTCCACGTCTCATGATGGGGTCTGTTTCCAATGTGACATAAAATTTCCACAGGACAATGGATCTTAAGATCCTAGGTTTAGAGCTGGGGTGATTCCAGAGACTTTCTAGTCCAACCTCTTTGTTTTACAAATGAGGAAACTGAGGCACGAGTCACTGGCAAAGTGACTTGTCCAGAGCTTTAGCTGATTGTCAACATCTCTTCCAGGCAAACTAGATGAAATCACTCCCTCTTCTTCCATCTTACCCCTCCCCACTTTGATACATGTACTTCTATCCTATTCTCTCCCCTTGGTTTTTCATCACACATAGATTCTGAACAGGGAGTGAGCTGGCTTTATTAAAAAAAAAAAAATACCACAGAACAAAACAACATTTCTTAAGGTTTAGGAGGACCCACAGTGACAAGACAAAATGAATGGCAGTTATCTTACATAGAATGCCTCTCTTCCCTTACAAGGTGAGGAGTTGAGCATAAATCTCCAACATTTTGCTGTCTGAACATACTTCCTGACTGAAGGAAACGACTTGGATGCTTAGTTAAGACCCTTGACCAAGAGAGTTTATTTTAGCCGTGTCCAAGACCCAGTAATAATAGACCTTTGTCATTCCATTGCCTTGTTCTTTGTTTTAGAATAGAGGAGAAATGAAGATGATTTTCAATGGTATTCTCTGCTCTCACATAGGCTTTTCTTCACCTGTATCCTGAAGGCTCCAGCCAATCTCCCAACATCTTGGGAAAAGTTTTTCACACTTGTGCTCCACTCTAATTCATGGCAAGCAGCCATTTAAGTCATTGTTGATCCCACTGCATCTCATAACGCCCATCATTCAACTGTTTCCCCATTTCCACACCTGTAAATGTTTCTGAGTATAGAAGGAGTGACCTGTGATTGGTTTTGAATTGCTTCTATTCTACCACTGAACAATTCTAGGTGGACAGAAGTGTATCATTTGGCATTTACATGACATTTTTACATGCATTTTTTCTGAATTATTGTACCTTAAGATTTTAAAAATCCCATTTTTTTAAATATGAAAGAATGAAGACAACTTTGGGTTCATTGAACAGGTCAGTCTCATTACAGACACATCTCCCCTTGGAAAACGTGGCTCACAATTATCTTTTGAGTTTAGAATGCCCTCTGGGATGAGATAACATCTGCCTATGCTACCTAGAGGCCTACATAAACCTAGAAAGCTAGAGATTTCTAACTTCTGACACTATAAACCCAACGATATTGTAATATATAAGGAAATGGTGAGAGAGACTTGTACAATCTCAGGCTGTTAAAACTGCGAGGAAGTTTAGGGAGCTTTCATTTCATGGATAAAGAAATGGGAGTGCCTCAGAGGTTAACTGATCATATAGAGACTAGAGTCACAAAATTCCTCTAATGACTGTCCTCTGTGCCAGGTTTAAAGCCCCCAAAATCTTGATTTTAAAGGGCATCACAGTGTAGTGGCAAGAGTGCTAAATTTAACATCAGAAGCCCTGGGTTTGAATCCTGCCTCTGACCCTTGTTGTGAGACTTTCTCACCTTGGTGGGCACCATGTTTCTCTTTGGAAAAATGAGGGAATTAGACCAGAGGGCCTCTGAGATATCATCCAGCCCTAGATCTATAAGTTACTAAAAAGAACTGCGGAGCCTTAGTTTCCTCCTTTAAAAAATCCAATTCAAGAAGCATTTCTTAAAGCACCAGGCACTGTGTTTTTTTACTGGACCTACAAAGACAAAAATGGCAACAGTCTCTGCCCTCAGTGAGATTATACTCTAGGTTGAAGGAACCACAAAATGAATGCAGAATGAATCCAAAGATCCAAAGTCATATGCAGACATGAAAAGCACCAACAGCTGGGGAAATCAGGAAAGGTACCTCAGTAACACCATGTGATTAGAGCTTTGAAGGAAATTAGTGATTCGAAAACAAGGGGGATCAGGGAGGTGATTCTGGGCATGAGGCTAGAGCTTGCACAAAGGTACACAGGCAAGGGATGGAGCATGCTGCTTGGGGAACAGCAAGCAGGTCAGTCTGACTGGAATGAAAAATGGGGAGGAAGGTATAATATTGGGCTTCACAGGGTTGTTCAGAGGAAAAGTGCTTTGCAAACTTGAAATCCTCAAACAAGCGTGTTAGTCTACTAAGGCTGACTTTAAGGCTGAGCCAAGGGTGTGACCCTAGCCAGAGGCAGAGGCAGGTTGAGTGTAAGACTGGGAGAGATTTTAAAATACATGTAAAAACTCATTCTGGTTCCCCAGTTGCACAATTGGGAGCATTTTAAAATACCTCCCCCCTCCCCCATCCATGCTAGGAGGTGGGAGTGAACTATTTGGAATGCAAGGGAGGAAACTGCCGTAGCAGCTTATACTTTACAAAGAGCATGCATATATTATCTCATCACAATAGCCCTGGGAAGCAAATAGTACAGAATCCCAGAATTTGAGTTGGAAGGGACATCTGTGGCCATCTACTCCAACCTGTACCTAAATGAAAATTCCCATTATGACCACTCTCTGTGGAGTGACCATCTGACCTTGACTTACTCTGGTAAGATTATCATACCTATTTTACAGATCAGGAAGTTGAGGCATCATGAAGGTAAACTCAGGGTGACACACCTATCTGAAGTGAGATTTGTACCCATGCCTTCCTCAGTCTGCCTTGCACTCTGTCCATTACATCATACTGTTTTGTGTGTAAAGATGATGCCAAATGCTGAGAATGCCATTCTTTCTTAAGTTCTATATTGTCAAGGCATGGGCTCTGGCTGCATTGTTCTCTTCTACAAAGAGCTTTCAAATATTTCAGATGTCACTTTTAAGCAGTAATTACTTCAGAGAGCTACTACTCTCTTTTCCCCTTTCAGGTCCTTTGCCATATCTGGCAAATAGATAAAGTCATCCTTCAACATTTTAATGGGAATGTATCTTTGACCTAAACGTGATTAAACTCAGACTGACAAAAGCATTGACACAATTTTCCCAAGTCAGTGGGGAAATCATATAGTAAGCATGAAAAATAGAGATTCTGGGCAAATCTGTGAAAGAATGAAATATTCCATTGTATTTAGGGCAAAGATGAAAACTGGAGGAAAAAACCAGGGTAAACAATTTGAGGGACCCAAGAGACACCAGCCAAGCATAGGAGGTGATATTATTAAAGAAGGATTAGTGCAGAAGATAAACTGACTAGGAGTGAGCCAAGGGGATTCTAGGGGTCCCAACCAAGACCATCCATTCTTTGGAATTATTTTGTGTATTCCTGTCTATGTGCACATTGCATCCTTCCAGTAGAAAGGATAGGTAGAATATAAGATAGAATCTTTTAGAATGTAAGCCTCTTGAGGGCAGGCAGGGTTTTTGTTTTTGTCTTATTGCCAGCCAAGGGCACAGTGTTCAGGACATAGTATTTAATAAATGTTTCCTAGCTGACAGATGAATTGAAAATAAGCTCCTTGAGACCAGGGCTTGTTTCATTTTGGTCTTCATAAATGTTAACACTATAATCTTGATTACAAACTTTAAAATTTGTAAAGCATTTTATACATGTCATCTTGTTTAATTGTTTAAACTGAGGCTAAGAAAGGGCCAGCTAGCTACAGGGCAGCTGTGCCAAACCTGGAGTCAGGAAGACTCATCTCCCTAAATTCAAATCTAGCCTCAGCGATTTTAGTAGCTGTGTGACCCCAGGCAAGTCACTTAGCCCTGTTTGCCTCAGTTTCCTCATCTGTAAAATGATCTGGAGAAGGAAATTGCAAACTTTTTCAGTATCTTTGCCAAGAAAACGTTAAATGGGGTCACAAAGAATCAGACATAATTGAAAATGACCAAACAACAACAAAAAAGAAAGGATAAGGGAGCCACACCTCAGCAAAGATTCAAACTCACCCTTCTTGACTTGAAAATCCAGAACCCTACACATTGTACTATTCTGCTTCTCATATCCCTAACATTAGTGGTTGTGTCTGACACATAGTAAGTGCTTAATAAATATCTTGACTCCAAAGGGCTAAGATAAACATATAATCATGGTCTGGTAGGATAATGAATTTGGAGTCAAAGGAGCTGGATTCAAATCCCTCCTCTGACTCTTTCTAGCCATGCAACTCAGCTGATCAATTTCTTCATTCACTAAAGCAGAAGAATAATATCTGCAATCCTACTTCACAAGGCTCATATGAGATAATGCATGCAAGGCATTTTATAAAGAATAAAATTAAACATCATTAACAGATATGAGTTAGTGTGATTTTTCCTGATGCACAATCTTTGTCAGTAATATCCTTGGACCTTCCCCAATACATAGTAAGGTTAAATAGATATTGCTGCTGGGTGATGAAAGGAAGATGGAGAGAGTTGTGTGGGTTACTTAGACTAGCGAACAAGTATTTCGACCATGTTTCTGGATAGTGCATGGTTTTCCAAAGGACGTGCTTATGTCTAGACAAGAGAGACAATATAGCAACGTGGGAGCATGCTATAGTTGGAGACAAGAAGATGTTCCTCGGATACCATGGGTCTCTACCTCAGTTTCCTCATCTCTAAAATGGGATACTAACACCTAGAAGGTTATTGTGGGGCTCAAACAGGATCGTCTATATAAAATCTTTTTGCATAGGTTTAAAGCACCCTGTCATCCACATCAGCCGTTACTGTTAAACACATGCTTTAGATGGTGCCTTCCTATTCTTCTATGTTTGCCAAAGCCTGTGGGTGAACATCAACTATTCCACTGCTTAACTGAATGTGGTTTCCATGCCTTGCTCACAAGGCAAAAGTGGCTTGCATCCAGCCCTCACGCAGGTCTGGAGCCCAGTTCTTTGTCTTCCAGCAGCCAAACATCTATTTCCTATGAAGCCAGTTAGTTAATTAGGGGAAAGCAAAACCTCTCTTCAGGGCCATGAGTCCAGTCTCACGGCTCCTGAGCATAAATCAGCTAGTGAGTCACTCAAGTCTTCTTGCCTGGGTACATTTCTGTCTGCAAGGCCAGATTTAGCCTAAAGCAATTAGGTGCCCATTTGGATGCTTCCAGATGTCCTCCCCATGTGAGAGCTGAAAGCATGGCCATTTCACACATTTACGTATGGGTTTTCTGCTTTTCAAACAGGCCTGTCCTGACTGAACGTGTTTGGAAAGACCAGAATCATGCTGGATGGCAGAACTCCCAAGCCAGGCTTCTGGTTAACTGCTCCAATTACTGCCTAATGGGTCTGTCTTGTCAGAGCACAACTGGCTCATGAAGCCTCCCACTTCTCAGGCAGGAGCCAACAGCACAGAGAGAAGAACTGAAAATGAAGCAGGATATGGTGCCACCACCAACGGTAGAGTTACCCAACCGGGTGAGCCTTGCCAGCTCTGGTCTGAATGGTGCCCTGGAGTCATGAAGATGTGGGCTTAACAATTTCATATTCAAACCAAGTCATGTGGAGAGCCTGCGTGAGTAATGTGGAAGTGAGCATGTGCGTGGCCTGGGAGGTACCAGAACCAGGAGTGCTTTCTGATACAGATCTTGCTACCATGGTGTGGAACATTTGTACAACTCTCTCTCGTTCTAGAAAAAAAGAAAGAAAAACCAAGTAGTAAACATGCCTTTGAAATCCTTTGCCAAAAGTAGGAGGAAATCCTTAAAAAGATTCCAGGCACTGGAGTGTGGCTTATGCACTTGAGGGAGTGTTAAACTTTGGTGCCAGTTGCTTGTGGAAAACAATGCTTCTCCATAAGTGAAGTCAGAGAGAGAACTGGGGAAATGGAGATATGTCCCGGGGCACTAATATGGACTAATATTTCCTGCCCCCAGAAAACTATTGTAATAGGGGTCTGTTGAATGCATACAGTACCCCCGATGGTATCTCCATGTAGTCCTACATAGCTACTTCTAGGACAATCATGACAATGCACAAGAGAATAGACTGTGGAGCAGACATTTTGTTGCTAATCTCAGTAGTCTAATGACATGTTGAAGAAGATGCTATTTGATTCAGTCTAGAAGCATTCAAAAAGACCTATCAGCTTCAGTTATGTTCTCTTGGCTTCATTTGTTTCTAGAAGATTTTGGTGACTCCTTCACTCATTGACATTCAGTGAAGCAAGTAGAGTCTCTGACTTCAGGAGTTTTGAAAGGCTGGGAAACAAAGAGATCAAAGGAAAAGGATCTATCTGTACAAAAATATTTATAGCAGCTCTTTTTGTGGTAGCAAAGAATTGGAAATTGAGATGCCCATCATTCAGGGAATGGATGAACAAGTTGTGGTATATGATTGTGATGGAATACTACTGTGCTTCAAGAAATGAGGAAGAGAACCTTTTCAGAAAAACATCAAAAGACCTATGTAGACTGATGCAAAGTGAAGTGAGCAGACCAGGAGATCAACATACAAAGTAATAGCAATATTGTAATGATGACTAGCTGTGAAAGACAGCTACTCTGATCAATACCATGATACAAGACAATTCCAAAGGATTCATGATGAAAAATGCTATCAACTTCCAGAGATAGAACTAATGAGCTCTGACTGCAAAATGAAGTATAATTTCCTCCTTTTGTATATTTTTGCAACATGGCTAAAATAGAAATATGTTTTGTGTTATTTCACATCCATAATTATATAATATTGCTTGCCTTCTCATCTGGGGGTGGAGAGGGAAAGAGGGAGAAAATTTGAAACTCAATTTTTTTTTGGTTTTTTTTGTTTTTGCTTTTTGGAAGGGGGAAGGTAGGGCAATTGGGGTTAAGTGACTTGCCCAAAGTCACATGGCTAGTTTTTGTGTTAAGTGTCTGAGGCTGGATTTGAATTCAGGTCCTCCTGACTCCAGGGCTGGTGTTCTATTCACTGCGCCACCTAACCGCCCCAAAATTCAATATTTTTAAAATTAAAAATAAATAATATTTTTTAAAGTTATTGTGATATGTAGAAATCAATAAAATATTTTTTAAAGTGAAGTTAGGAGAGCAAATCATAGGAATATAGCAGTCAGAACTCAAACTGATATAAGTCAACTCTGCATAAATGCATTAAGACATCTTTGGATTTGACATGCTGTGAAAGCTGAAACAAGAATTTATCTGGCAGAGATTGTGCCTTTCAATGTGAACTTGGTGGGACTATTGCTATGTAGGAACAAAACTAAATTAAGCCTACTCCACCTTCAACCCCCAGGGAGACTGAGGTGGTGTAGGGGAAAGAATGCCCTGCAGATGTTGGAAGATTTTTTTGCAGGTTTGTTCTGGCTGTGTCTTTGAAGTAAATATCCTTTCATAAAAGCTAATTATTGTTAAGTGATTAAATGGAATTCTGGTGCTAGTCGTTACCTTCCTAGCAATGAGTGTAACCCGTCTAGTGGAGGCTCAAGCCTATGTCAGTAGAGAAAAACAGCATCCCAAGCCCTTCAGAGCAGCCAGGAACTCAGAGGGAAGATGCCAGCCTCCTTGTCTACTGACCCTCCTAGCCTAAGACCCTCCAGAGATGCAGAGCTCAGCTAACCCCAGAGGCTTTTCTGAGGCACATTGTCTCCCTTTGGGCAAAATTGGACCTATAAAGCAACTGTTCTTTGAGTTACTTTCTCTTAGCCCTCATGCTTCTGGACTTTTCAGTAGCGTCTAACACTGTTGATCTCCCTTTCCTCCTGGATAGTTTCTGTTTTCTAGTTTTTCTGAACACTTAACATTACTCTTTCCTAGTTCTCAGACCTCAATTTCCTTTGCCAGATTCCATTTCAAGGCTACTAACAATAAGTATCTCCCAAGACTATGTCCTATGATCTTTTTTTCCCCTTTAAACCAGGGGTGGGGAACCTGCTCTAAATTATTTCAGTTGATAATCTCATTCATTGCCATAAGTCCAATTCTCTTTTCTATTTAGATTATTCCTAGAGCAGCTTTTATATCCAGTCCTCTTCTCTTTCCTGAAGTCCACCATTACCAGGTGACTTTTGGAAATCTCAAACTCTAGATGTGCTATTTAAACTTCTGGGAGTCAAGATGTTGGAGTAAGCAGCAAATTGCTCTCACCCTCCCTTGTTGACCTTGGAAAAACCCAGAGAATATCGCCCAAGGAAAAATTCTGGAGCCAGCAGAAAGACAGGGTACAGCAGTCTCTTGGCTCCAGGAAACTGGGGGGATTAACAGGAAAGGTCCCTCTTGCTGTGCCTGAAGGGGACCAGTACAGGATCGGAGCCATCCCAGCAAGCCAGCAGCAAGCCCCACCTCAGCAACCCAGTGGGAGATCCTGAGCCCAAGGGTGGGAGAGCAGGCAAGCACCAACACCAGACACACACCAGCCACCAACCAGCAGTTCCAGTTCAGCAACAGGGAAACTACCAAACCACTACAACATCCAGCTGCCTGCAGCTGAGGCCCCAGCACAGAAAATCAGTAACCGGGCCCTAGCCCCCAGCACAAGAAGTCTGGGACAGTACCCCCTGGACCCCAGAAGCAGAGATCAAATTTAAAAGTCAGGAAAAAAAGGCAAACAAAATGAGCAAAAAGAATTTTAAAAAACCAACGACCATAGAGAAAGATCTTGGTGACAGGGAAGATCAAAATACAAATTCAGGAAAGGACAACGTGGTCAAAATACCCATATCTGAAACATCAAAGGGGAATATGAACAGGTCTCAAGCCCAAAAGGCCTTCTTGGAAGAGCTCAAGAAGAATTTTAAAAGTCAAACTAGATTGCCATAGTCATCTCAAATACAATATGTCCAGCAAAATTTATTATCTCTCCCTCCCAAAACTCCCCTTCTTTACTTTCCTATTACTGTTGGCATTACCACAATCTTCCCAGTCACTTAGACTCACAGCTGTGAGTTCTTCCCATTCTCCCTTACCTTATATATTTGCATCTGTTGTCTTATCTTTTCTAACAGAATCTCTCATATGTGCCTCCTTCTCTCTACCAACATGGCCACCACCCTAGTTCAGGCACTTATCACCTCTTGCCTGTACTATCACATGAACCTTTTCATTGGTCTCCCTGCCTTAAGATTTTCTCTACTCTAGTTAATCCCTTATTCAGCAGTCCAAGTAATTTTCCTAAGACATTGGTGACCATGTCAACCCTACACCCAAAAAATTCCAGTAGTTCCCTTTACATCCAGGATCATATATAAAGAAGTCCTTCACAATCTGGTCGTGTTCTCCTGTAAGGGGGTGGACTTAGAAAATACTCCAAATTACTCCATTTTCACCTAAATTTAGTGATAAAATTCTTACCCTGGTACCTTTACCAGGTAGTAACAAATCTTGGTTTAATCAAATCAACCAAAGTCCAGCTAAATGTAAAAGACCTTGATACATTGAGTTACCACTAAACCATTAGATTGACTAGAACAATGTTATACATGAAGAATTTTGAGATTGGCTGAGGGAAATTGATCTGCAACTAGTAGTAGCAGTAGTAGTAGTAGTAGTAGTAGTAGTAGTAGTAGTAGTAGTAGTAGTAGTAGTAGTAGCGGTGGTGGTGGTGGTGGTGGTGATAGTAGTAGTCAGGATTTATATCATTCTTAGTATATGCTAGGCATGGGGGTGGCTAGGTGGTGCAGTGAATAAAGCACCAGCCCCAGAGTCAGGAGGACCCAAGTTCGGTTCTGGCCTCAGACACTTAACACCCACACAAAAAAACTAGCCATGTAACCTTGGGCAAGTTACTTAATCCCAATTGCCCTCCAAAAAGGCAAATTATATATATATATATATATATATATATATATATAT
>NW_027185759.1:38484016-38502095 GCF_028583685.1 Petaurus breviceps papuanus | reverse complement strand
GCTAGGCACTATGCTAAGTGCTGTATGAACATTAACTCATTTTATCCTCACAAAAACATTGGGAAATATTATCTATATTAATATATTATCATCCCTATTTTACAGTTGAGGAAACTGAGGCAAACAGAAGTTAAGTGACTTGCCCAGAGTCACCCAGTTAATAAGGGTCTGAGGTCAGATTTGAACTCAGGTCGTCCTGACTCCAGGTCCACCCACTGTACCACCCACCTGCTGTGGCCTCCCTCTAAGGTCTCTTTTAACTCTAGGTCTATAATCTTTTAAGAAGGGGGTAGAAATGGTGCCATAGGTGAAACCAGAAGATGGTTGTGGGGTTGGTCATTGGGATTCTGGGAAGCTCTGGTCTCATACCATCTACTCTAGATTTCATTCAAACATCCAAGTAGTCACTTGTTCCACAAACACACACCCTGCCCAACCCTGTAACCAGCTGAGAACAAAGAACAACGTTGCTTACCTTGAAGGTGGTGTAACCCAGGTGGGCAGAGAAGATCCATACTCATGAAAAGCCAATTATTGATTTAAGAGCAGTCACTAAGTGGTTCAACAAACATTTGAAAATGTACAAAGACCCTACAAGGGCAGGGCTATACAGAGGTAGAAATGACTTTGTCCTTACCCTCAAAGGGTTTACATTCTTGTGAAATGGGATGCACCCACATAAGTAAAATACAAGGAATATGTAATGACGGCATCTGGACAAAATGCCCAAGGACAGTTTAGGGAGGGGGAGGCCAAACATTTCCAGCTGAACACAAAGCTTCCTAGAAGAAGCTAAGGCTTGAAGGAAGATGGGAGTTTTGGAAGGGAGGGAAGGTCACAGAAGATGCTGCACAAGTACAGACAGGGCAGGAGATGGCACATTTGGGGAGCTAGTAATAATCCAAGGTGGCTAGAACAGTAGATACAGAAAAATGGAAGGCAATGAGAACAGGAAGCAAGAAATACAGCTGAGTGAGTAGAGTGACATTTTATGAAAGGTCTCAAATTGGCAAATGAGTGTTACAGAAAATATGCTGTGAGATTAGAGACCAGTGTGGTCATGATGGGCTGGGGCGATCATCAAGGCCTCATAGAGGAAATGGACCTTGAAGTGACGGTGAAGGAGGGGTATCATTTGGAGAGGAGAGAGACGTTCTAGGAGTCTGGCTTATCTGAGAATGTGTTAGAACCAGTGGTCATAAGATTGCCTAGAATCTCCAAAGGAAAATCTCCACTAAACAGCTGCAGAATATTTGAGAATGATTAACTACCCTGAATCTTTGTTGTCTCAGATTAAAAAATCTAAGTCTTACTTTGTCTATTGAATGTTCTCAAAATGCTGAGGCTTCCTCCATGCCCTACCTCTCAAAGAGCCTATTCCCTGCACCTCCACACCCTACCTCAGATACTGGCTTAGATGTCCAAGTCTATCTCCATACAAACCATTGTGGTTCCAAGAAGATGTAACATGGGAAGAGGACACATTCTGAGAGAGCGAGTTAGGGGGATGTCCATTCCAAGCATGTGAAGACTTCCCCCCAGAGGAATGGGCAGATGAGAATAATTTGCTCCAATGGCCATAAAGGTGGCAAGACCAGGTTCTGTGGAGTGCTTTGAGCTCAGTCAAACGTGGAAGACACCAAGGTCCTCCACTGCATCCCAGGCCATCACCAGTCATCTTGACTTTTCTCTTGCCACTGGACTTTGATAATTCTGGAAGGTAGAGTGAGGCTGAGACTTTGTGCAACTCTGCCTTACTTAAATCCAATTCACAGGCACATCAAGACATTGCCATGATGTCATAGTCCTTTTCAAAAACAAAGGATAGGGGTGGCTAGGTGGCGCAGTAAATAGAGCACCAGCCCTGGAGTCAGGAGAATCTGAGTTCAAATCCAGCCTCAGATACTTAACACAAAAACTAGCCGTGTGACCTTGAACAGGTCACTTAACCCCAATTGCCCTCCAAAAAGTAACAAAAAAAGGACAAATAACTATTGTTTATAAACAAGGAAACAGAAATGCTTCAGTTCTTCACATAGTAATTATTCTGTTAGCAACATAGTGCTGTCCAAGAACACAAGTCTTGAAGTCAGAAGATATGAGTTCAAATTCTGTCTCCACAATCAGCTCTCTGGGTGATACTGGGCCTCTCTGGTCTTCAATTTTCTTATCTACAAAAAAGGGAGAATAATAACAGGTGCCTTCTAGGGTTGTGGCTCAGTTGAGATAACAAATGCAAAGTGTTTTACCAACCTTAGGGTGCTATGTAAATGTGAGTTATGTTTATCATTTCTATTATTATTCAACCTAAACCAAGCAGGTGTTTAATGTTGGGACAAAAGAAAAAGAAAAAAGTAACAACAGTCAAAGGGGTGGTCTAGTGGATAGAGAACTGATCTCTGAAGTGAGAAAGACCTGGTCTCACCTCTGGCCAGTTTGAGCTTCTTGACTTTGGGCAGATGGTTTAACATCCCAGTGTTCTAAGCTACTCTCAAAGACTAGGAAGTTGTAGATCAGATGATAATCTCAATCACTGACCATTTATTAAGCACCCACTATGTGCTTAAGTCTCAATGGGGATATACAAATGTGAATAAAGACAGTCACTTCCCTCTAGGAGCTGACAATCTAATGGGTGAAGACAATACACAAAAGGAGCTGAAAAGGTTGGCCAAGGGAGACTGGGAAGGATCTGGGGAAAGTAGAACCTGGGGACATAGTGGAAGAGTCAGAGAAATCCCAATCTGCTTTGGTAGAGAAAGTACACCAATAAAATACTTGTAGAATGCTAAGAATTGTACCTGACCCATAGTAGGTTTTCTACATTCCAAAGAAATCACCAGTCAGGTCAAAATAATAATTCACATTTATATAACACTTATGTTTTAGGAACACACACTAATTTATGTAATAATGCATTTCCCTTATAGGTTAGGGGGACACATATCATTTTCCATTCTTTATGGATGAGAAGATGTTTAAAGATGTTAAGTGTTTTATTCGTTCAAGGTCACATAGGAACTGGCAATACATTTAGGACCTGCGTCCAGATGTCCTGACTCCAAGGCTTGAACTCTCAAAATATGCCACACAAGTGATAAAATAACTATTATGGAAATGACTAAACCATTTTTGTTTTATTGTTAATATGCAAAAGTTCAATGTATATGGAAAATGAATTCTATGATCTCCCCCAGTCACGACTTGGAGGTAGATAATCATAGTGGAAAGAATCATCAGCAATGGGAGGTAGATTTCTGCCAAAACACCTGGCTGAAAAATGGAGAATCAGCCCAGCTACTGGGCTGACGATGTTAAGCAGCAGCCAGAAACAGGAGCCTATCCTTTCAGACAGAACAGATCACAGCAGCTGGCACCAAAAAGATAGAGCTCTGGCCCCTGGCTTAATGTGCACATCTAAAAGGAAAGCACATTCAAAAAGCATCTTCAAGGTAATTCCTATGTGCCAGGCACAGAAGTGATGCAGCTCCTGCCCTCAGGGAACTTCCTGAGCTCCACTGGAGGAGTGGGGAAAGGGATGGTGGCATTTACTTAAGTATAATACAAATGAGAGAGGCAGGGAGGAGAAAGGAACGAAAGAGTTCTCAGAGTATTTGAAGAGAGAAAAAAAAAAACAGAAAAAGTTGAGTCAGCATTGCGAAGAGTGGCACTAGGTTCTGGGAACACAGAGACAAAAATTAAACTCTCCTTGCTTTTAGGGAACTTATACTCTATAGGAGAAGATGACAACTATGTCTATACATACAGACACATGTATGATGAGCATAGATTAAGAGCTCAAAAGGACCTTCAAAGTCAAGAAGAACAATTCCGGATTTTACAAATGAGTAAACTGATGCTCAGAAATTAAGTGGCTTGCCCAGGGTCACAGAATTAGTAAGCGTCTGAAGCAGGAGTCAAATTCAGGTTTTTCTGACTCCAAATTCTCTCCACTGCACTGCCTCTAAAAACAATAACACAGATGTAGGAAATGGGGGCTGGGTGGGAGGAATAAGATGGTCAATTTGGCTGGGCCATAGAATGGATAATAAGCCTAGAAGGGTAGGTTACTGTCCATGTTCTAAAGGGCTTTCAATGCAGGAAGTTTCCTAAATGACCTTAGAGGTACCAGGGAACTCCTGATCAGGTAAACCTTCAATGGAGACACAGCACCTGAAATGAATCTTGAAACAAGGTAAGTACTTGTAAAGGTAGAAATGATGAGGAAGAATATTCCAAGCATGAGCGATGGTCTTAACCTCTCTCAATCTCAGTTTCCTCATCTGTAAACTAGGGATAATAATAGCACCTTCCTCCCAGGGCAGTTGTGAAGAACAAATGAGATAATATATGTAAAGCTTTGCAAATCTTAAAGTACTATGTAAATGCTAGCAATTATTCTTATGGGTGATGACATCAGATTCCAGGAAATGTAAGTGATCTAGCTTGGGCAGAATGAGTGACAGGAAAGTCTTATTAACTAGGATATTGCAACATGATAAAAGTAATGGGACTATCTTTTATGGATGTAGCAAGGATAAGGAAGGGCAAAGGAAAAGAAGAATCACATAATATATGCAAATCTTGGTTACTGGCCATGGTAATGATCTCTCTCTTTTTCTCTCTTCCCTTTCCCTCTCTCCCTCCAGCTTCCAAATACTCCCAAGAACTGTGGGTCCTCCTTCAACAAGCATTGATTAGGCACTTACTATGAGCTAGGTACTGTCACATAGCTTATACCCCTTAATGACTTAGAGATAGTATTTGTCCATTAACATGCCCCTGAATTCATCACCCAACAGCCAATCTAGTGATAAGTCTCTCCTAAACAGGTGAGTTGTCAGCCAACAAACATGCAGCTTGTGGCCAGCCCCAAACTTGAGCTTCCAAACATAGTAAAGATTGCCGATGCTGTCACTGCCCCCCATAGCCTAAAAGAAGCCAGGATTGCCTCCCTACCACAACAGAGTGTGGAGGGAGGACTTTTCCTTCTGTTTTCATTTTTTCATTCTTTTGGTTCAGCTTTATAATTTCTTGATTTCTTATAAAGTCATTAGCTTCCATTTGTTCCAGTCTACTTTTGAAGGAATTATTTTCTTCAGTGACCTTTTGGATCTCCTTTTCCATTTGGTCAATTCTGCTTTCTAAGGCATTCTTCTCCTCTTTGGCTTTTTGGACCTCTTTTGGATTTGGGTTAGTCTATTTTTTAAGGTGCTATTTTCTTCAGTATTTTTCTGGGTCTCCTTCAGCAAGCTGTTGACTTGTTTTTCATGATTTTCTTGTATCACTCTCATTTCTCTTCCCAATTTTTTCTCTACTTCTCTTACTTGATTTTCAAAATCCTTTTTTATCTCTTCCATGGCCTGAGACCAATTCACATTTTTCTTTGAAGCCTTTTATGTAGGAGTTTTGATTTTGTTGTCTTCTGGTTGTATATTTTGATCTTCTTTGTCACCAAAATAAGATTCTATTGTCTGAGTTTTTTTTACGCTGTTTACTCATCTTTCCAGCCAAATATTTGACTATCTAACTAACTCTTTGTCATGATAGGGCTCTGCTTCCAGTGGGGGTGGGACTGGGGTGGGGGGTGTACTATCCCAGGATTCAGTGGTTTTATGTCAGCCACCCAGATCCCACAGAGTTTTCCCACTGACCTTCTGCGCTATCTTTGGCATTTGTGGTTTTAAAAGTCTGCTCTGGCCCCATCTGCGTTGGGTGCGCTCTGCTCCCAGCCCAGTGCAATATACCCTGTCAGCCTTCCAGGCTGTCTTGGAAATGTGTTTCGCTGTCATTTTGTGGATTCTGTAGCTCTAGAATTTGTTTAGAGGCATTTTTACAGGTATTTGGAGGGGTTTGGGGGAGAGCTCAAGCAGGTCCCTGCTTTTAATCCACCATCTTGGCTCCTCCCCCCTGCTATTTCCATAGTTGAAAATATCATGGCTCATGATTCTTGAGAAGTAAGCAAGCTCAGAAACCATCTAGCCCAGTTCCTCAATTATACAGGTTAGGAAACTGAGGCCCAGAGAGAGGAAATGACAAAGCGTAAGATCACAGATTTAGAATTGGACCATCTAGATAATTGGGGCCCAGAGAGATTGAGTGAGTTAGGATCAAAAGATCAATGATTCAGAACTGGAACAGACATGAGAGGCTATCAAATCCAGGGGATCAACCTTTTTTTGAGTCATGGAACCTTGGCAGTCTGGTGAAAACTATGGATCCTTTATCAGAGTGCCATTAAGTGAATAAAATAAAATAAAAAGGATTACATTTGACATATTAGGAAACTGAGACCCATAGAGCAGTCATGCAAACAGTAAGGAACAAACTATGGGATTTGAACCCTTGCCCTTTGACTCAAAGTCAGGGCTTTGGAATATATTAATTTAATGTTCCTGTGAGAAAGAAGCAGTGTGATTAGGATCAGTATGAATGCGTGCACTCACTGTATAAGGTGGGTGGAGGATGAAGAATGTGTTGGGATCCAACTACCCTCACCATGATAAAATACATTTACATGTTTACTCAGCAGGATAATCAATTTCCCATGCAAATCACAAATGAGAGTCAGGACTGCCCTTGGGCAGCCTCAGACTGAAAGTCATGGAAGGTGTTCCATTTATTAGGGAGAGACATGCAAATCTCAGGCACCTTATTATTTGCATCAAATGCTTTCCCCTTCTTAAAAAAAAAAAGATCTACTTGCTGTTTGGCTCCTTGGGAAATGACACCCCTGAATGCCATAGGAACGCAATGAGAAATGAGTCAGCCGTGCCCATACTGTAAGAACAAGGAGTTCTGTAAATACGAAACAGATGGGATTTCCAGAGCTGTCCTCATGCATTTTGGCAAGCTTCAAGGGAGCTGGGTTAAACCAAAGTCCATTTGCTTCATTTTATTGTTTTGTTGTTTTCTCCCCACACTAGGGTTTAAGTTGATTTGAATACTTATAAAATCAATGAATCCCTATAAATCAACCCCCAGCATCATAGTAACCAGCCATCATTCTACATTATTATTCATACACCAAGAGCATTGGCAATAGTGTCAAAGATCCTGAGTTCAAATCATAATCCAATGCTTGTTACCTGTATGAATCTAAGCCAGTCACTTCCCCACCTTGGTAATCTTCCGCTTCCTCATCTGTTCATGAGACATCTAGGTGGCACAAGGATAAAGCATTGGGCTAGGAACTAGGGAGAACCAAAGTCATATCCTGCCCCAGACATTTACTAGTTGGGTGACACTGGAGAAATCCCCTCACTTCCCCCAGATTCCTTCACTAAGACTCTTCAGGCTCTATTTTTGCATGAGTGAATTATGCCCAGGTAAGGTCCATAAGGGTCAGAGCTGCTTTCTTGGAATAGAAAAATGGATGGACTCAACCCAGGGATATAGGGTTGTGGATGGGAAAACCACATCAATGTACCTTAGAAAGAGCTAAAACTAGAGATTCAGGAGATGAAGCCTCAAGTTATGATCTCCCTGGGCCTCAGTCTTCATTCATAACATAGGAAGTTTGGACTAGATCTAATGTTTCTCCCCAAGCTAAATTTTGTGGGGGACAAGATCAAATTTGTGATTTCATTGGTGTGAGTATTCCAGGTAAGAGAATAAATCTTGCCTTCATTAATTTTACATCTTAGAGTTTTAAAGTATTACCTAGGGCATTGAAAGATTATATATCCACTAGGATTCCGAGTTCAGATCCTACTTCTGATCTTTACTACTTGTGTGGTCTTGGAAAAGTCACAATTTCCCCAAGCCTCGGTTTCGTCACCAGTAAAATGAGGCTGTAGAAGATGGCTTCTGAGGCTCAGTTGAGCTCTGGACCTATGGCCCCATGGAGACATGCTATCTCTAGGTATAAAATTATATGATTTTTGAACGTCAAGTTCTTTACAAATACAGAGTGTGAAGAGAAACTGCAGATCTTCAGTGCACACAATAGGTATTGGACATACAATAGCTAAGAAAAATATAATTCCAGGCTTGCTAGAACTTTCCTCAAAGTGCTTTTATGTCAAGTAGCCAGCACCTGCCGATCTCCGTTTCCCTCAAACTGTAATTGCTACTATAACCCTTTCACCAGCTCACCCAATCTCAGCATAGTATCTGACCTGGATTGCGAGAGAGAGAGATGGAATCTTTCACTTTATTACCTGGCAATGTGGCTAACCATTTCCAGAAATATAAATAACAGGCTCAGCATGGCAGGTCAGAGTTGAGTCAGCAGGGAGAGGGAACACACAATAACTGGTGTGGGTAGGGCTGCGTGTGAAACTTTTATTGCGAAACCTGAAACCCTTTGTCTGTGTCTCTTAGCTCTGGGGGCTGACCAGGCATCAGAGATCCAGACCAGGACTGTCAAAACCCAGCCTTGATTGGACAGGTAATTAATACTCACAGGCTGCACTCACAAAAGGGAAGTCTGCCCTCCCCTACAAGGTGAAAAACCCCAAAGAAATTGGATAATCAAAAAGCACTGTCTGCAGGGAATTCTGTAGGCTTGGGCTACTTGAGCTAGAAAAGACTTTGGAGGATGTCTACTCCCAACACTGCTTTGTACAGAGGAGAAAGTGAAGGCCCAAGAGGGGAAGGGACATTTCCAACATCACGGGTTGTTTGGGTGGCAAATTGGGCCAAGGAATTTAATTGAATTTTTACGGTTACTCTGAAATCTGTGTAAACCCATTGCTTGTCTTTTTGTGGTAGCAAAGAAATAGGAAAAGAAAGTGGGTAACCATCCATTGGGAAATGTTTGAATTGCTGTATGTTCATAAAATTAAGACAGCAAATGAGACTGACAATGTGTGCAGAGTTCTATACTCACATCCCTGCCCTTGCAAATAAGAGAAGAAGGAATGACTTTATTGGGAAATAAAGGTGATTTAAACTGAAAGATATCAACATTTTTTAATTAAAAAAAAACAAAATTTGTCATTTTGGTCAACAAAAGTGGAAATAAAATGAGTATCAATAGAGAATGTCTGGGCAAATTGTAGCATATGAACCTAATGGAGTTATTGAGCTATAGGAAACAAGGAATATCACTGGACCTCGTATGGCACACATGGACACCTTCCAGAGAGGATGAGGAGGCTAGTGAATGCCTTGAGTTTGGGGATTCTGAGGAGCAGAAAGTTCAGCACCAAGATGGTGAGTCCCCTAGAGTGAGAGTCCACCAGGCTGCTCAGAGAAAGAGGGTAAAAGCCAGACTGGAAATGGAAAGAGCCAAAGCTGCCGCAACAATTAGCATTTGGTGATATGGTTAGGTTCTGAAGAGGGAGAAGCAGTGAGGGGAAAGGGAAGGGGGAGAGAGACAGATACAGGGAGGGACAGAGAGACACAGATAGAGACAGACACAGACAGACAGACACAGAGAGAGAGGGAGGAATGGAAGGGGAGGGAGGGAAGACTACAAGGGTTTCAGAGAAACATGGAAAGATAGGTAGAAACTGAATCATATTAATAACAGTCCCAGGAAAATAATCACCACAATGCCTTCCTGTGAATGCCTGTGAATCACTACAAGGCATCCAGGTGTTGTCTAGTTAAAATGGGAAGGGATAGAGATATGGGAAGGGATGGAGATAAGGGCCTCTTTCCTTTCACTGAAAAGGTGAGATACTGGGAATTTGGCAGGATCATTTCCTTTTGTCTAACTATTTTTCATTGTCACAGGGGAAGGCTCCTTGGGATAAGGGGAAGGAGTCTATCTGATGATTCTGATATAAAACAAAAGGCATCAATAAAATTTAACTTAAAAGAAATAAAAAGATCAAAGTTAGGAAGAGTGGAGAAAGAATTCATTTTTTTGCTGGACTCAGGTTCATGCATGACTGGACAGTGTAACACCAAAAGAAGACAGTTGCTAAGATAACAAAGTCACCAGCTCAAGGAACGCAGAAACCAAGCTTCAGGTGTATAAAAATACTTTTCCCTTTCTCACATGTAGAAGTAGTTGCCATAGGTTGTCTTTGAGAGCCATGGGTGGATTAAGTTGAATTTCTCTAGTTTTTCAGGTGGATGAGGACACTATAAACCATGGTGGTCCTTTTTACCTCCGTTGAGATGGAAGGGAAAGGGGCAGAGTCATTAAAATGGGAGGGAAGAGAGAAGTGGGAGACGGCAAAGTGGAGAAGGCAAGCTTTAAGCAGAAAAACTAAGGACTCAGAAGGCAAGCTCTTCACAATCATGACTGGATCAGCCCTGTCCTTTCCTTCCCAGAGCTTTTAAAAATGTCTCACTAACCACCACAACCATCACCACCACCCAAATACATCTGTTCTGTGAAAGGGAAAAAGTCTCTTTATAGGACTGCCATTTTATTTTAAAGATCCAGGAATCCATCCACATGGAGAGTCCCTCCACAAGTCATAGGTTCACAGATCTAGGACTAGAAGGGTATAGAAGCTGATTAGTCTAGCTTCCTCCTTCTCCATGCAAGGAAACTGAGGCCCAGAGAGATTAAATGAATTAATTACCCAAAATCACACAGAGCAGGAATTCGAACCCAGGCCCTCTGACTCCAGAACCAGTGTTTTTCCTGGAACTCCTCCATGACTTAATAAAACAATGATTCCCACCCTTTTGGTAGCAGGATCCCTTTACACTTATAAAAATTAGTGAGGACCCCCCCACACACACACAAAGAAGCTTTTATGTGGATTATACCTATTAATATTAACTATAAAAGATTTAACATTATTATAAAAAGTTTTGAGCCCACAGACCTGCTCAAAAGGGTCAGGAGCATCCCCAGGGGTCCCTGGGCTCTACTTTTAGAACCATAGCTCTAGAAGTTCTATGTGAGTTGTGGTCAAAAGGAAAGTGTCCTCTATTGAGGGGCATAAAGCTCCTCTGCGGTTAGCTAGGCAGATTCCCCAATGCCACAAAACCAGCCCCCATTCCAATCCAGAAAGCATGGGAGGACCCATCGGTTCTTGAGCTCCACTGATATGGTCTTAGAGAACCAAAGGTCACCTCCTTACTGGGATGAGGTCTCAGGGAAGGAGGAACTGAGAGGAGGACCCCCTACTTTAAATCTAAAAAAGTAGAAGCAGTGAGAGTTAGTGACCTAGATAAGATCAAGAAAGAATACTGCAATTAGTCAGCCGGACTCCAGGCTCTGTAGGAACCTGAGGGGACCAGGTTTCCTCTTTTCTCATTGTTTCTGGTTCAATTCAATCCAATTCAGTTCAAGACAATAAATATTTCTCAAAGTACCCATTATGATAGAGGCAGATTGGCACAGTGAGTAAGAGATCTGGTCTTAGCATCAGAGATACCTGGGCTCTACAACGCCACGCTCTGAAAAACTTTTTGGAAATTATCATGTTTCCAAGGTGATTGTTGACTCTGGAAGTTTCCTGAATCTCTACCCCCACCCAAGTCTTCCCCATGAATCAGTTCATCTAGGAACAGGTATTCACCCTGCACCTTGCTGTATGCTATATCCTATTTCTAAGATTTTCTTCAGGGGTAATTTAACTCATCAGGAAAGGTGGGTGTCTTGGAATTTTTAGTAGCTTTCTAGGGTCCATTCAAGATGCCACCTCCTACATACATTCTTTCTTGAATTTTTGAGTGTAGGAGTCATGGGTAGATGTCAAGGAGTCCAAGAAACTGGATAGGAGGGAGAAAATTATATTCTTGTTTTTACTAACCTCTAAATGAAATTTAGCATTTCTTTCAATAACTTTTAAAGCAAAATCATGAAAAGGGGCCCACAGGCCTCACCAGCCTGACCAAGAGGTCCATAAACCACCAGACTGCCAGAGTATTCACAGACTTCACCAGGCTGCTAAAGGGATCTACAGGTGTCATCTGGATGCCAAAGGGGCCCATAGGCCTCACCAAACTAACAAGTCACTAAAAATATTAAGAACCCTTGCCTTATTTGATAGCCCTTTCCACAATCCCAAATTTCTTTATATTTTCTCCACATATTATATATATATATATATATATTCCAATATATTATTATATATTATATTTTCTATATATATACTTTATATATATGTGTGTGTGTATGTGTGTATTTATATATGTATGTATATAGTAACTTTCTCCTATCCTCATTAGAATATAATCTCTTTGAAGGCAAGAACTACCTTGTTTCTTTCCTTTGTGTCCTTAGCACCTGGTTCCTGGCACATAAAGACTGGTTAAATGAATTCTGCTAAGTCACATTGCCCAAAGATTTACTCTGAAGCACATTTTCTGATGACCCTGGACTGCTATATTTAGTCCTTAATCTACTCGGAAAAAAGCTTGATCCAGAGTAATCCACGGGCACCAGGAATGAATAAAGACACAGTGGAAAATATAAAGCACACCCAACCTTTCTAACATATCAGTCGTTGCTTTGGGACTCAGAAAGAAATATGATTCAGTCCAGAGCCTTCTATTAAATTAAAATATTGTGTGTCTTGGAAACCAAAGCATTTTCTTGATTACAGTGTAGGTTTCCATAAGAGATAAAGTCAGGGGGCTAGTTTCCAGGCCACAGATTATTTATAGTCCAGAGGAAGTTCCTGGAAGAAAATGAAACCCTTAATCTGATGTTATTTTTTATTTCCCTATAGTTCATGTATTCTTAACAAGTCTAGTCTTGAGTCCATGTCTTTCTTTAGCAGTCTATATATGGCTGGGAATGCTTATACCAGACTTGGCGAGGTTGGGGGTTCTCCCCTCAATGGCCATGTTCATTCAAAGTAGAGAGCTTTCTAAAAAGCAAGTGGTTAGATCTACTCCTGGTAAGAAAATCCCATCCATCAATACAGATAGCCAACTGTTCTGCAATATGTTGTTCTAGAGCAGTGGTACCAAATTCAAATAGAAATGGGGAGGTATATTGACTTAGAAAGTCACATGTTAACATTATCTATTGTATTTTGGGACAGCTAGGTGACTTGGTAGATAAAGTACCAGGCCCAGAGTCAGGAAGACTCATCTTCCTGAATTCAAATCTGGCCTCAGATATTTACTAGCTGTGTGACCCTGGGCAAGTCACTTAACCCCATTTGCTTCAGTTTCTTCATCTGTCAAATGAACTGAAGAAGGAATGGTAAACTATCTTTGCCAAGAAATCCCCAAATGGGGTCACAAAGAGTCAGGGATGACTGAAAATTGTGTCTTTACTTATTTTGCTAAATATTTTCCAATTACACTTTAATCTGGCTTGGCTATACCTAGAAGTGTTTGGAGCTATGTATGCTCTGACTACAACCTGTCTGATACCTCTGTTCTAAAGAGCTGCCTTTAGCACTGAGAAGTTAAAGGACTTCCCCAGAATCACAGAGCCAGTATTTATCAGAGCTAGACTTGAACACAGGTCTTCTTGACTCCAAGATCAATGGTGGCCTCTACTCATTATGTCAGACTGCCTTTCACATAGTAGGAACTTGATCAATGTGTATTTGATGTAATTGAATTGGTTTGAAGGGAATTAAATCTGCTACTGAGTTCTATATTTGGAGTCAGAGGACCTGGGTTCAAATTCTGGCTTTACCATTGGAGCTCAGTTTCTTCATTTTAAAAATGAGAAGGTTCAGGTTAAACAATCCCCAGGGACCTTCTGCCTCTAACCCTATGATCTTATGAGGCTTTGACTGAACTTTAGGTTAGTCAACCAAAGAAAGGAAAATTAGAAATTAACTACTTCGATTACAATAAATAACTGCCAACCGTGCTTTAAGTAAAGACTCAGAATTCAGCATCATGGTTGTTCACTTCTGTTTTAAGAAGACAATGATGAAAGAAGGGAGAGGAAGGCTGACTCCTTTACAAACGATCAATAGAACTGAAGGGTTCACTCAACATTGGTTGGGTCCAGGAATGGAGGCTTATGAACTGTAGTTAATATTAGGATGTAGGGAGTAGGCAGCGTTAAAAATCCATTTAATTGAAGCAGCCTCACCACAGTTACCCTCAGTCAATCTCACCATGATCACAGCTTTGCAGTAGCTACCTCTGATATCCCTTCTAGTGCTGTATCTATATTCCTATGCTACTCCAATGCCCTTGCTTTTCACATGAAAAAATTGAGGTCAGGAGACTGGTTTGCTTTGCTTATAGTTACCACAAAATCATGGGATCATAGACATAGAAAAATCATTAGGGGTCATCTAGTCTAACCCTCTCATTTTACACATGAGGAAACTGAGGCACAAAGAGAGAAAGGACTTGACCAAGGTCCTATAAGTATTAAGTAGAAAAGCTGAGATTTGAACTGTTTCCATGATCTCAGATCTACCAGTCTTTCCATCTTGCCATCCTCCTCCATCATCTAACAGAGCTGGGGAACTGTGACCTTGAGGCCACATGTGTCTTTCTAGGTCTTTGGATGTGGTCTTTTGACTGAGCCCAAGTTTTACAGAACAAATCCTTTTATTAAGGGGATTTGTGCTGTGACATTTGAATTGATTCAAAGGGCTACACTTTTAGATTCTAAAACCTCAAAGACCAGGAACATGAAGTGGAGTAGAATCATCAAGACACTAGGATGAGAAAGTCTGAAAAATGTAGTCAAGGTTTGTTTGCTTTTTTAAAACTTTTTCTTCCTTGTCCCTACCTTGCTTTGATCAGTGATATGAAGGTAAAATTAATTCAGGTTGCATCCAAGACCCTTCTGTGAAATGGGCTGTAACTCCAAGGTACTAAGCATTCCAGTAGTGAAGAACTGAAACCAAGCAAAAGATGAGACAAGACCAAAGTATCAGTGATCACTTGGCAAAAATCAGAAGCAACTGTGAAATGCAAAAGAAATGTCGAAAGCCTGAAATTGAAGGTAGTTAACAGAATCACCAAGACTCACAGTGAAGAAGACAACCGTCTAATTTTAGGCAAGAGTCCGATGATACAGGCATCTAAATGGGTTTTTAGCTCCTGCAAGTGTAATTTGTTCCAATTAATCTTAATCACCACAAAAATTGTGTCTTAAGGCCCCTCTTAAGTGCCAGTGTTTGAAATTATGGCCACATAACTTTTGATCTTCATGAGCTTCAGCTGTGGACAGCTCCCTACCACTGGTAGTGTTTCCCACATGGGAAATTTTCTTAGTTAGAAAGTTGGTGGATTTTTAGAAGAAATGATTGGTAGTAAAAGTTATGCTGAATAGTAAAAATTTTCCACATTTGGTAAACCAGATAGTCAAGTCCAGTTCTCTCATTGTACACGTGAAGAACCTGAGAGCCCAAGAAATGAAGCGACTTGTAGAAAGTCACACAGCTAGTTAGCGGCAGGGCTGGAATCAAAACCCCATTCTTCATAATTCCAACATAAAGTCATTTTCATTATCCATAATGATGGCCCTTTTAGAAGGAGTCTCTTTCCTTAGTTTCAGTCTCGGCTGAATCTTCATCTACAAGAATCTCATGTTCATTGTGAGGACTGGGCAGAAGAACTACTTAGTCCCCAATTGTTGGATTTTTCCCCCAGCTATTGAGCCAATAAAAACCCAAATGCTGAAAGTTGAGTCTCCAAATATCCCATCTGTGAGGCTAGTGACATCAAATGATCCACAGCAAGGTGAGACTATTCTGGTAGAGAAAGTGAGTATGAATCAATCAGCCCTACAAACTCTGAGACCTGCCCGAAGGGGAAAGCAAAATCAATGAGGTCAAAGCAGCCTGATTCTAAACTGCCCAAACATGTTATGATAAAAATCATAGTGTTAGAACTGGAAGGAATTTTAGAGACTGTCAGGACACTATGGGATACTTTGTAAAAACATAGGATTTTGAATCAGAGGACCTGGGTTCAAACCCTCCTTGTCACTTACTGTCTCTATGACTTTGGGCACTTTGGGACTTCTCTGAGTCTCATTTTCCTCATCTGTCAAATAATTGAATTAGATAAAATGGCCTCTAATATTTCTTCTAGCTCTAAATCTATGATTCAATGTTATTTCAATGCCCTCACTTTACAGACGAGGAAACTGAAGCCAGGAGGTGATGGTTGATTTGCCCATGTCTTATTCTTTCCCTAGGCAGTTAGTAGAAGAGCCAAGACCAATAGAATCTGATACATCCAGTGCTCTGTCTACCTTTCTTTATTTCATCTTCAACATAACTGAGATAGGTGCTATAGGGATTATTATACTCATTTCGTTGATGAGGAAATGGATGGTGGGAGAAATTAAATTGTTTTAACGCACATGGAATCAGACAAGCCTAGGCTCTATCCCCACTTCTGGTAGTGGCCCTGGCACCCTAGGCAAGTTGCTTCACCTCTTTATGTCTTTGGTCTTATTTATTAAGTTACAAACTATATGTGTGTGCATACATATATGTGTATCTATAGCTATACATACACACATATGTATACATACACATACATGCAGCTTCCCTTAGCTGCACAATGAGCATCTTAAATAACAGATATCCTTTTCCTTGTCTTCACAGCCCTAGCACCTAACAGAGAAGCTGACACATAGTAGGCCCTTAACAAACCCTTCTTGCCTGATTGATAAACGTTTCCTGCAGTGGAGAAAGTCACTGCTCCTTGGCATCTTTGAAAGCACAGCTTTGCAGAGCCCAGCCCCAGCTTTTGTTTCTCTAGCCCACTCTAACTTCATCAGCTCTTCAGAGCAAGTTCTCCAGATTCCAGCGTGATGTTCTTTCTATCACATCCTGTTTCCTCTCCTGCTGAGACCTGCTCCAACCCACACTCAGAGCTATCTGCTGAGATATCATCTTAGTCATATCATTTTGTCTGCTTCTCTAACCCCCTAGCCTTCCAGATGGTGCATCCTTTGATTTCATTTCAGTTGTTCCAAGAGCTGCTGGGAGGATCCCTGGGATGGCTCTACTTTTCGCTCTCTGAAGTTCCATCTCCCTGACCCATGACATACATCCCCACTGGCACATTTCTGAAAGGTGTTTTTTCATGGTCCAGCCCTTGCTCCCTTTGCTCTCCCATAAAGGCCTTCTTGGGGGATGTGCTTTAGTCAGGAGCACCTGGAGTGTAAATGGCAGAGCGCGGACCAGAGCCTAGCTTTCCTCATTCCCAAGTCTGAGCTCTTTCAACCACCCCAATAAGAATATAAAGGATCATTCTGAAATCATGTAACTGCCCTAAATATGCCAGCTGTATCCCCGTCCACTACCAGTGTCCTAAAAACTTTACACTGGGCCCCCAGTTATAGAAGGCCCTATTTGGAGTCAGAAAGACCTAGATACAAACCTTGCCTCTGACACTTAGTAGCTGTGTGAGTCTAGGTAAGCTAATTAAATTTTCTGAGCCACAGTTAAAGAGCCATCTATAAAACAGGGAAAATAATATCTAGAATACCCATCTCATAGGGTGGCTGTGAGCATCATTTGATAAACACACATAAACTGCTTTGCAAAACATTAAATACTATGGAGATATCTAATATTATCATTATTATGTCTTTTCCCATTTGCCACAAATCCACCAATAATGTTTTTAAATTCACTAAGAATTTTCCCTCCCCATTCTTTCCATAAAAAATCATCATCTTTTGCCTCAAATCCTATCTCCCTCCTAATTTCCCCAGACACAAGCATCTTTCTAGTCGCCCAATCAATTGGCAAGCATCTATTAAGTGTCCCCTATGTACTAAGTCTTGGGTGATAAGGGTACAAAGACAAAAATTAAATAGTCATTGCCCTCAAGGAGCTTACATTCTAGTTAGGGAGTTATAAAAAGATAATGTGCATGTGTGTGTGTGTGTGTGTGTATAAATCGTATACACAAGATACATATAAAGTAGAAACAAGGTAAATTTTGAAGTCAAAGTTCTTTGGAAGGGAAGGAAAGAACTCTGACAGGGAAGGGAAAGGTCCCCTCCAGAAGGTAGCCCTAGAGCTGACCTCTGAACAAAGAAATTCTAATAGGGGAGAGAAGATGGGGAGGCTAGGTGGTGCAGTGAATAGAGCACCTGCCCTGGAGTCAGGAGGACCTGAGTTCAAATGTGGACTCAGACAACACAAAAACTGGCCATGTGACCTTGGGCAAGTCACTTAACCCCAAATGCCCTACCTTCCCCCTCCAAAAAATCAAAAGAGAGGGAGGAGAGGAGAGGAGGGGAGGGGAGGGGAGAGGAGGG
>NW_027185759.1:38446198-38483616 GCF_028583685.1 Petaurus breviceps papuanus | reverse complement strand
ACTTGGGCTGTTCTCAAATCTATATTCTCCCTTATCCCATATAACCCATGGATTGACAATTCATGGTCATAGCTCATTGATTCTGCCTTCACCACCCCTCTCAAATCCCAGTTCTAATGTCTATTGACTATGTGACTTTGGGCAAGTCTTTTCATTCCTTGAGCCTCGATTTCTTCATCTGCACATGGGAAGAATAATATTTGCATCCCCTACCTTAGAGGGTTGTTTAGATGGAAGTGCTTTGCAAATTTTAATGAATGATAGAAATAAAAATTTTAGCTATAGTCAAGATCATAGAAGATAAAATTTCTTCTGCATGGGATAGGGGAGGGATCAGGGAAGGCTTTGAGAAAGAGAAGAATATTTGTAGAACTAAGAAGGTGGAAAGGGGAGAAGCATAGTCTGTTCCAAGCATGAAATACTGCATATGCAAAGTCAGGGAGGCAGTAGAAGGAATGATAAAATTGGGGAACAGTGAGTAGTCTAATTTGGCTAGAGCATAGTAAGGTGAAAATCATGCTACAAAATGAGGCTGGACAGGAACATTGGCACCAGAAGAGATATTACATCTTGTCTTCTGATCTGAAAGAGGGAAAATCAAGGAATACAGGCATCTGAAAAAGAGTCTATCTTAAGGCAGAATAACTATCTTTCAGAAAGAATAACTAATGAGGGAAAGTAAAATACTGTAGGTGAATAAGCTGGGCATGCCTTCCATGACTCCTGATGAATTTCAGGGCAAGAAAGTGCTGAAAGGGAATTGAGCATACCAGATAGCTAGCCAGAAGGCTTTAGTAAATGATTGACAGCACTATAGAAAAAAAAAGAAAAAGAAAAATCCTTCCAAAGAGTTAAAAAAAAATAGAAGTGAGAATTAAGTAGTGTGTGATAACAGTTAAGTTTTATAGATGTCTATTAACTCATACCTAGTTGTTTGTATTTCTTTATATATTACACTTTGTTATTCTTTAACTTGACTCTGTAAAATGAAGTCATCAATTAAATGTTGTTAATTATGTGTATTTTTTATTTTCATGGGATTACCATAGGAAAAATCAGCATCAGTTGGACTATGTACTAGTTTCAAGTAGTTCGATCATCCACATTTTAGGATAGTCTATATTTTATGCCTCATTAACAGGTACCATCATTGACTTCCAGGTACTCTTTGATATCATACAGACAGTGCCTAGGAGGAGATAAGAAGCTTCCAAATGGAGGCCTTGGGTTTCTACATATACCAAGCAGTGAAAAGCATCATAAATTAGGTAGGAAATATGAGCAGACATTTTGTATTTCTGTTTTTGTCTATATCAAAAAAGTGAAATTTTAAGTTGAATTCCATAAATACATCTCTATTTGCCTCTACAATTATTGAATTATTTCTGTTGTCATAAACAATCCTTAGGTTTATGTAAGCTAGCCTTGGGAGAAATAGTCAGATTATCCCATTTTTGTGAATCTGTGCTGAGATCAGAAGAAATTATATCCTTAAAGCTATTTCATGCTAGCTCACTGTGAGACTATGGTTTAATTAGAAAGGAATATTATAGAGCAAAGCAAGATATTTGATAGAGGCTCTGTATGCCAGGAGAGACTTTTTTTATCTGGAAATCACCTTCTATAATGATTATGCCTAGATATAATCATTTGACCATGAGCTGAAGGCAGCAAGCAAAGATCACTCCTTGTCCTGCCATATTTGTTCATTTTCCTCATTCATTGAACAAATATTTATTGAATATCTACCACACGTAAGGTACTGTCAACATTATCTCTAGACACTTTCAACCTATTGGCATAAGAAAGTAAGGAATGTGTTTTCATAATAAGGATGACAACTCCAACAGTAAAGGAGATCCCAAGGGGTCTGATTTGCAGCTACATCTCTTGGTTACAATTTTACAAAGAAAAATACCATTTGTTCATAAGGCCAGAACTCTACAGTCATCATTATGTGAATCATTAAAGCAAAGCACCTTTCTTTTACCAAAATTATTTAGGTTATTACATAATTAACTGTTATTTGATGCATGGATATGGATATCTGTCTAAGAGAGAGAGAGAGAGAGAGAGAGAGAGAGAGAGAGAGAGAGCACAAGAGGGAATTAAATAAATATAGTGGTATACACAGGCAATATCACTGGTTATAAGGCAGTGTGTACAAAGCACATGCCTATAGAAAGGAACCAGGGAAAACCAGATTTGAGCATGACCCAAAGAGCAATTTAGTAATTTAGTTCAGAAAAGCCACCATGTGCCCATAATAAATGTGATTGCTCCTAAAAAAAATAGAGAGAGAATTTTAAAATGCCTCAGGATTGGAGGTCCTGAAGGTCCTAAAATACCTAGCGTTCCAAAAAAAAGGAAAAAAGAAAAAGATTCTCCAACTTATAGGCTTATGTGATTAAATTAAATTTCTGGTCAAATTTGAGAACATGTGGTTAGAGTTACATTATGAACTTTTGGAAAGAGAAGTAGTGATAATTAAGAGCCAGCATGGGTTCATAAAGAATAGTTTATGCCTGACTAACATGATTTCTTTTTTGAACAAGGTGATCAGACAGACACCCAGATGAACTCACCTTAGAGTGGGAAGACCCAGGGTCAAGAGTCACTTCTTTTTTTTTTTAAAGCAATTGGGGTTAAGTAACTTGCTCAAGGTTACACGGCCAGTTATTATTTCTGGGTGTGGTGCTGAGTATCTGAGCCCGGATTTGATCCAGGTCATCCCGACACTGGAGCCGGTGCTCTTACTCACTGAGCCACCTGGCCACCCCTAAGCAATTGGGGTTAAGTAACTTGCTCAAGGTTACACGGCCAGGTGTTTCTGGGTGGGTGCTAAGTGTCTGAGCCCAGGATTCGATCTCCAGGTCTTCTCAACACTGGAGCCGGTGCTCTTACTTGCTGTGCTACCTGGCCGCCCCCCAAGAGCCACTTCTGATAACATACACTCAACCTCTCCTCGAATTAGCCAAACTCTGTAAGACTAAGTTGCATTGTGCGTACTAGTCTAAATTCGTAGAGAATATTTCCCCAAAGAGAGCTCACTATACCAAAGTAACCACAGGTCTGACCAAAAACAAATCTAGACTGCTGGATAAGGGAAATAATAATAACCTAACTATTTCAGCAAAAGATCTAACAAAATTTCTCATGACATCTGTTGACAAGATGGAGAGGTACCACTTGAATAATAGTGAAATTAAGTGGATTTTGAATTGGATGAATGACCAGATCCAAAGACTACAGGTATCTGTCAACCTGTAAGAAAATCTTTAGTGAAGTAACACCAATCCATTTAACAGTTTTATCAATGGCTTGGACAAAGGGCATAGAGGCATGCTTAACATGTTTGTGAATGACAAGACAAGTCAACCAGCATTCATCAAATTCCTACTAATGTATCAGGTACTGTGCTAAGCTCTGGGTATACCAAGAAAGGCAAAAATTAGTCCCTGCCTTCAAGTAGTTCACAGTCTAATGGGGGAGACAAGATGCAAATGACTGTGTACAAATAAGCTGGATAATCAACTGTTGATGGCCATGTTGTTGCAGGAATTGATGTATAGATATTGATGGACTAGATGGGTCCTGATATCCTTCCAGCTCTTAGATTCTATGATTGTCTGCTCAGTATTATCTTAGGTGCTGAAGGATGTATAATAATAAGATATATTCTTCAAAGAACTTGCAATTCTTAGAGATAATAGATTGATATTACTTAAAACTACAACAAAAAAGAAAGAGGCATGCAACAAATGACTAAAGGAAAAGGTATAGAAGTTGAGAAGAGAGAACAATTGATGATCTCCATATCTGGAAAAACCCATTGGCCCTAAGATCCAGAGCTGGAAGCAACTTCAGAGGGCCACCTACTACCAACCTCCTCATCTTACATATCATAAAACTAGTTGTGACATATCCAAGGTCATGCAGTGAGAATCAGAGATGAGTTTTAAACTCATTTGGAATTGAGTTAGTCTCCTCACTCAATGGTCTATGTTTTCTCCACTTTACCATGCTAAATTCACTAAATTTACCTAAATTCGTATTCAGCTATGCCCCTCAGCAAATGCAAAGGTTGATTATAACTCTACGCCAATGTAGAAAAGTTTCCCCACCTTCCCATCCCCCTTCCCAATGCATTGGGAGTCAAATGAAAATCCCATCCTGCTGATTCTCAAAGATTCAGCAGAAGGCAGTTAGAGCAAACAGGAATGAGGCGGCTGGCGAGGGGAACAAAAAGTCTTTAATGTATCCGATAATGCAGAATGTGAGGGATTAGTCAGAGCTGGGCTTGCAGGCAGCAGAATTTTAATGATTTATTGAGTTTCTCTTCAGGTCAGGAGTTTACTATTTGCCATTTTCAAATTGAACCAGAAAAAAAAGGGGTGGGAAGGAGGTGGGAGTTTGTGTTGTTGGGGTTTTTTTCCCTAATGCGTTTTGTGGAGACAAAACCAATGAGAAAAGACCCCTGCCTGCACAATCCTGTGCCCAACCTCATCACTGAACCCCAGCCCAGAAAAGCAGGCTCACTGTGTGTCATTGGCAGAAATGCTTTTCACACAGAAATATCAGCCTTGGTATCAAGTGGCTGGGGTTATCAGGCTACAGTGTCATTCTGGCTGTATGATCCCACTGCTGGGAAAATTCTATCAATGAATGTATCATGAAAACTCAAAGCTTGAAGTAAGTGGCAATCCCACCCAATGATACCACTTCTAAAAAGGCCCTCTCTATTCTTATGGATATGAACTCCAGAGGTCATTTTTTTCCTTTGGAGTTTTAAGTTGGAAAGGAGGAAGAAAGAGAAAAAAGGAAGGGAAGAGTGGGAGGGCGAGAGGCAAGGCATTTTTTTTTTTTGCTTTTTGGAGGGCAATTGGGGTTAAGCGACTTGCCCAAGGTCACATGGCTAGTAAGTGTTAAGTATCTGAGGCCGAATTTGAACTCAGGTCCTCCTGACTCCAGGGCTGGTGCTCTATTCACACCACCTAGCCACCCGTAGGGAGGGCATTTATTAAGTGCTTTTCAATATTAAGTGCTATGCTAATCAATGAAAATACAAATAGAAAAGCAAGATAGCCCCAGCTCAAATCTAGTAGGGGTAGACAACATATGCAGAACGTTTCAGCTGCAATTCAAATAGGAAAGTCTAGCGGTCCTTAGGATTTAGTGACAAGGCAATCAATCGTTCAATGATCAAAGGAAGTGCCTACTATGTGCCAGGCACTGTAGTAAGCCCTGGGAATACAAAAAGAGGCAAAAGACAGTGCCTATCCTCAAGCAGCTTACAACCTACAAATGTGTACAAAGCAAGCTATATCCAGAATAATTATGAAGTAATTAAGAGAGGGAAGGCACTAGGATGAAGAGAAGTTAGGAAAGGCCTCCAGTAAAAGCTGGGATTTTAGGGAGGACTTGAAGGAAGCCAAGAAACGTAGCAGTTGGAGTGGAGGAGGGAGAGCACTCCATCCAGAGAAAACGGCCAGAGCTGAAATACGGAGTGTCTTGTTTGTGGAGCAGCCAGGAGGCTGATGTCACTGGATCAAAGAACAGGTATGTGCCACAGAATGAGTTGTGAGAAGACTGAGAAGGTAGGAGGGGCTGAGGTCATGAGGGCTCTGAATGGCCAAGAGAGCGTTTTATGGCTGATCCTGGAGACACATCATGGGGAGCTACTGGAGTATATTAAGTAGAGGGGAAACACCAGAAGAAAATCACTTCAGTGGCTGAACAGAGGATAGGTTGGAGGAGGGAGGGACACAAGGCAGGCAGACTCACCTGCAGACTATTACAATAGTCCAGGTGATGATGCATCTTCTTCAGTGTCATTTCCATTTTTTTTTTTCAAAATGAAATTTTAATGATGAGCCCCTTGACATTGCCAAGGACTTTGGTGGCGAGAACTTTCTTCTCCAGGTCTTTCTGTAGCTGTGGCTGCTGAGATGAAAATTGCAATACCAGCAGAGACAGTGGCCAGGCTGTATAACCACAAGGATTTATTCCCTAGAAAGTGGCTGGGGGGGGGGGGGTGGGGGGGCTGGAAATCACACTGGTTGGGAGTAGAGGGTCAGTGCCAATAGTCTTCCAGCTCTGGGATTTCCCTGTCCATTGATAACCCCCACATCCTCTCGAATCTGTTTTCACATCCAAATGTCATGGCAAGGAGAAGCAAAACGTTCAAGTAAATACTGTAACTTTCAGGAGTCAATAAATCCAGTGGACAACTCGCTCCATGATTGACCACACTGCAAAAATCCAAGTCTCTATTCTCTTGAACCTACTTAACCTTCACTATGTAATTATCCCTCTTCTTGGTTGGGAAACAGACACAAATTTGCATAAAACCAGGCAGTTAGAGGAAGAAGTGAAGTAGATTCTTATTTCTATGACTCTTCTAACTCCTAGTTAAGGGATCTGGTCACTTCAAAGGCAATGGGACATAGTGGAGAGATTGTCAAACTGCCTAGAGCCTGGAGAGACTTGGTTTTGAATTCTCTCTGACATTTGCTAACTAGAGGATGACAAGTAAGTTTAGCTTTCCTGAACCTCAGTGTCCTCATCCACTAAATGGGGTAATTTAGCTTAACCTACAGCACCTACAACACAAAGGTGAAATGTGACAGTGTATGTAAAGTGATTTAAAAACCTAGCAAACAAAGCACTTTAGACAAATGACAGCTGAAGTGACTGGGTTGACACAATGTAGCACTGTGGATAGAAGGCAGGCTTTGGAGTTAAGACGTGACTGCACATCCCATCTCTGACACATAATAGAGTATGACCCATTTAACCTCTTTGTACCTCAGTTTCCCCATCTGTAAAATGGAGGGGTGGAGATTTGATGACCTGTAAGGTCCCCTTAACTCTAAACTGAGAAGGGAACAGTATCAGGTGCTGGTACCTATCACAGCCCTGAAAAGGATAAAAATATAAATACACACATGCATACAGATTTGTGTAGGTACCTATACATGCTTTTGTGTATACTTTTTTCTCATTTTTGTTCCTTAAAATTTGTATAATTTGCATAAAACTGAAGCAGCTGGGAAAAAAAATCCAAGTAAATATGGCATATTTTTGGCCAAAGATTATTACCAATGAATACCTCCCCAAGGAAAAACATAAAGTTTACTAATAAAGGTTCTGTTTCTGTGGCAGTGAAGAAGGCTAATCTGGGTTTTCTGGCGGTTGTTTTAAATTAGGTTACTCTATGTTCATTGAAGCCATTTGGGTCCATAAGTTGATGTAATTGTATTCGAGACTTCATAAGAATCTTTGAATTTTATATACATCTAAGTCCTGATTAGTGAAAATAATGAAAAAGTCACATTATTAGAATTCACATTGCATATTTTCATTGGACTGAACTAATTACCATATTTTACATAATTATAATTTTGCATAATACAAACTTGAGTACATGTGACCACTTCACAGGATTCATTATTCACATATTTTGGGACCCTACTATGCCTTACATTTTCTCAGAGAAACTCAAGTTCAGCAAACACTAAAAATAGAGCCTCTCTTTTTACAGCAAAGTTATCTTTTATGATAGATGAATAAACTAAACCCAGATTGTTGAATTTGCTCATTATTTTTCTTTTCTGTAAAAAAAAAAATCAATTATGGGCCTGCATTCACCATGAAATTAACTTGTATACACATGAAGAATAGGGGCCGGGGTAGACCTCCAAGGTCTGTTCTGACTATCATTACATAGATGAGGACTCAGTGACCCAGACCAGTCATAGTGTTAAGACAAGTTCCTGGCTTACTTTCTCACATCTCTACCTATATTGGCCGGTCAGAGACCCCAGAGGTAAGGTGACTAGTTGCCTCCTCAGGATTCTAGAAGACAGTGAAAAATTAGGACTAATTTTTTAATGCTATAGCACATTATCCTCCATTTAGTAAATTCCTTTCATGACTATCAGTCAGCTAGATTTAATTAAATTATAGGTGAAAATATTTACTAAGGTTGATTAATCAATCAATACACATTTATTATGTACCTATGTGTCAGTCACTGTGCTAAGTAAAGCTAATTGATGCAAACCACTCCACACCACAAAAGAGTCTATGATACCTTCTTTCACCAGAAGGTACAAGTCCATGGGAGAGTGGGGTCAAGCTTAGACAATACATGAGGCTGACAACGGGATAACTCACAGCTTCCAGTTGTTGAGAGTCATTTGTCTCTAACTTCTGCGGCACTTGTGAAATTTCCCTTAAACACATTGTGGTCCTTCTGCTGAGTTTCTCACAGGGTTTTGAAGCTACCTTTCCTCAAAGTGTTTAGTTTGTCCTCAATTGCCAATGAAGACATTGCAAAACAGATACTCCCAGGATACTGCTAGGACTAAGACACTGACAGCAAGTCCAAAATCCTTCCCAAGGTCCCCTAGGTCTTTCTGTGGTTAAAGGGGAGCTAGGAAGAGTCAAGCCATTCTCCTGACTTCCCCTTACTCCCAGGTGATTTCTTCTCACAGGCTCAGCTGGAACGATTTCACCATGAAAACTTCCGGATATCTTCAAGTTAGTAATTGGCTTGCTATTTTATACAAAACCTATGTGGCATAGCCAGTCTCCTCAACCAACCAGAACTCATTTCCTATGTGGCCTCATTTCACCTTATCCAATGGTTTTCAAGGACTGCTAAATTGATCAAGGATTATCACATCTACTGTTAATCTTTGATTAGTTAATTGATAAATTGATTTAGGCTTTGTTCATACCTGGTTCTATGTGTGTTTGACTCCAGCAAGAAGGTTTGGGTTCTCCATAGTTGTTGAGGTAAGAGTACAGGACACCCTTCTTACAACAGGATCATATATTTAGAACTAGCAAGGATATAAGACGTTATTTAATCCAACCTCTTCATTCTGTAGATTAAAAAAACTATGGCCCAGCATAGTGGTGATTTACCCAGATAATAAATGTCAGAGCCAGGATTCGAACCTGGATCTTCTGACCACAAACCTTGGATTCTTTCCACAACATTCTCTGTAATAAAGAAAGTCAAGGACAGAATGAGTAATATACAATTAATTTCAACTGGTACAATAGTCTCTGCTTCCCAACCAGGTTTGCTAAGAAGTTAAGCCAGGAGCAAAGAAGGGGCAAATGATCTATTATGTTTCATCCTTTGCTTTTTCTTTCTAACTCCAACAACTAACCAAAGTGTCTGGCACAATGTAAGCCTTTAATAAATGCTTCTGATTGATTGATTTATCCCACCCAGTCACTCACAACTTTTGAAGGAGGCACTAATTAATTGTGAAATGGTAAGGAAGTGAGCACCCAGGAAGAAGTAAGAAGAGATACAATAAAAAATGTTGGTTCACAACCTGTGTCAATAATACTATCAATTAATAATAATTTGATCATTTGTGATGTGTCTAGATCTTATCCTACAAGTGTTCCAGAGTATCAAGAAGTGTTTATATGTACCCACATACATACATACATAAGATTGAGACCTCAAACAGACCTTAGAGGTCACCTAGTCCAATCCTTTTAATTCCATAGAGGTTAATTGACTTATCCAAGGTCACACAGATACCTATCTTTTAACCCAGGTCCTTTGTCTACAGATAGCCTCTGACAGTAAAATAATGTCCAATTTCTGTAGGAGATACATAAAAGTTGTGTGTAGATGGATAGATAGATAGATAGATAGATAGATAGATAGACAGACAGACAGGTATATCAGATAACATAGGAGGTAGTGTTATCTATTGGCTAGAGGGATGACCTCAAAGTCAGAAAGACCTGGTTCAAGTCCTGCCTTTCACACATCAAGCCTTCTGGTGGCCCCTCATGCCTCTGTGATAACTTCAGTTTTATCATCAATGAATTGGGAGGGTAGGCTAGACAATGCAGCTCTCATATGGCTTTAAAATTCTAAAAAGACTGAAAGTGTTATTTCCTTCTTCCAGAATTCCCAAGGCTAACGAGAATTAGTCATGAGATGGTCACATTCATATTTTTAATTAAATATATTATTAAAATTTAGTATTAGGCATGAATATAATTAACAACACTTAATAACTACTTAAATTTAAATTAATTTCAATGCATTAAGTATCATAAATAACATTTTGGTCCCTCCTTCACCGTGTCAGGATTTTGTGTTGGTCCATTCATTCTCATGCATTTTCCCTCCTTTGTTGCAGGAGTGGGTCACCATCATTTGGTAGGATCCTAGGATTATCGGTCCTAAATCTTGCTCTTGGAGAGACCTCAGATGCTGGGCAACAGCTTCATTTTGTAGGCACCAAGAGGTGAATTGCAAGATTCACATAAAAGATGTGGAACAGGATTTGAATGCAGACCCTCTGATTCCAGTCTGAGCATTTATTCTACCATATCACAGGACAAATATCTAGTGGAGGGTCGTTGATGGAACCTTCTATCTTTGCCTGTTCACCAAGCAGCTAAAAGCAGCCATCCTTATTTTTACCCTCCAGGATAGTTTTAATTAAATTTCTTAACCCAGTAAAATAGGAGCTAATTTTATTCAGTAGGAGTGAACTAAAGCAATAACCTCATATGTGACTATAGTCCTGTGATTTCACTGTCCCATAGTGATCATGAAAAATAACACAGGTGACTTCTTCCCTTTCACTTACAGAACACCCCATCCTCTCCAGAAAATGAGATTCTATACTGATAGCATAATTATTGTAAAATGGAATTTGCTCAACTGCTCCATGTGAAATGCTCTGCCTTCATGGCATTTTAATATGAGCAGCATAATGGGCACCAGCTTGAAACTCAGCACACTAGCCAGGAACTGCCGACCTCAAGCAAGCTTGGGTTTGGAGAATTTGGATCAGCTGTTCAAGTGCCTTGCAAACTGATTCTTTCTACCTGGCTTGACAAGTACTTGATCTGGAATCCCAAACTCTTCTCACCCCAGAGAGGGCATCTCTATTCCTGGCTTGGGTAAAGGGAGAATGGTGTAGGCTTCCAAATTGTAAGGACCGTGGATAGCAATGACTTGTCAATGTTATACTGCGCCAGCCTGGGAGATGCCCTTGAACGTGGTCCATAAATCATCTATCTTTATGGAGGCTAGTTCACCAGACTCATGACCCCAAAATCCCAAACTGGGAGAGATCTCCGAGGCCATATGGTCCCATTAGCATCTGAACAAGAATCTGCTCTACAATATTCTTGGCACATGGCTATCAAGTATTTTTTAAATGGAGCTGGAGAATTATATCTGTTCTCTTCTTGTCATTCTTAAGATCTGATATGGAGATACTGGAAGCCTCATGTGGTGCCTTAGCTTAGATTAGAAATCAAGCGATCCTTCTATTAAATGTTGAACTTACCTGAATTTAAACCTTGTTCCGAGTTTAGTTGTATTGTTCAATCCCTTTCCTATTTCATTGGAATTTATATTAGACCTTCCAAATATCCTTCATTCCTATAATTTTCACATTTTATGCTGTTTGCACCAGGATCACAAGGTGAGGTATTATGGAGGGGAAAGGAATGAGCTCAAATCCTCTCTATCCCTTATTTCCTATGTGACCTTGGAAAAGTCACTTCACCTCTCTGGACCCTAATTTTCTCCATTTTCCATGGACACTCCATCTACTTTCTCCATTGCACTGGCTGACCCCATCCTGAGAATACATTTCCTCCCAGTCTTTGGCTTTTGGAATTACTGGTTTCCTTCAAGATTCTAATGAGCATCACCTTGTCCAAGAAGCCTTATGAGTCTCAAAGTTCCTTTCCAAACTACCTTGTATTTAAGCATGTTGTGTTTATTTGTATTCATTCCCTTTATATTCATTCTGGATATAATTATAAATGGCCTTATTTTCTCTGCAAGAATTTAGTCTCCCTACTAATCAGGACTGATTCATTTACAGTTATTGTGGGGGTTAGGGGTGCAGTTCACCCCTGCAATATGGAAAATCTGTGTAAAGTTTTTTGACTCTCCCTTCATACAAGAGAAGTCAGAGGGTTTTTTTTCTTTTATTGGGTGTTTACAGTACATTCTTGTGAAATTTGGGTTATTTGGTCATAGGCATATTTTATGCATTTCTGAGTTTCTAAACCTTTTCTGTGTCATCTGCTAGCTTCTGCAAAACTCCTCCCAAAATTCCCATTTACACTAATTTCTTATGCCAACCCTCTATATATATTAAAACTGCAATGGGGAAAGTTGTGATGTGGAAGGGATAACTGTATTGCATTTTTGTCCTTGACCCTCTCATGGTACCAGGCACATGGCAGGTGCTTAATGATATTTGTCAATTGACTGATTTGAAAATGAAGGGGTTAGGCCAGGTTACCTTTCAGATTCTGTGTAGCTTGAAAATTATGATCCTGTAACAATCAGAAACACTTAGGCAAATCTCCATTTTTACTATATTACAAGTCCCTAAAAGCAAGCCAATGTTCTTATTCATGATATGTATAAGCACAGAGATGCATTATTGTTCCATGGAAATCCCACAGAATGTATCCAACTAAAAATCTAATTAACTCCTCGTCCTTTTATATATCAGTTCTCCAGTCAGAGACCAGTCCAACTCTGAGGTAAGAGTTTCAAAATGTCTGTCCTTTGAGCAGACTCAGATGTGTGCCGCAAATAAGGAAACAACATACAACCTTTTTGTTGCTGCATTGAATGCTTGGGATTAAAATTTACATCATAGGGGTGGCTAGGTGGCGCAGTGAGTAAAGCACTGGCCCTGGAGTTAGGAGTACCTGAGTTTGGTTCCAGCCTCAGACAACACTCACACACACACACACACACACACACACACACACACACACACACACACACACAAACTAGCCATGTAAACTTGGGCAAGTTACTTAATCCCAACTGCCCTCCAAAAGGCAAAAAAAAAAAAAATTTACATCATGACAAGAAATACCCTACATAAATTTAATAATTTGTGGACTTTTAAGTGTAGGAGGGGACTGGTCAGAGCACCCCTGATTAGTTGATCAAATTCCAGGAGGGGTAAATAACAAAGACAACTAGTTGTTGTGTCCAATAAAGTACAAAGCCACCAGGACACTATGACCTTTTCACAAAGTGCACAGAAAGTTTCCTTGATGGGCTTAGATCAGTGAAGTATCAGCTGGCCAAAAAGAACCCATGCTGACCTGTAAAAAGATAACTTGACAGGTCTGGACAACTTAGGAAAACTGTTTGGAGGCATCAGAGAAGTACACCTCCACACACACACACACACACACACACACACACACTCATCCCTAACTTGGAAGAAGGGGTTTCTCTGCTCTCTCTCGAGTCCAAGACCAGCCATCCATTGCAACACCATGCCTCTGGGTTAGACTGGACTGATTGTTTTCAGTCCCAGAAAGAGGAGAATGACAAATTTAGGCCTGATAGAAGGAAAAGTTTCTAAATAATGAGAACTGTCCAAAGGTGGAGTGGGTGGTTTTAGTAGATAGTGGGTTCCCTCTTACCAGAGGTCTTCAAAAGGTAGATGACTGTTTTTCAGGTTATGTTATCGAATGAATTCTCATTTGGGTGTGAGTTGTACTGCATGGCTGCTAGGGTCCCTTGAAACTCCAAAATTCTGTAATTCTGTTTTTGATTATATGTTCATTTTTTTTCAACAAATTCAATTCAAGAACCCACTTGCTTTTGGTGTTCTGTTGCACACCTACTATGTGCAGGAGTGCTGTGCTAGGTACTTATGATACAAAAAAGCAAAATAACTCCTGCCCTCAAGGAATTTATATTCTACCCTATTTCATTTGACCACTGATAAATTAGAGTCAGAAGAAATGGGAGAGCTCTTTGGATTTTTATATAACTTCTTGACTTGAGGGCATCAAAGGAAATCAGGCCCATCATTTCTTATATGTGAGTATCTCCCATTTTGGAATCTCCATTGGCCAATGAAGAGTAGTAACTTCTGTGTAATTTCTGGGTTTAGAGTTGATTGTAGTGCTGAAAGTTTAAGTGATTTGCCCAGGATGACATAACAATTATGGATCAGAGCCTTGACTTGGGCCCTTAGAGCTGGGAAGGATGTCCAAAGTCACTGAAAACCACCTTTGACAGGTAAGTGATCTGTTTTCCAAAGACATTAAGAAATTTGCCCAAATTGACAAAGTTAATAAGTATGTCAGGATTTATAACATAAGAATTATATTATGTTGTAATTTATATGTCATACATATAAAATATAACATCATTTATAAACATAAGTATAATTTTATATGTGTACATTTTAATTTATAGATATATAAAATAAGTCAGGACTTGAACCCAGGTCTTTTTACTGTCATTCTCATGTTCTTTCCACTGTCCCATGCTGCACTGGTCTTCATGAATTCTAAGACCAACCTTCTATTCTCTGCTGTAGAATGATTCTCTTGAATCATCAACTTGAACTCGGCTTCCTGTCTCTGAGGTCTCCTCCACCCACAACATCAGGCTGCCTCCTTTCTCCTTCCTTCCACGTGTCATCAGATTGTGTCTCAGCTGAGTCTCATTAGGTTGATTTCATTGACCTCAACTCGACAAGCATTCGACCATCTCTACTCTTAGCTAGAAACTGTGCTAAGTGCTAGGGACACAAAACCCTTGGGGAGCTGCCATTTGACAGAAGATAACAACATGAACAAAAATGGGTTGATACCAATTGTATCTGTAACTATACATACACACACTTCACATAGATTGAGAGAGAATTATATATATAGTTATAGTTGTAGTTGTAGTTATAGTTAGTTATAGTTGTAGTTTAGTTATAGTTATAGTTATAGTTGTAGTTATAGTTAAACTACTGGGGGAGAAGGGTTGCACTAACCTCCAGGAAAGGCATTGTTATTTCACCAGAACCTTGAATGGATATAGAGCAAGTCTAAGAGGCAGAGGCCAGGAGAAAGAGCATTTCTGGGCATGAAGCCTGTGCAAAGGGCTGGAGGCAGAAGAGATAGGATGCAGGACTCAGAATTGGCTCTGCTAGGAATCTGTCTCCTAATAACTAGGTGGGGGAAGGAAAGGCAGGGAGAGAAGAGGGGAGAAGGAATGTAAAAGCAAAGTAACTGGGTGGGGGGAGCAACAACAATATTAAAAACATTTGAAAAGAAGGAATTTGGGGCCAAGCAATAAATTGGAGAGTAGAATCGCGCAGCAAGCCTGCTGAGTCCCTGTCAGCACAAATGCAAACAGAGGCTGAGTTGTCTGCCCGGGGAAGTAAGCAGCAAAGACAAACTGAAAACCACCTGAGGGTTGAACTCCCCAAACTAATTTGGCTCAAGCAGAGCAGACAGACAGTTCTGTTAGCCAAGTCCAAATCAAAGCCCCTCCCCCTCTCTGTGCCCACTGCCTTCTTGTTGCAAGCTGACCCTGTCCTCTAATTCTAACCATTTATTAAAACTAATTTCTACATTCTGTTCCTTCAGAGCTGCACTCTCCCAAAGCTAATGGGAAATAATGCAGCTCAGTGTGTTAATAACTTATAGAATCAATGGATTTGCATCTGGAAGCAACCTTAGAGATTCCCCTAGTCCTGACCTTGAGCTACTTACTGTTTTTTCTTATCAATTAGCTAGATAATGAAAACATACTCATCAAGTTTTCAGATGGCACAAAGTTTAAAGGTGAGAGTAATAGCTAATCCACTAGATGAGAGTCAGGATCCAAAAGACCTTGACAGGTAAGGGCATTGGGCTGAACCTAATAAGATGGAAATTAAACAGGGATAAATGTAAAGTTACACGTTGGCTTAAAAAATCAATTGCACAGTCAGGATGGTGAAGGTTTGGATAGAGAGCTGTTTGAAAAAGATTGGAAGGTCTAAGTGAATGGCAAGCTCAATGTCATTTAGCAGTGAGGCTCTCGTTATCTCAAAAACTTAATGCAATCTTAGGCTGCATTAGGAGAAGCAGAGCTGCCCAGAATAGGGAGATAATTAGAAAAGATCTCAGAAATTACCCAGACCCAGTGAAAAGTATTGAGGGCTTGAACTAGGTGAAGAGAAATAGAGAGTGGAAGAAAAGGACAGACTTAAGAATTTAAGAATTAGTGGTAATTCTCTGGGGCAGGTAAAGGGAAGAAAAAAAAGAAAGAAGAAATTCACATAATAACTTTGTTATATATTTAAAAGGAATAGCAAATTGTACATAATAGATTTGTAGTTTCATGTGCAATCATCTTTTTCATATACCATGTTATAGAAATGCATGTTTTATTTCATAAATTAAAAATGAATAAGCAATATTTTAAATAATCAGTGTTTAATGATTGACTGGGGCTGGGGGCTGGGGGATGTGTTCACAACCACTTTTATTCCATACTATTAACATCTCCATCAGTTTCTTAAGTCCAGACAATCCACAAAACAGTAAAACCAAATCCTAATTTTTATCATTTGCCAAGTTCTGGGGTATAAATGTTCATACTGAAAGTTTAACAATTGGCTCTCCTGAGTCAATCTGAGCTTGCCCTAGCACATTCCTGCTTGGAATCAACAGGTCTCTTGGCACTTGATTGAATATGAGGGATGATCAAGAGAGAGGAATGAAGGATGACCAAGGATTTGAGCCCAGGTGCCTCAAAGGGCTGAGGTCTTCTCAACAGAAATTTGGAATCCTAAAATGAAAGGCAAGGCTTAGGGGGAGATAATGAGTTTACATGGAATATGAGGAGCCAACAACCTCCATCCCTGGAGGTGTCCAGAGCGCAAGAGCAAGATCAGGACTGCATCACAGAGAGATGATGAAACTGAAGATGCGCCTATGGGAGGCATCTTCCTGGATGTGATCACTGAAGTCAGCCGTGGGAGGGAATGAGCTCACACAGGGAAGCTTGTCAGAGAAAAGATGAGAGCCCAAGGCAGAGCCTTGCTCACAGGGAACACTGGCTCCTGGCCTGGATCAAAGCCAGAGGACGGGGCTGTGACTGAGAAGAAAGCAGAGAGACAAGAGTGGAGACAGAGAAGACGTGGTCCCAGAGGAGAGGGAGGCAGGAGAAGAAACAGGGCTTGCAGGAACTGGGGCTCTTGATGATGGATGGATAACAGGTTTGCTGCTGGAAGAGGACTCCGTAGACATCTAATTCATCTCCCTCATTATACATTTGAAGAATCTAATGCTCAGAAAGGTTACGTGCCTCTCCCACAGTTTGAGTCCTCACAGAAGTGAGATTTGAATTCAAGTCTTCCAAGCCCAAGTTTTCTCCTTCATGATATTCTGCTTATGCATATCTTTATATGTTTATCCCCTAATAGAATGTAAGTTCCTGGAAGACAAAGTTTGTCTTGTTTTTGTTTTTCTGTTTCCAGTGCCAAAGTGCCTTATAAAATTAATATCTGTATATAATTAATATTTGAACTAAATTATTTGACATCTGGTGCTCCAAATTCTGTCTGGGGGAAGTGGAGATTCTCAGATCATCAGCAGTATTGTTGAAGAGTTTGAGCCTCAGAATTTCACAGGAGGTCCCATGGTACAGAGAGTCAGCATGTTGGACTCGGCATCAGGAAGACCTCTCCAATGCTCTCTACCCCCGGCACTTGTTGGCTGTGGGACCTTGGATGAGTCACTTGATTTCTCTGAAACTCATATGTAAAAAGTTGGATAAGAATGTCTGCAGTACCTGCTTTAAAGTTATTAGAATGTGTATGGAATGCTTTGTAAACTTTAAAACACTGTGTCAAAGTCAGTTATTATTTTCTTTTTATTAGGAGCTGTTTTCCAGCTAAGCTTCCCCCAGGGCCTTGGGCAAAATGTATATTAGTGGGGCCCATGAAATAATCATGGGGTTTCTAAAAATGTAAAGCAGAAAACAAACATCTGCTGTGAGCCTGGCCTTGTGCTAAGCTCTGAAGACACCAAGAAAGGAAAAAACACGGACTCTGCCCTGAGGGACCTCATAATACAATGGGAGAGACAACATACAAATAACTATGGACATGTAATATATAGAATGTGAATGAACAGTAATTTCAATAGGAAAGTACTAGTGAGGGGTGGGGGCTGGGAAAGGCCCAAGTAACTAGTAAAGGTTGGTAAGGAAGTGTGCCAGATCCTGGCAATATCCTCATCAGAGTCCTAGATTCTACTCCCCTCCTGCAGGGGAGATGTCAGGAAAAGCCTTGGTTATAGAGCCCCTAGATACCCTAAGGCTCTTTACCAAATGCCTGTTTTCATCTGAAGTCAGTCAAGGGACTGCCAAGTCCACAGGCCTTGAATCAGCCTGGAATCCTTCGAGGAGTAACAAAAGCTAAAACCACAAAGCCCCGCCTCCCATTCTTCATATTGTACAATGCCATGCCCTCTTTCCCCTTCATCCTCTCACCTCCACTCCCTCTCCGGCTCCCAGAGGGCTCACCAGCCAGGACAACCCATCGAGGGACAAATGAGAGGGGAGACACCCCAGGAGAATTCCTTCTTTCTCCAGTGTTAATTTCAAGTCAATTATCTGATCTGCTGTGACTTGCTTTTTAAAGAGTATTGGCATAACTTGGTGTAACAATTCCAGAATTCTCATTTATTGTAAATTGTACTTTTGCCAGTTGTTTATGTCAAGCCTCTGAATTTCACTTTCTGCTTGCTATACTCCTTGGGGAAAAAACCTCCATTTCTTCTCTTCCTTTCTTCTAAATCTTCTACAGTCTGACCCCATCACTCACCTGAAATTTCTCTCTTCAAAGTTAACAGGGATCTCTTAAAGGTTAAACATAATGGCCTTTTCTCTTGACCTCTCTGCAGCTTTTGAGGCTATTGACTATCTCATCCTGGATACTCTCTCTTTTCTGAGTTTTTGGGACATTGGTCTTTCCTAATTCCTTTACTTATCTGACTGTTCCTTCTCAGGCTTCTTCATTAAGCCACCATCCATATTATGTATCTAACTGTGGGTGTACCCCAATGCTCTGTCATGGGCTCTATTCTCTTCTTCCACTGATCCCCCAGTTTACTAGTATCTTCTACCTCAAAATTGATCTTCTCTTTTATTTTATATATATTACATACATGATATATGTACATGTCTAGCTGACTACATATACATATATATTTATGTCTAGAGAATGTCAGCTCCCTAAGCCTATAATTTTTTTCTCTATGTCTCCAGGACTTGGCGTAGTACCTGATGCATAGTAAGAGTTTTATAAATGTTTCTTGGTTTACTTACTTATTTCTGTATTTTCCCAGCAATTGCCACTATGTTCTGTACCTCACGGGCCTAAGGGGATGTTTTTTAGATAAATGAAAGAGTCATTTTTAATGAAGAGTAAGAGGCAATGTGGTGTACTGGAAAGTGTGCTGAATTTGGAAGCAGAAGACCTATAGTTAGATTCTAATTGATGCTTATGTGACCTTGGGAAAATCATCTCACTTCTGTGAGTATCAGTCTCCTTTTCTGTAAAATGAGAGGATTAGACCACTAGATCAATGTTTCTCTAAGTATGATCCAGGGATCTTGTGGGGCCCTAAGACCCTTTCAGGGTATTTATGAGATCAAAATTATTTTCATAATAATACCAAGACATTTAAATTCTGAGCACAGTAAATATTAATAGATATAACCCACACAAACAGAAGTTCTTTGGGGATCTCAATTTTTGAGAATGTAAAGGGGCCCTTAGGCCAAAGAGTTTGAGAATCATTTCACTAGATTAGTTTTAATACCCCTTCTAGCTCTAAATCAATACCCCTATGTGTTTTAGAGTGAAAAAAATACCGATTTAATATTATGAATGATTCCATGACAATTTGAGCTATACTAAGTAGAATGAGGTACTTCTGCAGTTTTCAAGGTTTTGGTTTGCCATCACTGGAGGTCTTCAAGCAAAGACTGGATCACTTGTCAGCTATGATATAGAAAGTTTTAGTGTACAGGTATTGGCTAAACTTTCCAGCTTCTAGTGCCTCCCAACGTGAGATTCTACAATTCTGAGATAAATATTGTGTATGATTGACTGGAAACTGGAACTGACCTTAGGCTAATTAGAAGAAAAAAGACATACCAGAAAAAAATAATGAAGCTGAAAACATGGATGTACCTATGGACAATGCTGAATGTTATGTTGGTCTTTACAAGAATCAACAAAACTGACATGGGTACGGAAAGGGAGGTGAGCCATTCCCTGAGTAAGCTTCATATCAGTGAAATAAAATAGTCAAATCTCCCTGCCTTTCTCCACCCAAAGTCCCAGGAAGGGTCAGAATTAACACTGAGAATTTTTTTTGCAAAGCTTGCATCCAGAGGCACAAAAGTTAGTGTTGGATTTGGAGTTAAGAAGCCTTGAGTTTGAATACTGCAATTACTGCCTGTGTGACTTTAGATAAGTCATTCTCTCAGCCTCATCTTCCTCACCTGTAAAATGGGGGTTATATTAGTACCTACCTCACAGGATTAAAAACTTTAAGGAATCATAAAAATGCTAGCTACTGTTTTTATCTCAGTATTATAAAAACAAAAACTTGTAGTTCAACAGTTTACAATTGTAGGCCTAGGGTCCTGTGTGCACTTCTGATTAAATTGATGTAGCTTGAAAGGAAACCACAGCTGTGGCCGACCACCTGGCTCTAAAGTTGTTTTCGGATGGAAAGACTGCATCTGAGTCTCACCGCACCACATCCTTACTGTTTCCTGTGTTCTCTGTAATTATTTTGATTCTGAGAGCTATCTCCTGGAATGGTAGGCTCTGAATTTCCTTTGCATTCCAAGGCGGGTCAAGCATGTGACCATGACATGGTAAAAGGAAACCACCTTTGCACCTCTTCCCCCCCACACACACACACACACACGGTGTTCTTCATGATAGGGCTCCAGGCCTTACAAGCTCCTGATCAAAATGCTTACAAAGCCATTCAGAACTGGCAGGTGGATCTTTAGCAACCGTGCTCTTTGGGAATGTGTGTATAGATTCATTCCTCCTCACCCACACACCAGTTTAGAGGGTACTCCACAATGGCTCAGGTGGGTTTCTGTTCTATGCAGATCCAATTTCTGTTTATCTGAAATTACCCAAGAAGATAAATTAAGAAATGATGCTTCCTTTTTCCCCAGGGACCTCATTTAGCTAGGGACCTGCTGTAATATGCACAGTAAAAAAAAAAAAAATTAATGAATGTACAATCTAATGAATAGAAGTGTGACCAGCCTGTGACTGAGAACTTTTCTCTCAACTACATCTCTGAGAAGGCTTTGTGGACTTTGACTACATGAAAGGAGTTTCCAATAAGAGATAATACATAGGATGTACTTGGGGACTTGGTAAATGTTTGTTGATTAATTGATTGATTGACATGTGAACTTTCAAGGTAAAAGTGAGTGAGGGACAAAGAGGAGAAAGAGCAAATCTTTTTCTTCCTTCTTAGGGAAGGGTCAAAAGTCTCCTCTACTAGCACCTAGAACAGCTGAAGAGAATGCAGCTGGGACAAGGCAAAGCAAATGTTGAAGGTTTAAGGTTCATTCCACCCTATGAGCAATCACGGAGAAGTCTAACTTCCAGTCAGCATTGAAGTTGTCAGGGATTTCCCTGAACCCAGAGGAAGTAGGAGCTTCCTTTTTAGTACCTGAAATTTCTTTTTCTCTCATCCTGAAGCAGAAGTAATCAAGATGGTGGTTCCATCCAACGGAGTCAGGGAATAGGGAGCTGCTTGATGCTTCTGAGATATTTATGTTTGTTTCTTATTTTTTGTTACCCTTTCAAAAATCCATTTAAACTACAACTGCCTTCTAAATAAATAATCCTTTGGGGAGAGGCTATTGATTGACAACATGAAAAGAAGGAAAAGCATGATCTGTGAATGGGGACACAAGCCAAAACTGATTGATACAGATACCTCGAAATGACATGAGAGACACAAGCAGCAATGGAGGAGGAGGGGCCAGTAGGGGACTGACAGTCCAAATACACCTGGATCCACCTGATTACTTTAAAGGACCAAGCAGCTTGTCCCCTCACTCACTCACTCACCAACTATTTGTTAAATCTTCCTGTGTCCTAAATACTAGATAGATACATACATACATACATACATATATACATACATACATAGAGATATGTAGATATATACACATGCATATATACATACATATATACGTGCACAAATATGTAATACACTTCCTACCATGCACACAATTTATATATTTGTGTGTATATATTATATATATGCATACATATGTATATGTACACACATACATTCATATATACACATGTAAATATATAATACACTTCGTACCATGCCCACAGCTGATATATTTGTGTGTGTGTATATATGTGTGTGTATGTATACATATATCCACACACATATGTATACTTACACAAACACACAAATATATCAACTGTGGGCACATTGGGAGTTGTCCCTTGGCTCTCTTTCAATTCCATCTTTAATTCCCTGATCTTCCAGAGCTAAGATTCTACCTATGGTGTCAGATTCAAATGAAACAGGTACCTTCTGCTGCATATTGACTTAGAAAATACTAAATTACCATTATCTATACTGTACTTCATTTTTATTTATTTTGTGAAACATTTCACAATCCCATTTGAATCCAGTTTGAGCAGTTCTTTGCTTGGGCTCTTGGATTGCAAGTTTAACACCTCTTTCTACACCATCATATTTGAGCTCACTCCTCATAGTGTGGGAATCAAAATATCCCTTGTTTCCCACTGCCCCTTCCAGGCTCTCCCTCTACCACCATCACTCATCAGCCTCTCCTTCTTTGAGGTTCATGCTTTCTGAATTCACCCCCCAATCCAAACCCTGATTGCTGTCATCTACTGAACCTCAGAATAGTCTCCCTCCTTCCTCAATCAGTTCCGTGATTGACTCATAGCCTTGCTCTCCTCCATAACTCTGGTTCTCATGCATATAGACATACATACCACTTTAACTTTAACATATATGCTAATACATTAGCATGTAACTTTTACATGGATATTGATGATCCCTCAAATATCCTAATGTCCCAGGTCCTCAATCTACTCAATGCCAATGACCAGCTATTGTCTTACCTAAAATACACTGAAAAACAAATTCTCAATCTTGCCATTAACAATAAATTTTCCATTTTCCCATTCATTAATACTGAAATTCCTTTATCTGATCATGCTTGTTTATCATCCTATCTTTCTTTAAGTCTTATGAGCTCTAACCCTGTCCTTCATTCTCCTCCTTTTCCAATTTCAACTATTTGGTGAACCACTACAACTCCACAGCATCCTTTAATTTTAAACCCTTCCCACCTTATCCTGTTGCTAAGCATGCATTACCAGTCCCCAGCTCTGTAATTACCCCCACCACCCACTGGCTTTGCCCTTATTTACCTCCTACTGAAAACAACTATAAGAAGTCACAACACTGTGCTGATTGGCATTGCCATTTTATGATACCTACTCTCATCTGGGTCCTCAGTGCTGCAAAGCATTTCTTCTATTCCTCCCTAATGAACTCTCCTCTATCCTAATAGTGGCCATTCTAAACCTTTTAATTCTGTCTTAAGCATTCACAGCACCTCCCTCTACCTTCTTAGGAGGAAAATTCACCTTATGCTTAAACTGAAAACTGAGACAATTCAACACAAACTCCTTCTACTTCTTTCCTTCCCATTTTACATCTAACACTATCTCCCACTAGCTTCTCCTTCACTCCACTCTGTCAATGAGGTGATCCTTCTCATTAAAGACAACGCTTCTCCTTTTTAGCACCCTTCTACATGCACCCTTGATTCCATCCCCTCTCGTTTTCTCCAACAAATCACTCCTACTATATCCCAATTCTCTCTGATCTTCAATCTCTCTTATCTGCTAGCTTCTTCTCTGCTGCCTACCGTCTCCCCATCCTTAAAAACCCCTCATCTACCTCTCCAATTAGCTATTGTTGTTCTAGATCCTTCCTTCCATTCTCAAACTCCTTGAAAACTGTCGACTGTTTATGCCTCCACTTGTCTTCCTCTCACTCTTTTCCAAATTCTTTACAATCTGACTCTATCTCTTAACTGAAACTACTCACTCTAAAGTTTTCTAACTGAAGTTATCTTCATTATAACTAAGTTATTTCTTAACTGAAAAATCGAATGACCATTTGACAATCTTCATCTTTCCTTACCTTTCCACAGACTTTGATATTGACTATCACCTTCTCCTTTTACATACTCTTGTCTCTTGGTTTGTTTTTTTGTTTTGGTTTTTGTTTTTTTAACTGTTCTCTTGGGTTCTTCTTCTATGTGTCCAACCACTCCTTCTCAGTCTCCTTTGCTACTTCTTCATCCAAGCCATGTCAATCTAACTGTGACAATTCCCCAAGACTTTGTCCTCTAATACTAATCTCTCTTCTGACCTCCATCATGTACAAAACTGAGCTCATTGTCTTTCCCAAAAAAACTCTCCCCTCTTCCAAACATCACTAATTCCCTGAAGGGTACCACCATCCTCCCAGACACCTGGGCTAACAACCTCATTCTCAACTTCTCACTTGCATTTACCCTACACATGCAATTCCACAGTGCCAGGCACTGTGAGAAGCAATATCTCATTGATGCGATCTTCACAGCCGATCTCATATTCGTCCCCTTCTCTCTACTCCCATAGCCACCACTGCTCCATGTCCACAGCACATGTCCTTTGGACTATTGCTAAAGCCTCTTAATTGGTCTCTCTCTTTCAATTATCTCCCCTATTTCAATTCATCCTTCCAGATGCCAAATTGACTTTCTTAAAGCTCAATGCATTTCTGAGACTCCCTATTTCCTCCAGGATCAAATAGAAAATCTTTTTTTAGCATTGAAAGCCTGTAGAAATCTGGCACCTTCCTACCTTTCCAGTCTCCTCAGACCCTACCCCTCTTTATGAACTTTATGGCCGAGCCATATGGTTTTACATGCTGTTTTTTACACAAGTTGCTCTCCCACCTCCATGTTTTGTACTAACCTTCTACATGTATGGAATGCTTTCTCTCTCCTCCTCTGCCTCTTAGAACCCCTGGCTTCCTTCAAACTCAGCTCAAATGAGACCTTCCATATCAGGCTTTTTCCAATTCTTTGCCATACCCCAGCTCACCTCCCCAACTCTAGATCTTTCCCCTATTTACCTTCCATATAATCCCTTTTTATCTTCTTTGTACCTACTTATTTACATGTCATTTTCCCCTTCAAATTGTAAGCTCTTTGAAGTGAGGGACTCTTTTCTTGCCTTTTCCTTGTATCCCCAACATGTGACACGTGGTAGGGACTTAACATGTGCTTGTTTATTGATTGATTGAGCACAGTCCCCAATGAGTAAGCTCTTTGAGGGCAGGGTTCATTTTTAAAAATATGTTTGTACCCCTTGCAGTTCCTAGCTCAGTGTTGGACTCAAGGAAAGGAAAGTAGACATGAAGTCATGAAATCTATATTAAAACATCCTGGCTTTGTTACTTGCTACCTATGTGTTCTTGGAAAGCCACCCTACCCTTCTGAGACTCAGTTTCCAAATCTGCAAAATGAGGGAGTTCTTTGGACAAGCCATTCAGGGCCCTTCTGGCTCTAAACTTGTGGTCCTATATATTGAAATGAATTGGATTAAATTGAGATTGTGGACGAAAATAAAAGGAAGACATTTCAGCCCAAACTACAATGGAGAAAATTCAGACAAAACAAAAGTATGATTCCAAATTCCCTGGGTAACAAAGTCAATCAGACTCTGGCCTCAACAGACTTCTGAATTTACAGCGAGAAGACATCATAAGTAATTTTTTGCAGGGAGAAACTCTGCCCATTTTTTATTCCCGTTCTCATGATTATTTTTTGTTGGAAACTATAAAAAACAAACCATAAACTTTCCACAAGGCTCTTGTACCCACAGCCTTGGAAGCATTCCTGAGTCCTGTGGTGATTTCATCAAGGATCCTATAATCGCCTTAATGCCTGGCACTATTCACTCCTTGATGCTTGCCCATTATACTATGCTTTTTCTTAAAAAATTAAAAAAAAATCTAATCCTGCAGAAATGTGTGAATAAAGCAGCTTTCCTTCTTGGTAATCCTTTGCTAGTGGCAGACTCAAGGGTCAGAGGTTACCATGCCAGGGTTTTGAAACATCATTAGAAGACAACAAATTCCTCACACTCTTGAGTCTGTGGAAAGGAAGGCACAATTCCTGGACTGAATCTAGAGTTCTATGACTGTGTGTCATGTGCCTGGCAGAGAGAAAAATCATTACATAAATTAGTAGCAATCTCAACTTAAAATGGTTCTGTGGTTACTGCCAAAATACCAGTAAGCATTGCTAAAGCAAGGCCCCAGAGCTGCTAACCAGCAAGTAGGTCACTGTCCTAAGGTGCCAGCATAGGGGTGGGGTTCATGTCTTCCTTTCTGTAACCACAATCACCACATGTCACCTTGCCGACCCATGGTCTGCCTTCCCTTGCAACTCTGACAAAGGCTACCCAAACTCCTAACAGGATTACACTCCCTTTCCTTTCTGCCCAATCCTCCCATCCCCACTGTTTTGATACTATGTGAAAAAGTACCAGTGACAGATCTGTCTCCATAGCCTCTGCACACAAACAGGGTACTGGGGATTTAAAGAGATTCTATTAATATTTCTAAAAATTACTTCTATGTGTGTCCATTGTCATTATGCCATCAACTTCCTAGTGACAGTAGGCAGCTGAATGTGCAGAAGCAATCTTCATTCCTAATGATGACCTTCAGCCTGCAGGACAACCAGAGACTACCCTCACAACATGAAAGAAGGTCAATCAGACAACTTCAGAGTGGTAAAGGGTCTTAGAGATTGTGATATCTTCTTTCCACTTGCTAGCTGGGGGACATTGGGCAAGTCATTTAATGAGAGGCTAATTTTGTTCATGTAAAACTAAAATAAGAATTTATTCCTAGCCCCTTCACAAGGTTATTGTTAGGCTATATTTGTAAAATACCATAGATGATAGATAGATAGATAGATAGATAGATAGATAGATAGATAGACAGACAGACAGACTATTATTATTATTATTCAGACTTTTGAGGAGAAATAGGATAAACTAGAAGAAAATGGGATGGAGGGAAATAGTAATAACTGTGAATGCAAATGAGATGAGCTCACCCACAAAATGGAAATGAATAGCAGAAAGGATTAGAAACCAGCATCCAAGAAGATATTGTTTAAAGGAGACAGACTTCAAACATAAAGACACACGATTTAAAATAAGGGGCTAGAGCAGAATCTATTATGCTTCAGTTGAAGTTAAAAAAAAATAAAAGGCAGTAGTAGCAATCATGATCTTAAATAAAACAAAAGCAAAGACTTAATTAAAAGATATAATCAGGGAAACTATATTTTACTAAAAGGTATGGTAGATAATGAAGTAATATCAAAAATTTTTGCAGCAGATTTCTCTGATAAAGACCTTATCTCTCAAATAAGTAGAGAACTGAGTCAGATTCATAAAAATAAGAGCCATTGCCCAATTGATAAATGGTCAAAGGATATGATTGGATAGTTATCAAAGCTATCTATAGTCATCTGAAAAAATGTTCTAAATCACTAATATTTAGAGAAATGCAAATTAAAACAGCCCCAAGGTACCACCTCACACCTATCAGAAATAATAGTGCTGAAGGAAATGGGGAAAAATAAGTAGATTAATGAATTGCTAGTGAAATTGTGAACTGGTTCAACTACTCTAGAGAACAATTTGGAGCTATGTCAAAAGGGCTATAAAACAGTAGCAATGTCACTACTAGCTCTGACTCCAGGGGAACCAAAGAAAAATGGAAATTACCTATATATACAAAAATATTTATAGCAACTCTCTTGGCGGTAGCAAAGAAATTAACATTGTAGAGATGTTCATAAATTGTGAGAATGGTTAAACAAGATGGTGCATATGATTATGATGGAGTGCTATTGTGCTTTTAGGAAATGATAAGGAGGGTGGCTTCAGAAAAACATCAGAAAAGCTATATGAAGTTTTGCAAAAGGAAGGGAAATTATTATACACAATAACAGAAATATTGTAGTGAAGATCAACTGTGAAAGACAGTTTCTCTGGGCAGTACAATGATCCAAAATAATTCCAAAGGACTCATGATGAAAAAATGATATCAGAGGCAGCTAGGTGACACCGGCCCTGGAGTCAGGAGGACCTGAGTTCAAATCCGGACTCAGACACTTAAAACTTACTAGTTGTGTGACTTGGGCAAGTCACTTAACCCTAATTGCCTTCCCTAAAAAAATATATGATAACTTCCAGAGCAAATTGAAATATAATTTTTCACTTTATTTTTCTTACTTTTTTATGATATGGCTAATATGGAAATATGTCTTACATGATTTCACATGCATAACTGATACATTGTTTGCTTTCTCATTGAATGAGAGAGGGGTGGGAGGAAGGGAAAGAATTTAGAACTCAAATAAATTTGAGAGAATGTTTAAAATATATTTATTTTTTAAATGCTAGTTACCAATATTAGTATTAACCCAGGTGCCTGACTTAATTGACCTGCTAGCACAATCCCTTCTTCCTTAGTATTTGAAGAAAGAACAGACTGATGTTATTTTGTGTCATTCTGGCACCTATGAGATTACATGTTTCAATCAACAGATATGAGCATTATTCTTTAGCTGACAAAATCTCACTCCCTTCCTTCAGGACTAATGATTTGGGGTCACTCTCTCCCTATCCCTACTATGTCTCCTCCATATCCTTCCTAGTCTTCCTCACCCTTCCACAGTCCCAATCCTTGCCTTCCTTCCCCTTCCATGTTGCCCTCTAGAAACCATCTCTACTGGTGATAAATTCCCTTTAATCCTAGACTTATTTAATGCTCTTGCCATTTTCTGTACTCAATTGAGCAATCCAATCCAATAATATTTTATTTAATATTCTTTCCTTTATTTATTTAATAAACTTATTTAATACTGCTTCCATTTTCTGCACTCAATTGAGCAATCCAATCCAATAGTATTTTCAAGGGCCTACTATCTACAAAGCAGTGAGTTAGGTGCTAGGAATACAAAAATCAAATAAACCCTGCCCTCAAAGAGTTTACTTTCTAAGAGGAGGAGACAACACATATAAGGGGGTCATGGATGGCAAAGGGGGTGTGGATGCCATATATTTTTACAACCTCTTCAGAAACAATGGTAGTATTAATTTGATTGGTGTCACCAAAAGAAAAATCACTGAATTAGAATTCTGGTGCTTTTCAATGATGTTGTCCTTTACATTATTGTGACTACTTTGTAAATTGCTCTCTTGGTAATGCGCTCTTTTCTGTGAAACAGTTTCTATAATCCTTCCAAGTTTCATGGATTTTTTAATATTTATCCTATCTTATGGAATATTAATTCTGCAATGTTCATATATCATAAGGTTTTTTTTACCACCTCCTTTATATGTGTTTTATATATATCTAATTTTATTTGTCTATTTTATGTAGCACTCCACCCTGAGCTACCAGGAGCCAGCTCATACTCATAGGCTTATAAGTTGGCTGCCCAGAGCAGGTTCAAAGGACCTCATTTGTCTGAACTCCTAACCCATTAGCTCAAAAGTTAACTTTCCTAGAGATTTGTCCTTAGCAGTCAACCAATAGTTATTCTTAGCTCAAGGTAAAGTCATTTGCTAAAATGGCATAGTAAGACACATAGTTGAATGTTGTGCTAAACTAACACATTCCCCCACAAATACACACATCATCTATGTGAAGAGACAACCCAAACTTTTGAGTGTACCTTAGTAGTGAGACTGATGTGTATGGAACACCTGTGGCCAAGGCCACTCACACTTCTAGTACTGTGGGGTCCCAAAGTCCTTTGCCTCTTTCAGTGTCTCCATACTGCCTTTCTACTTGTCCCATTGTCTTTGGTTGCCCAACTGGGCTACCTGGGTCTACTCCTATCCACAGTTTAACTCTCAACACTGCCAGGGTTGTTCCTCTCTCTAATCCACAATTGGCCCCCTCAGAGAGGTCATGTTCCTGGAAGCTGCTTCCTTTCCCAACTTTCCATAATGGTGTTTTTCTCTCTGCTTATTGATGAATGCCATATGTCTTATTGAGAGAATAGCTGTGTTATAAGGTACCATGGTCATTTTATTTCCAACTCTTATCAGAAAAAGTAAATCAATGGATTTGCAACAATTTCAGATTCTTAAAATATAAATATTTTTGTAGATATAGGATCTTTCCACCTGTCTTTGACTTTTATGCCCAAAGGTGGGTTTTCTGGGTCAAAAAGTATGTAAAATGTATCAACATTTCTAATATCATTCCAAGTTGTTATCCAATATTTGGATCAGTTCACACCTTTAAGCACACACATTAGTGTGCCTAACTTCCCACAGCCCCTCTAGCATTTATCATCTTTCTCTTTTATCATATTTGCCAATATGGTTTATAAGAAGAGAAACTTCCAAATTATTTTAATTTATATATCTCTTATTAGTAGTAATTTGGAAGTTATTTTCATACAGCTGTTGATAGTTTACATTTCATTGGTGAAGACTTTTAGACAAGTGAATAACATGGTCAGACTTTTCTTAAGCAGGTAATTTTGACAGTTATATGAAGGATATGTTGGAGATCAGAAAAACTAGAAGAGATACCAAGAACAATAGAAAACCTATAAGGAAGCAAAGAAAAGATGGACAACTTTCAATATAACATGTCGTATTTAATATATAGGCTTTCTTGAGATGGAAATTTATTTGAATCCTCTCTTACATTCTGCTATGCCCATGACATGTTTTTTTCTTTTCTTATTTTATATTTAAGATTTAATATTTAAGTTCATAGTATGTTTCTTTTTCTTTTCTTATTATGTATTTAGGTTTTAGTATTCAAACTTAAAATAAAAAAGAAGAGAGGCCAGTTAGCAAGTTACTATTACAATAGACCATGCGAGAGCTGATGAGGAAGTAACTCAATTCACATAGCAACTATGTGCATGAAAGGAAGAGGACAGATAAAAGAGATTTGGGGAAGGTAGAATACGTAAGACTCAGCAATTGGTTATGTGAGTTAAGGGAGAGGGAAAAGTTAAGGATGATTCTGAGGTGGTAAAACTGGGTAACTAGAAGGAAGCTGGTATCTTCAGGGGAGGGAAAGTAAGTTCAGAGAAGGGGTGGACTTGTAGGGAGGAAAGATTGAGCTCTATCCTGGACATTGAGTTTTAGATACCAAATAGACACACATATGAAGAGGCCAGGATGAAGTTCAGGAGACATTAGGGTTAAATACAGTGATGTGGGGAATTAGCTACATAAAAATGATTTATGTACTCCTGGTAGGTGATGAGTTCATTAAAGGGTCAAGAAAGAGAAGAAAACACAAGGCAGAGTTAACACAGTTAAAAAAAAAAAAACAGGAGTGTCATTGTTTTGGGGGGGGCAGACTTTGATTTTTTTAAGATAGGGGAGAGATCTCTGGATGTGTTTGTAGATAGAATGAAAAGTCACATTGGATAAGGAGAAATCAAGAAAGTGAATCTTCTCAACCTGGGTTGGGGGTGGGACGGGGTAATAAGTTCTATTATTATCCCCATTTTACAGTTGAGGAAACTGAGGCAAACAGAAGTTAAGTGACTTGCTTAGGGTCACACAGCCAGTAAGAGTCTGCTGGATTTGAACTCTGGATTTGAACTCAGATCTGTTCACACTGAGAGATCAGAGTGTTTGGAAGAACATTGTGGTGAATATTGAAGTCCCTGAGTATTAGAATAGGGATTAGAATTATTGAGAGGGCAGTATGGTATAATACAGAGAGTGCTGGACTTAGAATCAGCAAGAACTGGGTTTAAAACTTCCCTTTGACCTTTATTAGTTTTGTGAGCCTGGGCAAGTCATTTAAATACTCTGGTCTCAGTTTCCTCATTTTTTTTTAAATGAAGGTGTTGAATTAGATGACCTCTAAGTTCCCTTCCATCTCTGAATCCATACTTTTTAAAGACTGTGAGTCCCTTGAGAAAAGGGTGAGACTTACATGGAGAACACTAATAGAGGGCCTTCATAAATGCCAGTGCCAGAATGCAGACCCAGGTTCTCTGACTGAGAGCACTTTTTTTATTCTTTCTTTTTTATCCTCAACTACATAATAAGCAGGTGATTATCTAGATATCATTAATTGGCAAATTCATGAGAAAAAAAAACAACAGCCTTGTACACAGATCTTGAGAGACCAAATAATGACAACAGAAAGAGCTAAATTTGGAAAGTATAGAATATTCAGAATCATAATTCATTCCCAAAGAAGAGCAGAACTCTCTTACTTGGCAGGAAAGAAGTATAACTGAGAGAATATTGCTAATAAGTAATGAGAACATTGAGCTTAATGGAAAAGCCAGTTTATTAATTCAAACATATGTTGGGTGAATAGTAATAACCAGGGTATTCTTGGATCATATTTTGTTTAAGTAGCTTTAGTCCTTGGGGAATTCTCTCCTCCCTCAATTCATTTATTTAGTTATTTGTTTACTTGTTTGTAATTCCCAGCAGAATGAAAGCTCCTTGAGGTCAGGGATGTTTGTTTGTTTTTCTGAGGACCTGCACCTAAGAGACAACATGCTGTAGAAGAAGATAGAAGGTAAACTTTGGAGTCTGGAATATCTGGATTCTTACCTCTGCCATATTTTCCAGCTGGATGACCATGGGCAAGGCACAACCTTTCAGTGCCTCCAGCAAGTGCTCTAAGACAACAGATTGCAAATTAAGTTGCTGATTTTCATCAGTGGAGAGAGTTTCTACACTGGGAGTTCTCTATTTCGATAAAATTACAGATCTGGACCATATCCAGCACCTAGCACAAAATGGCTGCTTAATGTTTGTTGAGTTTGGATTTATTTGCCATAGAGCAGAGGGACTGGATTGGGTGGCATTCTATGGAATAGGATGGGATGGGATTAGATTGGATGAGATTAGATTCATGTATTCCTGTTTTTAGGAAATATTTCTCATGCACTACCATAGACAGGACATAGTATTAGGCATTGGGAACTATTCCATTGGAAGCAACTCTCCTTTTGGAAGGATATCCATAATACAACATTTTCTCTCTAATTTCCACTATTTTTTGAGTTGGAGAAAAGAATTTCTCTACAGAATGTGCTTCTCCTAGGGACAGTTGGTTGGAAAGAAAGACAAAGACCTCATTGGAGGTTTTCAAGGAGAGACAGGACAATCACTTGTTGAGGGTGTTACAGTGGGAGGTATTTGGGGGTATGAGTTAGATGGAATGACCTCTGAGGTTTCTTCTAACTCTCAAAATCTGGGATTCTGTGATTTACTAAAAACAGATGTGATGAAGGTTTAAAAGCACTTAAAAACCCTCTAGGTTTTTTTTTAAATAGCCTTCAGCCTGCCACAGGTTTTCATGGTATTTATCTCAGCTTCCTGTACATGCACTCTGCTTCCTGTTGGTCCACAGTTACTATGTGATTAGAGCTGTTTTTTACAAGTCACCTTTTCAGAATCTCCACAGACGTTCATTTCAAAATAAAAAACTAAACAGCTTTCTTCTAACAGAAAACATCAATACGTGAGAAGTTCTCTTAATGAGAACAATAGCTATTTACCCAAACAAAACCATCTAAGGGTATTGGACAAACCTGGCAGAATTTCCATAATTTTTTCTGCTATTTGGTTTTGTTTTTCCTATTTTTATAAAAGAAAAATCAATTTTCTGGGACCAAACTGTTCGTGAGCATGTGATTCAAAAGTATAATACATTAGGGGCAGTGTGGTACAATGGATAGAGACCTGGGGTCTAGAAGACCTGGGTGAAAAATCAGCAGATACTAAAAGCAACTTGAGAGCAGTCCTTTGCCTTTCTTTGTATTCCCAGAGCTTAGTGTGATGCCTGGATCCTAGTAGGTCGTATATGATAAATGTTGTTGTGAACATAAATGCAATAAGACTTGGCAACATATTGAGTACTTGGAATGATTAAGAGTAAAGAGGTGAGGGCATGAACCTAGGTGGCTGGGAAAATGGTAGCATCCATGTCAGCAATATGGAAGGTTGAAAGAGCAAAGGGTTTGGGGAGGAATTTTGTTTAAATACGTTCCATTTGAGATGCCTATTGGACATCCAATTAAAGATGTACAACAAATGAGTAGTTGGTAAAGTGGGACTGAAACAGTTGTGTGGTGCAGCCCAGAGCGCTGGGCTGAAAATCAAAAAGGGTTCATTTTCCCGAGTTCAAATCTGGCCTGAGACACTTAGTAGCTGCCTGACCTTGGGTGTAAAATGAGTAGGAGAAGGCAATGGCAAACCACTCCAGTATCTCTACCAAGAAAACCCCAAAAGGAGTCATAGTCAGACATAACTCAAACAACAAAATAACAACAACAAATGTGAGACCAGAAATCAGGAGAGAAACTAAGGCTGGATATTTGGCCTGGGAATCATATGGATATGAAAAGTGATAATTGAGCCAGCAGAGCTGGTGAAATCACCAAGACTAGAGAGAAAAAAGAGGTCAAAGACAGAATTTTAGTAGATATTCAATTATTAGGTCAGGCATGGCTGAAGATTCTACAGAGGAAACTAAAAATGAGTAGTCAGACAGCTAAGAGGAGGACCAAGATAGAGAGGTGTGTCTCAAAAACCCAAAGAGTAAAGGTGTGCATAAGAAGGTGGTCAACAGTATCAAAGGCTGCAGAGGGATCAAGGAAGATGGAGAATGAAAAATGACCATTACATTTGGTAACTAAGAGAATATTGGTAGCTGACATAGTTTCAATTGAATGTTGAATTTGGAAGCCATATCACAGAGGTTAGAAGAAAGAAGAGAGGAAGTGGAGACATTGAATATAAATGGCCTTTTCAAAGAATTTAGCTAAAAAGAGGAGAAATGTAGGAAGATAGCTAAACAATAAAGATGCCAAAATATAGAGAATCATGGGGAAGACTTCTGTGAACTGATGCAAAATTATATAAGCAGAGGAAGTAAAACAATTTAAACAATAACTACAACAATATAAATGGAAAATAACAAGATGAACAAGTCTGAACCCTGTAAAATTTTAATAACTAAACTTGGCTCCAGAGAAGATATATAAGAAAGTATCTCTTGCCACTCACTTCTTTGCAGATATAGAGGTATGTAATATTACATGTAATGACAGACTTTTTATGTATTCGTTTTGCTGAATTATTTTCCCTTCTGTTTTGTTCTTTGTTATTAGTGAAGCTAGGTGACACAGTGGATAGAGGGCCAGTCCTGAAGTCAGGAAGATTCATCTTCGTGAGTTCAAATCTGGTCTCAGAAACTTACTAGCTTTGTGACCCTGGGCAAGTCACTTAATCCTGTTTACTTTACTTTCCTCATCTGTAAAATGAGCAGAAGGAAATAACAAACCACCACAGTATCTTTGCCAAGAAAACCCCAAATGGGGTCACAAAGGGTCAGACATTACAGAAACAACTGAACAATTATAAATGAAGGCTTCCTGGAAAGAAAGAATGCATTGGGGAATGTAGGTGATACAAAAAGAAAACATAGCAATAAAAATTCATTTTAAAAGAAGTAAAGACAAAGTAAGGTTAAATATCCCATGTGAAACAGAATTAGCATGATGCTTATCTCTGAGTCGGCTTAAAGACATTGAAACTCTAAAATGGGTCACATTCACTCCACAAGCCATAAATTAATTTCTAGATTCAGTTATAGATTATGACCATGGGCTCCATTTTAATTCGCTTCATTTTGCTTTAGTGATGCATTTTTCAGTTTATCACAGACATTGTCTCCGCCCTTTCTCACCCCAGAACTGATCTTTCCATTTTGTATCCTACCACTGCTTCTGCTCCACCTTCCAAATGAGGGCAGGACCTCCAAAGACTATGCTAGGAAGAACTAAACTACCAGGGTTTACTTCCTCCCCTCATCTAGCTCTTTCTTTAAGAATTATAATCAAAACAGCACTTCTATTGCCTCCACAAAGAGACTGTCACGACTCCCCAATTATTCCACACACCATCCGTGTGATTTGTCAAAACAAAACACCCTTCCCAGGCCACCACTGCCCTTTCTCTGTTGTCGTCTCATTTAGAATATAGGCTTCTCCCAAGTGAAGTACTGTCAAGATTTGGTTTTTGTAATCCCCAGCATTTTGCATAGTCAGTCAGTAAATAAACATTAATTAAGCATAATTAGATAAGTACATAGTACTATGGACCAGGCACTATGCTAAGTGCTGAGGATACAAAAAAAAAGGCAAAAAGCAATCTCTACCTTCTAGGAGCTCAGGATCCAAGCGCTTAATAAATGCTTATTTTTAACAAAGAAAAACTTTGAAGCAAAAATAATCAATACAGTGATTGCATCTCACCAAGTATACAACATTCTGCCCCAGTGTGCCACCTCCTCTCTGCAGTGAGCAGGGATATGTATTTCATTATTTGTTCCCTAAAACCACTTGTGATATTTCAGTTTCTCAGAGTTTAGCTTCCTTTAAGTGATCTTGTCAATTATACAGTTGTGGTTGTTGCATAAATCGTCTTAGGCATTCTGCTTGTTTCATTCTACATCCATGGGCATTGTTTCATTTTTGTCGCTGCTTCCCCATGGGCTAGCACAGTACCCAGCATACTGTTGGCACTTAATAAATGTGAATTGATGTGCTGCATAAATGTTCTCTATACACATTTTCCATGGCCTCCATCTTAGTCTTGGATACTAGGCCTGGAATGACCAAGGTTATATTACAACTCACCTTTGTTGTTTTGAATGTAACTGTGGCTCAGTGTCTGAATCACACACACACACACACACACACACACACACACACACACACACACACAGATTGTATATTGTGACCAGTACCATTAGGCCAGCGACAATGCAGCGTATAATATGTCAGAGTGAGCAGATAATAGAAATAATCTAACATAGAATCCTTCTGAATCTCAACAGGCAAACAAGTGGATATCTCAGTGATTTCATTAAACTCACAATAGAACAGAACAAAGAACTCTCACTGCTGGTTCAGCTCCCAAAATGGCACCCTGCACTTAAAGGAATTGCCAGACACACAATCATCCCTCGGTACACAATATCATTTATTCCATAGGCAACATCTAGCAAAACTACAACATCCTGAAACGTCTTTGTCCAAAATATTACACAATGCAAAGCATCAGTCATCGAGGAGAGAGCCTGAAGACCTTTACAAAAGGGTCAGATCATTGAAACCTACTTTACTCCAAATGCAATTATCTGGCCTTTTATATCTCTGGCTAAAAACGGTTTGACTGAAATGATGTGGCTTTTTCTCCTAGCAGAATAACCAGACCCCCGGATAATGTTTTAGAAATGTAAATGAAAATAGTAAAATAGAATTATACCGAGAGAAGAAATCATACAGAAAGAGAATGGAGAATAATGGTGAGCTCTTGCTACCACATGTAAGGGTTATGGGATTTAAAGATCTCCCATGCCCCATGGACATG
>NW_027185759.1:38432196-38446188 GCF_028583685.1 Petaurus breviceps papuanus | reverse complement strand
AAGGCTTGAAAATGTGGGTGCTTTCTACTTTATCTACCTGTGCCAATGTCATAACTACTCTGATGGCTTTCACTTTCTGGTTTTGGGACTCAGTCTTTTGGTATCTTAATAAATTTTCTAGTTTATTTCCCCAAATGGCAAACCTGACGTATTCTGTGATGGATAATTATATCAGCATATTTGTAATCACTATAGGCATTGTGAATATGGCATTGCTGATACACCACATTCACTTTTTTTTTCATTTTTTCAAAACTGCTGTTGGCCTTAGAAAAGAATACCCAACTTCTTTCATTTTGTTTCACCTAAAAATAGAAAAATAACAATGAAAACATGCTAACCACATGACAGTTTTTTGAATTTTCTTTCCATTCATAAATAAGCCCAAGGATTGAATGACAGGTACTAATGTTTTATTTCTGAGTCCCAGAAACTTTTCAGGTCCATCAACTGAGGCACAGAGGGATGGCAATCTGAATCAGTGGAGGAAGTACCCATACGAAAGAGATCATAGGTCCTTGAATATCAAAGTTAATAAATCCAGCTTGATGCCAAGAATATGCCAAGTGAGAAAAAAACAAACACACTCACACACACACATATATATAAATTTTATATAAATTTGTGTATGTATACATGTGTTGTGTACTTGTACATATATACATATGTGTTACATAAACATGTGTGGGAATGTGTATGTGCACACATATAAGTCTTTTGGAAACTAATTGGTCATCCTCAGTGTCTAATAAGGCCTTATACAACTGACAAATTTCAAAAAAAAGACTCTCTTTATCCAGACCTATAATTTTACTGGTACATGTAACTCCTAGCTTGTTGACTGACTGACTGATTGGAAACTTTCCACCAATGCAGTCAGCAAATTATCTGCAACTTTGGAGACTTAGATAGTTGCCAAGAGCCCTGAAACATTAAACAACTCACCAAGTCAAAATATGCAGGGCCAAGACTTCCAGCCAGATCTGCCTATCCAAGGCTAACTTTCTCTCCACACCAGGCTGCCTCTTGAAGGGACATGATAACTGGTCTATTTCTGCTGCCTATTTCTGTGTGTGCATCGCTTTACACATGCACACACACACACACACACACACACAAATCAAAAAAGATTTTCTCTCCTCTTCTTAATTGAATTGAGGTTTCTCTAACTCCCACAACCCTAACTTCCTGCACCTCTGCTAATGCTTTTATTCTATTTTGTTTTTTTTAGGAAACACTGGATTACCCAAAGACTATATGACAGAACAGATAACTTATCCAGTTTATATTTATTGGACATCTTATGTAACCTACTGCTTCCCAGGTTAAACTGTTGATTGATTTCTGCCAGTTTATTAATAATACATGACCAGATGTTTCTAAATCTCTTCCAAATCAAGCCTGACATACAGAAATTTCATCCTGAGAGCATTTTCTCCTTCTCGTCTGAATTTAGACTATACAGGGAGGGGAGCAGTATTTGGGATCTTTCCTAAGATCCTCCAAATCCTACCTGATAGACAACTGCTTATTCTGTTTAATTATATGATCAACCATGGCCTCTCCATCACCCTTACCAATCTCAGGCTCTTCCCTGAAAGATGAGGGGCATGCACTTCTCCCTTGTGTGACTCTAGACAAGTCAACCTTTCTGAGCCTCAGTTTCCTCAACTGGAGATAGGAATAATAATACCCAGACTTTACTACTTTAACAATGACATAAGAGCTGGTGTTTCTATAGCATTTTAAGTGATGCAAAGCATTTTACAGATATGTCATTTGCTCATGCAATAGCTCTGGGAGGGAGGGATACAGTTGTTATCCTGAGCTTATGTATAAAGAAACCAGGTCTTAGAGGGAAATAACCTGTCCTAGGTCACACAACTAGTGTGAAAGGAAAGATGCAATCCCAGGTGGAATTCCAAGTCCAGCATGCAAATAAATGAACAAACAAGCTTTAGGTGACTGCTACATGTCACATAATATGTTAGGCACTAACAACACAAATACAATGAATGAAACAATACCCATTCACAAAGGTTTATATGTGTACAAAGTGCTTTGCAAACCTTAAAAGTACTACATAAATGTCAAGTATCATTACTAAGCATAAAGCTATAACAATTCATGTGCACTGACATATATTCTTTCCTGCCTCCCCAGAGCCACCATAATAATCCATTCTTTTTTCTGCAGAATAAAAGTCCTAAAATCATAGAGCTACACTGAGAGAGACCTCAGTGGCCATCTAATCCAGCTCACCCATTGCATAGATGAGGAAACTGAGGTTCAGAGATTCAATGGCTTGTATCACCCTGGTCACGCAGTAGTTGGTGACAAAATCTAGGTTGAACATATTTTCTGACTCCAAATAATAGGCTTGGATCAAGGCTCATAGATATAAGACCAAAATGGACCACGGAGGTCATTTCAATTCAATTCAATAACCATTTATTAAGTGCTTGTGTGCCAGGATACATTGAGGATACAAATAGGAAAAAGACAATCCTTACCCTTAAGGAACTTAAAAATCTAATGGGGAAAAACAGTATACAAAAGGAAACTGGAAAGGGGGTGGTTGCCTTGGGAACTCAGTATTGGGGCATGGTTTCATGGAGTAGAGACGAAGTAGAGCTGCTTATAGAAAGGAAAAATTACCTGGAAAATTCAGATCCTAGCCCTCTCTAAAGGAAGGCTTTGGAAGGAGTTCCGGAGTTCAGTTCCTAGAGGAAAGGGCACTAGAAGAGTTGTGGAAGGGGTTGAGTTTCAAAAACTGAGTTAATCAGAACAATGATGAGATTTCTGATGCTCAGCTGCTCCTAGGTAGGGCACCATGTTCTTGTACTTGAAACCAGGTAATCAAGTTCAATCTCCTTATCTTATAGATGAAGACTTTCAAATGTTTTGAGAAATTTCTTATATAAATTCTCTTATGCCAAGACATTTATAAACTGGATGTAGCCAGAGGCTGTTGTTCAGTTGTGTCTGACTCCCTGTGACCCCATTTGGGATTTTCTTTTTTCTTTTAAAGGAATAATATGAAACTATTTATTGACCACTGTTCACCAGTATTTACAATAAAGTAAATAATATATAGTTGTATAACATTCCAATGACTACAAAGTTATTTTTTTTTTTTGCCTGACTCCTGTGAAGCCAAGTGACCCAAATACTCAGAAGGCTGGTCCTACATGTTGAAGGGATGGGTTGGGTTAAAGAAGGAAAAACATGCACATCAAGAGTATAGAAGACTACCTAACATGGGTATGTCTGCTTCCCCATTTATGCCCATTGTTAGGAAAACACAACCCCCCCAAATGCCTGCCCTTTGGGCAGAATATGTACGTTCTAGCAGATGGGGGTGTGTGTATTACTACACGATTAGGAGAGAAGCCTTTGGTTAGTAAAATAAGATGGGACACCCCTACTTTCTGAAGCAGGAAGTCCAAATTTTTCTCTTTTTTAAAATCAAGGCCAAAATGGTTCTATTTTAACATTTCAGGTAAATAGTTCAAACAAATTCTGGCAGCATTTACCCAAGTATGTTTCTAACCTAGGATTGGGCAACATCAACAATCAAAGATGTTGGAGCTGTGGGGAGGCTGCCAATAAGCACGGGAAGCTTGGCTCTTGTCTGGCCAGATCTGGCCAACCGGGCTTTGGGGAGAAGAATCCCTTTCAGATAATAATGTGGAGTGGGCCTTTGCACCCACAGGGACAACGCTCACCACCACTTTCATAGGGTCCAGACACTGAGCACCACACTCCACTACCATGAACACTGCAGCAAGGTTGCAAAGTGCCTACAAAATCATTCTGTTAAAGAATAGTTAGTGTTTGGAAAAGTGAAGGCAGCACTTTTTCTGCCAGTCAGGAGGAAAAGAGTCTTCAGCTCCCCACTACTGAGGAATAATGGCAAATGGTTGCCAGCTGTAACCTTCCAATGGATTTATCTCTAGGTATAAAATGTAGCTTTTATTAGTAAATTGGGTTTCAAGTGAATGTCAGATTTCTACACGGACACAACATTGTCTCAAACAGCTAACCTTAGGCATACATGGGGGGGGCTAAACATTTCTTAGGATTCAGAGTAGTGACTACAGAAAGAATTAATCAGTATTTATAAAAGTTTTTCTCTATTGTGGAAGAAGTTAATAATTCCATAGTATCAAATGCTCTCTTCTGTGATAAATGTTAAGTAAATGCAGAAAGCTTGAATTTACTTGTTCAGTTACCAGTGCTGTTGATGCAAAATAAAAACCAGCCCAAACAAAAAACAAACCAAACAAAAACAAAAACCTACTTTAAAACCTACCCAACTCAGTTCTTATTAGATGTAGATGGTGCTCACACTGCTAACAAATTAAAGAATGGAATCACTATTCAGATTTTGTTTTATACATACACACACACACACATATTTTAAAAAGCAACATAAATTATTATTGTGCTTCATCTTCAGGACAGGAGTGCCAGGTCAGTCCCTCCTCGTAAAAGTCAATGACTATCTGAGGACATTTCATATTTGCTTCTTTGGCCAGTACCAAGTCGGCCTCATCGGAATCTTTCCACTTCATGAGGAACATCAGCTGTCCACTGCTGCCCGTAGCACCGAAGATTCGCTCTGGGTCAAGGCCCCTCGCAAAGCCCCGAGACTTGTCTTCTGTGACTTGCTGTCATCAGACTCGCTGTCCGACAGAGATTTCCTCTTGGCTCCATCCTTCTCTTTCCCAGCCTTCTGAGAATTCAGAAACTCTTCAATTAATTCTGGACAATCCAAGTTTTCCTCAGGCTCCCAGGTATTGTCGGCATCAGTGAACCCTTTCCACTTCAGGAAGTATTCCACCTTCTGGTTCGCCACGCGCCGGTCCAGCACCTTCTCGGGCGCCGCCTCCTCCACTTTCTTACTCTTGCCATTCTGTTTTCTTCCCATCTTTTTCAATGTAGTTTTATTGGAGGCCATTTTTTATGGCAGACTTGAAGAGCTTTTATTCACCGCCGCTCCGGGTCCGCTGCCCGCCTGCGTGCATGCAAGCGAGCCCTGCCCGCGGCTGCTGCCGCCACTGCCGCTGCTGCCTTCGAGCGAGCAGGCGAGATGAGCCCCGGGGCCCCGGCGGGAGGCGAGGGAGAGGGGCTAGGTCCGGCTGGGCTGTGCGGGCCGCCGCTGCCGTCGCTGCAGAGCCCATTTGGGATTTTCTTGCCAAAGATACTGCAGTGGTTTGGCATTCCCTTCTCCAGCACATTTTATAGATGAGGAAACTGAGGCAAACAGGATTAAGTGATTTGCACATTGTGACATAGTATCTGAAACCAGATTTGAACTCAGGAATTCCTGACTCCTAAATCGACACTCTATCTACAGCACTACCTAGCTGCCCACATATCACAAAGGAATCAGTTAAATCGAATGTTTAGTCTATGGAAGAGAAGATTCAGGTAGGACATGGCAGCTATCTTCAAGTATCGGAAATGCAGGCATGTTAAAAAGGGAGTTAGAATTGTTCTATTTGGCCCCAACATGCAAAAGAAGAAGCAATGGGTGGGAGTAGTAAAGAGGCAGATTTAGGCTTAATGGTAAGAAAAAAAAATCCCAGCAATTAGATCTGTCCCAAAGTGGGACAAGCTGCCTTGGCAGGTCATAAGTGTACTCCCAACAAGAACTGAACTACCCCTTAAGGTGCAGAGATTCTTTTGTGGATACATTTTGGGTAGAATGCTAATGAGGGTCTTCCTAATTCAGAGAATCTGTGACTCTGCTCTTTTAAGTGGGTGTAGCCTTATTTTTGAAGTATAGAAACTAGCATCTCCAAAACTGGATTCCTTGGCACCTGGGCATTCCTCATGATGTCACTGAGGGGTCCATAAAAAAATATTCATGCTAGTCATTTCCATTTCAAATATTAAATATGGCATCAAATATGTATCAAATGGTTATTATGTTCAACAATTTTTCAAGTTTCTTTTCCTTTACTTTGCTCCAAATTTCCATGAGACTCCCCTTATCTCACAGATATTCCATCTCCCCCGGGTTCATAGACCAAGGCTTATGAATTCCTTCCAATATTTCAAGTCACAGTGTCAGATGAATAAATGAATGAATGAATAAAAATTATTTATTAAGCTCTTCTCTGATCTATATAGGATGCTGCTGTCAGGCAACAGACATTGATGGCTCTCATTGCTGGAGCTAGAACAACTATCATCATTCTGCTTCTTCCTGTTGGCTCTCTTGGAATTTTCACAAAACACAGGAAGAAATTCAATTTTTGACAATACTTGCACATAGTGGGAACTCCACAATTATGGACTTAATGAAGGAATGAGTAATCAATTGTCTAGTGTGGACAAGGTCTTTTAAAAATATTTTTGATAGAGAAAAATACTTAAAGAAATTATTTTCTGCCCCACTTCACTATGGAACTAGATGGAAAGAGGAGATATGTAGGCTATTTTTGCCTTACTTGATGTTATTCTATGACCTCAGACAATTCTCATTTTCTCTTGGGCTCATTTCTGTGTGTGTGTGTGTGTGTGTGTGTGTGTGTGTGCACAGCATAAGTTATCTCAGGTTTTAAAAATGGATTTTCTGACAAAATGCATAGATAAGTAAGTAAAGGTTATGGAGATTGATTAATTGATGATTTTTTAGATGCCTACAGTTACTGCTTTCCAGAATGGTTTGTATATTAAAATCTAAACCATTAAAAAAAAAGTTCCACACGTAATATGGGATGTGATTTTTACATGTAAAAGAAAGGGTTGTATCTAAAGAGAGAAAGTGAAAAGGAGAATTGAGATAATCGTTCAGATAAATAAAGCACTGGCACATTGCTTGGGGTGCTGCATTGGGAGTCAGAGGGCCTACATTCAAATCCCATTTTGGTCACCTACTAGCTGGATGACATTGAACAATCTACTTCCTCCCTATGGGCCTCAGTTTCCTCATCTCTATAAGGGAACTAGACTAGATAACCTTCAATCTGGAAATCCCTTCCAGATCTAGACGCAATGACCACATGATTCCTATACCTTCATCCAACATCTTGATACTAAGCTTTCTCCAACTTTTCCCCTGGGATGACAGGCATGTGCACCATCAGCCTGCCCTCAAATGCTTTGTAACCTTTTTGGACCAGGAGAGCACCTGATGGACTCCAAGTGTCCCTCCCCACTCAACTGCCCTATGGGATGATGAGGCATTAGGGAAGAAGATTGCCTATGATACAAACCATAAGCAAAGGGCATCAAATCTGCCTTTTGATCAGATGTGGAAGAAAAATTGCTACTAATGAGAACAGATCAAGGTGGGCTTCACAGAGAAGGTGTGTGCTGGTGTTTGAAGGATAGGTAGAAGGATAGGTGAGATGGGGTGGAAAGGACATTCTTACTGCAGTGAATAATCTGACCTGAGGCAGGAAATCGATTAGTCATCTCTGGGCATGGTGACTGTCCTATAATCAGTGCTTAGTAATTGTTGACTTGAGTTGATCACTTCACAAGTGTGTCAGGAACAATGCCAGGCACTAGTATTATTACAAAGACAAAAATGAAACCAGTCTCTGCACTTGAGGTGCTTACATTAACAGGGGAGATAACAGGTATACATATAAAAGTTAGGGACAAGACCTATGATTTCATTAATGTTGGGAATTCCCTCTACCAAGCAGGTTCTCACCCTCCCCACCATTTATCATCTTTGGACATTGAGACAGCCCACAGGTGTCGGAATTGAGATTTAAACCTAGAACTTCCTCATTTTGAGGCCAGCTCTCTAGCCACTGAAATAAAATATAATATAAGATAAAAATTTGGGGAGGAAAACACTGCCATCCGAGGAGATTAGGAAAGGCTTCCCATAGGCACTGTCATCTGAGCAGAGTGCTGAAGGAAACAAAGAATTCTAAGAGGTGGTGGTAAGGAGGGAGATTGCCAGAGCATGGACTTGGAAACAGGAAAAGGAGATTATATGGGGCAGCAAGTGGTCTAGTCTGGCTAGAGTATAGAGTAAGCACAGTAGAAAGATGTGAGGGAATTTGGAAAGATAGGTGGGTGGCAGGTTGTAGAGGGTCTTGTATGCCAGACTTGAAAGATTTCCCTTAATTTAACAGACAATGGGTATGTAGTGAAGCTTGCTGAGCAACAGGAAGACAGGAGTCAGTGCTTCTTAAAGAGAAGGTTATCCAAGGCTCATATCAAGTATCACTTCTATGTGAAGCCTTCCCTTATCAGGGAAGGCTGCTAGTAACTCCCTTCCCACACCCAGTTAAATGCATGGTGCAGATGGTATGGGTGAACAAGATCTTCCCCCCCATACACCCAGTAGAAAGAAAGGAAAGAGAGATCCTGTTCTGGTGGTTTTAAAGATACACCCCATTCTGGCTGTGCAGCCAATGGAGAGAGGTCATTCCCACCCATTTGGTAGGGAAATGCAAGATATTTTGTCCTACAAATAGGTTCCTACTGTCTCCCACATGGATACCTCCATCTTTGGCAATCTGGACATTCTCACAGTCCCATTAAATAAAGTCTGGGTCTCCCTATTTATTTCATGCAATCTGGAGATTACTTATAGTCCAATGTCAGCACTGGTTAGAACAGGGCTTTGGGCCTGCTTCATTTGTGCGAGGTTAGTTTCCCCCCATCCCTTAAGTAAACTGGCAGCTTCCCCATTCTCAGCTCCACATTAATGCTGGATCTCTCACAACTCCAGAGCTCAAGCTTCAGCCTCAAGTCTGCTCTCCCACCCCCCAGGAGGGGTGACTGGTGTTCCCAACACATCTTGAAGAGATGGAATTACAGAAAGAAGGACGATTGAGGAAGAGTTGTCTTGCCAAATTGTGATAATATAAAGGTGATAATACAATATTCTATTATATATACATACACAATATAAGCACAAGCACATATATGTGCACATATATGTATTGTGAATAATGAGGAAATAGACAATTTCAAAAAAATATTAGAAAATCTATATGAACTGATGCAGAGGAAGGAGACCAGCAGTAGAAGAAAATGTATATGGCCACGTCAATATTATTTTTTTTTAATGTTGAATACTTTTTATAAGTAGAGCCAGGAAAACAATTGGTACAATTACAACTCCCAAAACAATAACAATTAAGTACAATGACCATCCATGATTACAAAATACTGATGATAAAACATACTCTACACGTACTGACAGAAAGTGGATAGATTTAGGGTGCATAATGAGATATGTATGTTTGCATGTATGTATATGTTTATGTATAAATGTACATATATACACATCTATGTGTACACAGACAATGAGAACTATTTTGACTATGCATGATTTGTTACAAGGAATGTTTTTTTCTTTTTCTTTCCCCTGTAGAGTGGGGAGGGGATCAGAGGAAGAAAAAATCATTTCTATTATTTAAAAAAAACACACAAAATAGAGAGGTCAAGGGTACTACAGATGTGGAATATTACATGCACTTTCAGATGAGGTCACTGTACGATTAGTTTCGTGTGATTAATTTACTTTGTTACAAGAGAGTTCTCTAGTACTTGGGGGAGGGACAGTAATCTGGAAATGTTTCTAATAAACACTTTTTTAAAATGTCAAATAAAATAAAATGTTCTAATAAAATGTTTTCATAAAAACAAAACTTGTCAACAGTACTTTTCAAAATTATTTTTCAAAAGCGCTGAGGAAAACACTAGTGCAAGGGGAAGAAAAATGGTGGGGATTTGGACATTCCTTTCTGCTTGAGGTATTTAAGTAGCCACACAGAGGTAGCTTCAGAACTCGATGAGCTTATTTTTTTCTCCATCCTTGGAGATCACACATTTCCTTACAGTCACAGAATGGATGGATTTCTCATATTCTGGTATAACCAGTGATGGCAACAGAAACATCGAGATGCAACACTTTCCGCATTCATCTGTGCCAGTTCTTTTCCTGCCTGCCACTGCCTCCAAAGACCAAGACTGACCGTAGTGGGCTCCTCTCTCCTGAAGGCTCAGCTCTCAGTCATAGTCACCAGAGGGACCAGGAGTCAGCACCAAGTCAGGAGGTGGTGCAGAAGTGATGATATTTGGTGTATATCTGTGCACTGTCATTATTACTTCTTATTACCACATGATTTCTATTTTACAAACATTGTTTCTTGTTCTTACTATGACTATGAGGTTATATGATACATACAAACTGGTCTTAAAAGAGGAGATTCTTGGGGAGGAGGTTAAGAATTACTGTGAGTAATTTTTTACTCAAAGTCAGAAAGATCCTAGGAGTGGCAATGTGGGGACACATTTTCCTATAAAATAAATGGGGTTAATGAGATGGTCTCCAAGGTCCCACCCGGTTATCATATTGTGTGATTCCATCATCCAATCTTGGAGTTAGAAATGTTGGTAAAGAGAACTCCCAGGTTAGGAAACTTCCCCTACTAATGGAGGTTGGCACCTTCTTTACAAGGATTATGTCATCTTAGAGAACTGTCCAGGATCATGTGACCAATAAGTATGAGACAAGATTTGAAGGCAGGAAGACTTTTCTCTTCTAACTACCTAAGAGTTCTCTGCAACTCACTCTGTTAATCCTAATAAATGCCATCACGAACTTGGGAGATCTTGTACTTGACAAGATCCTCAATATTTTCACTATATTGGGACATGAGAATCAGAGACAATACCCTTAGAGAGTCAGACAAGAGTGCCTGCCTCTTAGTTTTTTGTTGTCTCCTTTCTAAATAAATGGCTGTGACGCCCTATCACCCCCAGAATCAAATCTAAACTCTTATGTTTGGTTTTCAAAGCTTTTTATAACTGAGTCCTAACCTATGTTTTCAACCTTTTCATACTCCACCTCTCTCCACCCCAGTTTCCTCATCTATAAGTGAAAATAACAGTGCCTGCCTCATAGTTATTTTTATGTGATGACATATGTAAAATGCTTTGCAAAACTTAAAGCAGTATATTATTATGAAGTCATTATTATTATTGCCATTGTTGTTCGTGTTATTAAGAGGCAGCTACAGCCCAGATAAGAGAGATCCAGACTCAGAGTGAGGAAGGCGTAGCTTCAGGTCCCACTTCTGATACACATTGGCTCTGTGATCCATGGTAAGTCACAACCTCTCAGTGGGGTTAAACTCAAGTCACAGGGGTGACTGAAGGACCCTTGCAGGCTGTGTATTAGAAAACCACATGTAGGGTTGGCTAGGTGGTGCAGTGAATAGAGTGCTGGCCCTGGAGTCAGGAGGACCTGAGTTCAAATTCGTCCTCAGACACTTGACACACTTACTAGCCGTGTGACTTTAGGCAAGTCCCTTAACCCCAATTGCCCTCTAAAAAGCAAAAAGAAAAGAAAACCACATGTTGACATTATCTATGTTCTATTATGTTTTTAGTTATTTTGTTAGATATTTTCCAATTACTTTTAAGCTAATTTGGGCTACAGTCAAGCTTTACAGATCGTAATGGGACCCTAGGGCCATATTTGACACTTCTGCTCTAGACAAGTATCTAAGACTCTAAATTTCAGAGAAAAGAGCTATATCAATTGGTAGAATTTCCTCAGCTAAAAAATTAAAGGAAAACATAGGTCCTGTTCCATTATCATTATCAGCAGCAGCAACATTATATATTATTCCCCTTCACACCCCATGTGGTCCCATCAAACTGGCCATCTTCCTGTTTTTCATACAAGACACTCCATTCCCTTTCTCCCTGACTTTGTACTAGCTGCTCCACCCCAACCTTACCTGGAATGCATATTCTTCCTCTTCCTCCTCGATTTCCTAGAACCCTCAGCCTTCTTCAAGCCTCAGTTCAAGTGCTTTGTCCCACATGAGACCTTTCCTTATGCCTCCAACTATGAGTGCTCCCCATCCCAATGAAAAAGCTTATCTCATAACTATCTTGAATATAGTCTGGATATGCCTATGTACATATACATTGTTTTCTCCAGTAGATTATAAGCACTTTGAGGACAGGAGCTGTTTTCACTTTCATCTTTGTATGTACAACATCTACTAAATAGCACAGTGTCTGGCACATAGTTTGTGTCTGATAAATGCTTATTGATTGATTAATTAATTGATTGATTTTGTCTAGACTCATATCGTGGGACTGTCCTCCACCCTGAGGGGTAGAAAAGGCAGTGATCTCTCACCTCAATGCAATATTTGAGGAATGAACTTGGAACATGTGAAGCAGTTGGGATTCCCTGGCCCCATAATATCACTATGCCCAAAGCAAATACTACCATCTTTCCAAGTTTCACTTCAGGGTCAATGATGTAATAGGCTTAAACTCACATTTATTTCATCAGTGTGTTTACAGGACAGCAATGATCTGTTCTTTAGATATTTTTTTTCCATCTGGTAGAGATCAAGATCCTGATATAGATTCATTTTCTTTCTCCATTTCCCAATCCTCTGAAAATCAGAAGTTTTTCAAATACAAGTACACTCTCTTGAAAGACTCAGATACATTGAAGTCCATTTTCAATAATAACCAATTGCATGAATTTGAAATTTACTGGGTTTTGGTATGAATTCAGTTCTACTTTTCAAGTGAAAAATACCTAAGGGTTTTAGTGAACTTAAATCTCAATATAAATCAGCAGTAGGAGGGGGCAGCCTAGAAAACTAATGAGATCTTGGACTACATTAAGAGAGGTGGCGGGGCCCCAGCTAGGGAGGTGAGACTCATGCATTCTGGAATAATTCAGATAATCCAAATTAGAGTGACTAGGTTGGCAAAGGGCCTTGAGTTCAAACCATATAAGGATCAGTTGAAGCAACAAGGGATAGGAGAATAAAAAACTAAAAAAGAATAAGAGAAGAATAAAAGACTAATAAAAGAATGCAAATGAGGAAAGATCTTTTCAAAGAACAACAACTAGCATTTATATAATTTTTTAAGGTTTACAAAGTGCTTTACAAATATTGTCTCATTTTATTTGCACGACAACCCTTGAAAGTATCGTCTCCATTTTACAGATGAGGAAATGGAAACTGAGAGAGGTTAAGTGATTTGCCCAGGGTCACAAAGCTAATAAGCAAGTATACAAGTATTTGAAGGGATGTCATGTGGACTTCATCTCTTTCTCCAAATGGAAAATTTTGAAGTTACAAAGGTTACAGAAAGTCAGACCTAGGCTTGATATCAGGAAAATTTCCATGGGATTAGAGCTAGCCCAAAATGGAAGTAAACTGCTATGGGGCATTAACAACATTGTCCTTGTGAGAGCCCTTCAATCAAAGACTGGATCACTTGTAAAATGTGGTGTAGAGGGAATTCTTATCCAGTCTGAACTGGAATAGTTGACTTCTGAGATGCTATGGTTATGTGAAACATCTCGGATAGCTGCCAAGATACCTATCCCTCCAAAAAAAAAAACTCACCCAATCATGCAATGTCCCAAAACATAAATCTGATTTCACAATGACAGCATGTAGTAAAAGTTGTATGGGACTTTGGGAATTCTTCAGCCAGTTTTCACAGTCATAGAATGTTAGTCCTGGAAGGCCCTGATGCCTGGGAATCCAGGTGAAAACCAGAAATTTCAGTCAATCATCATGATGTTCTTTCCATATGACACCCAACATCTGGACTTTTCCAAACAGCCATCCAGGCATTTCCAAATACCCAGATGTTTGACATCCTGTAGACAGAGACAAAAATATTTAGATGATTGATTGAAATGTTTACTTTCCAACCCTTGGTTTTGGCATCACTCAGAGAATACAAAATCCCCCACTTTCCAATTGTCCCACAACTTGTAATTTTGTCATCTGGGAACAAGAAGAAAAAGTCTAATCCCTCTTCACATGTCAGTCTTTTACATACATGTCTTTCCCCAAACTAAATATTGTTAGGTCTTTCAAAGTGATCTTTAAATACATATCTCTGGTTTTTCTCCCTGTTCTGATCCTCACCAACCTAAAGCAATGAGTGCATCTCTATCTGAGAGAGAGAGAGAGAGAGAGAGAGAGAGAGAGAGAGAGAGAGAGA
>NW_027185759.1:38377861-38431796 GCF_028583685.1 Petaurus breviceps papuanus | reverse complement strand
GAGAGAGAGAGAGAGAGAGAGAGAGAGAGAGAGAGAGAGAAGCAAGAAACCTGAATCTCTAATTCATGGCACTGTTTCATATTCAGCAAAGTCTCCTCTATATTTAACATTCTTCCTCCTTCTTGCCCCCAAGCCCAACTCAAAAGAAAAGAGCTCCATGATGGGACCCTAGTTTTGTATGAAAACTAAAACGAGCCTGTGATCACTTTGGACACTTCTCCCAAGACAGGACTCTTTCTATCAATAAAACCTCCAAACCCTATGATCAGTGGTAACTGAAGAAAAAGCTTTCCTCATGCTCCTCTTTCCCAAAACCCTTTCTCTCTTTTTCCCGCCTAATCTAATGGTCAATTTGATAATCTCTAATCTTATACTATCATTTGTAATAATGGAGACCACACAGACAGAGTTATAAGTAGGTAGAGCCAACAGATGTCTTCCCCAGAGCATAAAACTCAGGGAAGAGTGTGCATATTTCCAACCCAGAGTGATCCCATGGCCAGCATTTTCAATCCTGTGCCTCATAGTCCTACATCTGTAGTTCTGCTCCTTCACTCAGTCTCACCTTCATCCCTCAGGATCCCATTTCCATAAAGCTCCCCTACCAGGCAAATCCATCTTTTCCCTAATACCACATGGGTGTAGGATTATAGGAGCATAAATTTAGAATTGGATGTGACCTTAGAGTTCATCTAGTTCAACCTTAATATTTTACAGATGGGGAAACTGAGGTCCAAAAAGTAAAGTGACTTCTCCAGTGTTCATATAGGTTGTAAATGGTAGAGCCAGAATTCAAACTCAAGTTGATTAGCTACAGATCCAAAGCCATTGAGATTTCTCTGTGCTTCAGTCTCTCCCTCTCTCTGTGACTGAGAATGTAAAATGAAGAAGTTAGGCTAGAATGTCTCCAGCGTCCTTTCTAGCCCCAAATCTATAACCTTCAGACTTATATGACCTAAGACGTTAGACATTTTCCCCACAGCTTCTCTCCGGTATGAAGATTCGCTGAAAATGAAAGCCTGGGCTATGATGACCAAGAAAGAAAGGTTCTGGCGGCGGGCCTGATGGCAGTCTGTATGTCTGTCATCCAAGGGCCAGGCTAGCAGTTTGGAGAGGCTTGTCACCAGCTGGGTAACAGATGGCAAATGTTTTGGCTACAGAAATTCTTAAAGGATGACTGTGAGTTCATAGAAGGGTTGCACTCTATATTATTGGAGGAAATAAACTGATAGGTGTTCCCAATATAAATGTATGTATGTTTGTGTGAATGTGTGTGTTTGTATACTAATAAAAACACATATATACACATATATATCAAGAAGTAGATATAAATATGTATGTATGTATGTATGTATGAGTAAGAGCATGTAGATTCTTAGATAGATAGATAGATAAAGAGGTGGATGTATATACATATACATATATACCCACAATTGTATAGTCATGCTAGTAATTATATATCTATTTATACACACATCTATACCTGTGAGTGAGTGTGTGTGTGTGTGTGTGTGTGTGTGTGTGAATAAAGATCAAGGCTAAGGGGAGTTGGGGAAGAATGGCTTTCTCCCAGTAGCCTCTACCATGACCATGAGCCCCTATACCTCTTATATCTACCCCTTCCTACATTGGTAAAAGAAGGGAATTATGAAGGGTAAAAGCAAAAACAATAAAAGTGGACATTTCAATATCATTCAAAAAGTACTTCTGATGCATTATCACATTTGAACCTCACTACAACTCAATAAATATTGGACTGATGGAGGCAAATTGAAACAATTTTAAGGAGGCATATGATGCTAAGAATCCCTCAATAAACAGTAACTTAAATGTTGGCACCCTAATGTTGAGATGTACTCCTAAGACCAGTGAGTTACAATATTACTACAGGCTCTGAATCATATCAATTGACGTTCTCCCTAAAAATTAAATGACAAGACAAAAGGAAATAGATGGTAAATGGAAAGGTGTCTCCAACACTCTCCCTGGCAAAGCTAATAAAGGTATTGGCAGCATGAATCTTATCCTTATCCAAAGGCATAATAAACTTTGTCATCTCATAATGCAGTGCTCATAATGTATTTACAAAGAAGACCACCTTGTCTGACCCAGGGATTGAATTGGGCACATACCCCAAGGAGATAAAAGACAATGAAAGGTTTCCTGCTATAGTATATGACACAATATAAGAATTAAATAGTTGTTTGTATATGTATATATATACATATATGTACATATTTGTATACAAATAGATATATAGATGCATACATACATATATATGGTTTATGTGTGTGTGTATACTTAGAGGCACTTATTTCAATTGCAAAAACCTAAAACAAAGTGGAACCACTAATAGGAGAATAACTGAACAAATTGTATTGTGTGAATGTAACAAAATATAAGTCCGCTATAAGAAATGACAGTTATGACAAATTCAGAGAAGCATGAGAAGACTTGAATGAAGTAGAGTGAAGTAAGCAGAATCAGGAGAACATGAACAGCAAATATAAATAAAAAGCATGTAGACTTTCCAATCCACCCTGTTGCTAAACCACACACACACACACACACACACACACACACACACACACACACACACATACATGCACCCCGATCTGTTGCCTTCCCAAATTAGAATGTGAGTTCCTTGGGATGAAGGACTTTTTCATATTTTATTTGTATCCTCAGTACTTAGCACAGTGCTCAGCATATAATTAGCACTTAATAGATTCTTTGCCATTCATTCATTCATAAAAGGAAATGACTAATTATTACTGGGAAATCAGTTTCAGATGACCTTTCTGTGTACAATTAAGCCATCAATTTGTCAAAGCAAATATCAAAATTGGATTAGAATTAAGAGTAAAACTGAGAACATATGATATGCCGTGTAATTAAAATACCCCAACCTAAACTATTTAAAGAGTCAGTGAGGCAAAATAGATAGGGGGATTTGGGCTCAGGAAAAACCTAAGCTTGAATCCTATCTACAACAATTGCTAGATATGTGATCAAATCAGGCAAACTTTCTGAGCCTCAGTCTTCTTATGTCTAAAAATCAGGGTGATGTATCCATGGTACCTATCTCATAAAGTCATTGTAAACCTGAAATAACATTTTAAATGCTTTATAATCTTTAAAGTGCTTTATAAATACTGTTATTCTCATACTTGAGAAAACCCTTGAATAAAACAATGAGCCATGGATAAACGAACAAACATGGAAAAATCCTTCATCATTCCTTAGGGAAGTGTAACCAATGAAAACCAATCACTACAATAAAGAGGCCAAGAGGGTAAAAAACCACTCTGTCAGCTAATGCTTCTCTCCCTGCCAAAGGGAGAGGTGTGGCAGTTAAGAATAATATCAGGGTATAATATAAATTCATTTTTAAAATTGTGTGGTGGAGGACAAAAGTAGTATTGTGTAGTGGGTAGAGATGGTGCGGAGTCAGGTAAGCAGAGTTCAAGTCACAGCTCTGATACACAGCATATGTTTGAATTTAGACAAGTCAGTTCATTTCTTTGTGTTCCCAAACAACTCTCTAAAATCAATTGTAGAGCAGTTGCTGATCTACAGTGGGGAGAAGGGTCAATAAAGGACATGGACTTTAGATACTGGAAGTTCTCTATACTAAAATAAATCAGTTTGGGACCAAAAAAAAAGGAAGAATGAATGATGATTATGAGCAGCATCATTTAATAAACGGTCAGCAGTGGGGGGGAGGAGGGGAGCCCACAAAAAGCTTGGCAAGAGATTCAATCAAGTTGGATCATCTGAGAACATTTAAGGATGAATTTGGAAGGTCTACCAAAAGATGAAAAATAAAGATTTTAATAACAAACTATTTCTCCTTCCATGACAGCAGAACCAACACATTTGGATTATAACATCACAGTCCTGAATATTCTGTTTGAAGACATATCAATGACACTTAATAGGACAAATATGTGAAAAACAGTTTTACCAGAAACAATTATACACACAGGAAGTCCTTACTGAAAACAATCAATTTTTTATGGTGTTGAGAGATGAGTTGATGAGTTACCAAGATATTTGAAGGAGGAGAGGGTAGCAAATGCTTGGAAAATACCACAGATGTTTTTTAAGAATAAAATAAGGCCAATTGAAAAAACATCATGGTCAGTCAATCAGCAAATCAGCATTTATTAAGTTCATACTATAAGAATACTTGGGATACAAAGAAAGACAAGGAAAAAAAGTCCCTGCTTTCAAGGATCTTACAGTCTAATGTGGAAGACGACACATAGAGTGATAATGACTTTTCTGTCGTCTGATTGCCTAAATAGCTAAGCTCAGAGAAGCTCACCACTCTATTAGCTTCAGGTTAAACGAGTTCTTAATTAATAAAAACTCATGAAGACCTTCTGCCAAGTCATACAGGGGCTCTGCTCTAGACAGGGGTCAGGGACCAATGCTATCTATATCACAGGTCCTTGGATGATTAAAGCAGAGATAAAAAGTCAAACTTTTTTTTTTCCTCTGAAAACAATTTCCTTCAAATGTGAGGGGTTAGGGAGGAAGAGTTGTAGTGGAGATTAATGTGATCAATGAACACAAACAAACCAGATAATTCTAGGTTTAAAAAGAAATAAGTCTATAGCCTTAGGGATCTGGGTTTGTGGTGTAAGCAAAACAGATGACTGTGGACATCAAAAGAACTAAGTCCCTGGCAGACTTTCTCCTCACTTTGAAGTATACAGATGCAGCCACCTTATCACTAGGGACTTACCATTTCTCATACCATGATAAACTGATTTAAATGACCTGGCCTCTGTCCCTCTCCCATAGATGTCTCAAATGGAAGGCTCAGCTCGATTCATCTTGGAGACCCAAGAGGTAGAAGGGTCCTAGACCTGGGGTCAGGAGACCTGGGTTTCAGTCCCAGATCTGGCACTTACTCTATGAGCCTGAGCAAATTGATTAACCTTTCTTGGTCTCAGTTTCCTCATCTGAGAAAATAGGAATAATAAGGCTTAAACTGCCTGTCTTGTGAAGTTGTTATCCATGAATCAACAAGTATTTATTCACCACTTTCTATGTACCAGGCACTGTTTTAGGTGCTAGGGCTAAATGAAAAAACAAATAGCCCCTGACCTCTAGGAATTGGCATTCTGTTATTGAAAACTGCTTACTTTATACATTTCCTCTTTCCTCCTCCTCCTCCTCTTTCTCCTCCTCTTTCTTCCTCTTTCCTTCCCCTCCTCCTCTTCCTTCCTCCTTCCTTCTCCTCCTCCTCCTTCTTCTCCCTTCTCTTCCTCCTCCACCTTCTATGAACTACTCTGTTGCTACCAAAACAAATCTTTGCTCAAACCTCTTTTTGATATGTAGGTTTATTTTACTTTACTCTACTTCTTTATTACCAGTTACATCTTCAATGACATAGAACAAGTTAAAAGGTCATGACAGTCAAGCAAAAAGAAAGAAAACGACATCAATGAAACATTTTTAAAATACCCAGGAGAGAGCAGGGGCAAATTCAGAAAGGGCCAAAACTAACAAGGAATTTCATGGTTTAATTTTTTTAAATAAATTTAAAACTGCTTTTTTAAGTTAAATATTCAATAATGTAGACATATTAATTTTATGGCATTTTCTTAATAAACTATTGTAAATTATCTTGCATTCACAATTGGGTTAGGACAAGACTTTTTTTCCCCACAAAGTTACAACAAGTAATCAGAGTGTATTGCTAATTTTTTTGATATGAAGTTAATTTTGCAAAATTGAATCTTAACTTTGTCTAGAGTCATAGACTATCCTACCAGGAAAGGACCTTGGGGTTCATCTGACCTAGTACAGCCATTTCATTGATGGGAAAGCTCTGAATGAGAGAGATTTCCATGGTGTGGTGTACTATGAGACAGTCAAAAAATTAGGACCAGACAACTGAGTTTAGGGATTGTGTTAAGACACAACTATGTTTAGTTTCCCTCTCTTTCTCTAGCCTCTAACTTACTTTAAGAAACTACCCCAACAAAAAATTAAGCAATGACATATTAAATAACTATCTCAATACATAAAACCACAAAAGTGTTTGAAAGTCATGAAGGTTTTTATAGTAATAATGATCCAGAATATTAAAAGTCTTAGAATATTTGCTAGACAGGCTTACAAGAATTCCCTCATCAACTAATCTGAGTTTTAGACATTGATAATAATAATAATGAATTTAAAAATAACAATAATAACAACGATTGTGATTTCATTTTAAAGTAGATCATGACTTTCCAACATCGGCACTTAGCAGAGTTATTTGTAGCTGCCCCAGCTCTAAGACACCCATCATGATACGTCATTGCTGTGTCATCTTCCTGAATTGTTGAGCTTTTCATTACACCAGATCCCAGGAGATGAAATATTGATGGGAAAATGATGAGGATTTTATGAAACAACAAGCCATCAGAAGTCTGAGCAGATTATATTTAAAACAGAGGAACGGCATAATGTGCCTTCCTATTTATCATACCACTTTCCTTGCAGATAATTATCATTTGTCATTCAAGTTTATTTGAAAAGGAAATCTGATTTTATAAAAAGATTGACAGAGTTAAATCAAAAGCCTTTAACAGGCACTTAATGAATTCCCCCCACTGATGTTTACATTCCGAGGCCATCTATTTGTAGATCAGCTGTCACTCGTTCCCAATATGTACCATTTCTTTCAGCAACATTAGTTGCAGTGCTCCATGAATCAGGCAATTTCACAATAACCTTTCCCAGAAGTGTAGCCAGCATCCATCGTTCCAATGACATGGATTTCAGGGCTAATCCACATTTTAAATTACAGCTGTCTCAAGTCAGGAACGAAGGGGAGAGAAGCAGCTGGTGGACAAACCACCCACCACTAAAGCCAATTGACGGATTTGTTTGGCTGTAATATTAGAGCTGATTTTTTGAAGCCTCAAAGCAAGAGATTCATATTTTCACAAACTCAGTGACACATAAGCCAATGGTACTTTTTGTCACTTGAGTTAAAAGGATGACTTTACCAAGGCTTAGGGTCTCTAGTGCTTTGAATTCTTCCTAATAGAGAGAAATAATCCCTAATGAGTACTTGTAAGCTTGGTTCTGAAATGCTCTTCATTGGAAATGTTTTGTGTGGTTGTGTCATAATAAATAATCTACCATGTCAATGTTTGGTCTCATTCAAATGGGTTTTCTCATGATCATAATTTTTTTTATTCCATCAGTGCATCTGTTCGCCCAGATTTTCCTTTGTTTTGCTGTTGTTCAGTTGTGGCTGACTCTTCATGACCCCGTTTGGAGTTTTCTTGGCAAAGATATTAGAGTGGATTGCTATTTCCTTCTCCAGCTCATTCTACAAATAAGTAATGGAGGCAAACAGGGTTAAGTGACTTGGCCAAGGTCACACAGTTAATAAGTGTCTGAGGCCAGATTTGAACTCAAGAAGATGAGTCTTACTCCAGGCCCAGCACTCTATCTACTGTGCCACCTAGCTGCCTAAGATTTACCTGGTTTGCCTAATTTAGATGTCAACAACCTTCCCCACGAGAGGCAATATTGACTCAAAAAATCCTGAAGACTGGGATTCAAATCCTACCCTTGTCACATAATGACTCTGTGACCCTTGGCAAGCCACTTGACATCTCAAGGAGCCAGATAACTTTTTAAGACTACAAGTTATAGAAGAGATAATTCTCTAGATAGGAAAAGCTATGTTGGGGAATGAGAGATATTAAAAAAGGTATTAATATAAAATCTTTTAAATTAAGATCAATTAATTAAATTAATTAATTAATTAAGATTAATTAATGCTAAACATCATTTCTTAGAAAGTTCTTTTTTTTAAATCCATGCAAATTACAAAGGAATTGCTGATCTTCATGGATAGAAGTTGTTTTCCAGACTGGGATATCCACACATCAATGAAATCATAGATTTAAGAGGGGAAAAAAACCTTACCTGGTAAAATAGAGGTAGGGACAGTAGCAGGGTGGGGAAAAGGACTCATATGAGTAGTCACTTCTGTCAAAACCATCCCAAGAAGTTTGACTTCCTCACAGTACATGATAATTTCCTTTAGAGCAGGGGATAGGATTCCCAATTTATCTCTATCACCCATTGGGTTCAAGTTTGCACCTACCATGTTATAGAATAATTCATTCAATCATTAGCTTAATGGGCATTGCAAGGTTCCTTTGCTGGGTTCCATGTATACAAAGACCACAAAAACAGTCCCTGACTTCAAAGAGTTTCCATTCTGCTAGGATGATATAACAAGTGTAAAGACAAGTAAGTAATAAATAATCTGGGGCAAGACAGAGAATGCAGTTAAGTACTGATTGATGTGAATAATGAAACCTTTGAAGTAGTCACATGTATTCAAATTCACAGTATTCAGATTTATAATTATATAAAATATGGTCATTGTTCATCCTTCATTCTTAAAGATGACCAGTGACCATTAATTCTGGACCATGGAATTAGAGGAATAACAAATGGCCTTCTGTAGGTGATAGCACTTGAACTGGAGCCTGGAAAGAGCTAGGAATTCTAAAAGGGGTAGGGGAAGGAGAAAACTCCCGGCATGGGGGACAGCCTGGGTAAAGGGATAGAGATGAGGGATGGACTGGGAAGTGTGAAGAACAATAGGGAGACCAGTGATTGAATAGAAAATGAATGTAGGGAAGTAATGGAGAGGAGGAAAGCCTGAATAACTAGAAACTACTGAATGACCACCCCCTTTTGTGTTGGAATGATCAGAAAAAGACCAAAATTGAGGACCCTCAAATACTATCCATGGTCCCCCTCTTTCCTGGGCCAAAATGCAGCTCATCAGTGCCCTCTTGCCTGAAAAGAGAGGGGTGAGTCTACTCAGTGTATTAAATAAAATAATCCTAGGCCAAGAGAATATTTAATAGGCTAGCTGAACGAATAAGCCTTTCTCTTGTCCAGTTGCTTTGATTCTCTGAGCTGGCAGGTCAGTTAGTACAGACTGTACTAGGTCTGCTGGACCACTTATGATCCAGGTTAAGAGAAAGTTTCAGATGTGTGAAGTCCAGGCAAAAGGACCCACATGCAAAGGGCTTCTACTCCACTTGATACACATTGTGGGGCTGGGAGGTGTAAGGGCAGGAGAGGGTCACATTCAGATGACTTCACAATGAAAGAATCTCATGTTTACAAAAAGTCATTCAGATAGAGGTATCCTGAAACCTCCTGGTTCATTAGAAATTCCTAGCTCTCAGGAGGACCTGAGTTCAAATCCAGGCTCAGATACTTGACACACTTACTAGCCATGTGACTTTGGGCAAGTCACTTAACCCCAATTGCCCGCAAAAAAAAAGAAAGAAAGAAATTCCCAGCTCTCTTAATAGTAATAATGACTTCCTTTTATATAGCATTATATAAGTAATGCCTGACAACCCTCAAAATGACCCAGTGAAATAGATGGTATTATTATCCACATTTTACACAATAGGGAAATTGAGGGCTCAGAGGCATGAAAGGACTTACCCAGGGTCAGACAGCAAAAATATAGTTGAACCATACTTCAGCAGAAAGAGCACAGTCTCTGAAATCTGAGGACCCGAGTTCAAATGTCACCTCTGATGTTTATTACCTATATAATTTTATGTATTATACATATTTTTCTATGTATAAGTACACAGGGAATACAGTTTGAAAATAAAAACTATGAAATAAGCTTATGATCTGACAAGTCACAAACTCTGGGCCCCAGTTCCCTCAATGCTTCACGATGGGGTTAATAGACATGGCGTCTGGGGTCTCTTCCAGCCCTGCATCTTTGATCCTAACAATTGGAGGCAGGATTCAAATGTTTATCTTGATTCCATGACCTGTGCACCATCCCTTAGGCTACATGGCCTCTCCTTTTGGGCCTTGGGTTTCTCCGGGTTACAAAGACCAAGAACCCCTCCTGGATTTAGTTGGATCCTTCCTTCTAAGCTTGGTGGTCCCAAGGTGCCCTGTTTCTGTCACAGCTGGCCAATGTCTGTCAGACCTGGAGGTGATGACCAGGCAAATACTCTGACAAAAGGATCATTTTTCATCCACTAATTCACTTGAAACCCTATCTGCTGCAGCCTCATAGCTTCAATCGATTGGATGTTAAATACTGTCACATTTAGCATGAAGAATAGATGTCACAGGGCCAGCCTCTAAAAATTAGACATTCATCTTTCCAGCCCTTTTCCCTCCCTGATGGCAAACATCCCAAACTGCAGAATGCAAGAGCAGAGGTCGAATGCTAGAGATGTCACATCCGATGGAGACCATCTCCATTTGAACTCTCTGTCTGATATTTTCTCCTCTGTGTTTCCTCTCATTTTTCCCTGTCCTCAGCCCAATCAAAGATCTCATTAGTGACAAGGCCTGGAAGGGAAGGGAGAGCACTCGTCCTGTGTTTTTATAGACTGCACTAAGGAGCAGAACGTGACAGATGTCTTGGGTGGAAAAGAAACATTTGCAACTGTTTTTATCAATACCATTCATGCCAGTAAACAGAGATTCATCCCAGTTTCTAAACACCAAGTGGTTATTTCAATTTATTAATGAACTTATGGGCCATGATTTGTTGTCAAAAGCAATAGCCTCTAAACATAAACCTAAATAGAGAAGACATCCAAGCCTGCTTCCTTCCCCCACCTTTGCTTCCTTTGTTATAAGAAATAGAGGGGAGTTTTACTTTCAAAGCAGCAAGGCATGGTAGAAATCAATTCGGTTCAATTAAATTACATAAACATTAATCTTGGAAACAACTTTGGAAGCAAACAACATATAAATGGCACTGAAAATAATCAGCATGGATATGATGTTGGAAACACCACCAGAAATAGATAATATGGGGGGGGGGGTTGGAAATTCCATTGAAAATAAATAATATGGGGGTTGCCAGGTAGCACAGAGAGTAAGAGCACCGTCTCCACTGTTGGGATGACCTGGAGATCAAATCCCAGGCTCAGACACTTAGCACCCACCCAGAAACACCTGGCCGTGTAACCTTGAGCAAGTTACTTAACCCCAATTGCTTAGGGGCGGCCAGGTGGCTCAGCGAGTAAGAGCACCGGCTCCAGTGTCAGGATGACCTGGATCAAATCCGGGCTCAGATACTCAGCACCACACCCAGAAATAACTGGCCGTGTAAACTTGAGCAAGTTACTTAACCCCGATTGCTTTAAAAAAAAGAAAATAAATAATATGGAAAAATATTGGAGACAAACATTAATTTATAGAAAGTGTTAGATTTGAAATCAAAGGTTGTGTGCGTGAATTCTGTTACTTTCTGCCAGTATGACCTTTGGAAAATCAATCCTGTTCTGTAGGCTTAAGTTTTATCAACTGTAAATTGAAAGGGTTGGCCTAAATTTTCTCCAAAATCTCATGATTGGTCCTAAACACAAATGTGGTACTCATGGGAATTATTTCCATGTCTATGAGACTAATTCAGTAATAGGCAAATAGGGTAGATGGATTTCCTCCCTACATCTTTCTCCTTTTAAGACATTCTTTGAGGTTAAAATTTGAATTATAATATTCTGCTCACAACAGAAGTTGATCAATTAATGAAGCATTTAAAGTATGGCACCAACCTTCCCACATTAAAAAAAAGACTGCAGATTTAAGATTTAAGACCTCTTGTAGGTCATCACCCACTTAAGAACCCTAGTTCATGAGCCCCTACAGATGTGTTTCCTTTTACTAGGTTAAACAGAAGAAATATTAGTTCAAGGCAAAACACATTTAATCCAATAGCATAGTGAATAAGTGACAAGAGATACCTCACACACAAATGGGGTACACTCCCATCAGTCATCAGGCCACCAGCTTTAGAAGAGGAACTCACATGGAGTTCATGTGTGACCAGAAGACATGCACAGAGGGCTCAAGGAACCCGTGAGGTCAGGGAATAATGTATCCAGGAGAAATCATTCCTCTGATTTGGCAGAGCTGGTGGTTTCCTCTAGGATTTTCATCATGCTTCTCTCTTCTGGGAATCTCTATCTTCAGGGAGGCATTTCTGCTGAGCTGCTGCTACTCTGCCAGTCATTAGCAATAGTGAAATTTTCTCTTTATCTGCTCTAGCCCTCTACTGCCACCAGACATTCTGCACATTACATTAGCTGTAATATTACTTCTTTTCCTTAGGGGAAAGGATCTTATACCTCTTTAGTCTGGTAGCCCCAGGGGCTATCTTCAGTTGTAGTTTTTTTTTTTGGGGGGGGGTTGGTAATGAAATTCCCAAATGAACCCCATGCAGCCATCTAATAAAAGTTCTTATGCATTTTACAATCTGTCCTTTGAACTCCTCTATTGCTGCCACTCAGGCTCCTTTGTCTTACCAATGTTATGACCCAAAATTCCCTTTAATTCCTATAATATCCCCAGGTAACTACCTCGAGTGCTTTCAAATCATCCTACTCTTACCTGGATCCTACTCTTACATACATCCTACAGCTCTTCTTAATGAAAGTGCAAAGGAGATGGGCGGAAATGGTGTGAGAAGATTCCTTCCCCATCCTCACCCCCAATGGCTTTAGTCAACATGTAAAATAACTCAGTAGGAAGACACGAACCGATGAGATGGAGCTGGTGGAAATGGATATGCTCCCTATAAAAGGAAATTCCACCTCCTGAATGACAAAATAAGCATCCAGAGACATTTCTTAAAAATAAAGTGTGGCATGAAGATCTCTTACTCTCCAACACATACTCTTTGATCTAGCAACACAAGCCTCCTTCCTGGCTGTTCCACAAACAGGACACTCCCTCTCTCAGCTTCAGGTATCTTCTCTGGCTGTTCCCCATGCCTGGAATACCTTGCCTCCCCTGAAATCCCAGTGAAAATCTCCCCTTCTACAAGAACTCTTCTCTAACACCTCTTCATCCCACTGCTTTCTCTTGTTTCTTATTTTCTTCTTTATTAGTTCTTAATTATTTTTATTGTTCTTTGTATATATTTGTTTGCACGTCATATCTTCCATTACAGTGTCAGCTCCTTGAGGGAATAGACTGTTTAATTTTGGTTTATTTGGATTTGTTTGGTTGGTTGATTTTTGCCATTTTTGTATTCCCAGTGCTTAGCACTTAGGGAATTTTGAACTATAACATTGATAAGAGTTCATACAGAAGGAGCCTGGCACAGAGTAAGCATCTGAATGTTTATTGAATCTCTCTGACTCCTTTCTAATTATATATACTTTATGATTTTGTGAATGTGGGCACTCCCCCAGAAATATAAATTCAGATCCATAACTTCTCCTCCTATGGGGCTCTTGTCTATGTCTTCCTGTCAATTCTCCACAGAGTTTCATGGGGGCTATTCATCAGCCCTCCCTCAGTCTGAATGCATGACCAGCCCACCCACCTTTTATGATCTTGATTCTTTTTAATGACATCTTTTCCACTGTTCCTTGTACACAATTCATTGTTGGGAGCCTAGGAGGAGGCACAGTCAAGACAGCAGAGAAAAGGCATGACTCATCTGAGCTCTCCACAAAACCCTCCAAATACCTCTAAGTAATGCCATAAAACAATTCCTGAAGCAGCAGAACCCACAAAAAGATGGGGTAGGGTTGGCAAGAAAGGTCTGTCACACCTGGGTGAGAGTGGAGCACAGTCCAGCACAGGCTGTACCAGCACAGACCCAGCCCCAGCAAACAAGAAGCTGGCCTTGGGAGCCACTAAATCAGCAGTGGCAGTGACTGTTTCCAGAGCTCTGAGCCCACAGATGGTAAGTGAGTTGAACAACTTATCAGAAAGAGACTACAAATAGCAGCTAGGCAGCACAGTGAATAGAGCACTGGCTCTGAAGTCAGGAGGACCTGAGTTCAAATCTGACCTCAGACATTTGACACACTTACTAGCCATGTGACCTTGGGCAAGTCACTTAACCCCAATTGCCCTGCCCTCCCCCCTCCAAAAAAAAAAGCAAAAATTAAAAAAAAAGATTACAGGGATCTCTTTGCAGGCGGGCACTGGGATCAGGACTCTATTGCTTTGCTCATACTCAGATCTGGATCCCAGTCTTGGGTGGCAGCCCCAAGGCTGGGAGGAGCACACCAGAGCTTGCAGTGGAAGTGGAGCAGGGACCTTTGTCACAATTCCAGAGCCAAAAAAATAAAATGCTTGTTGTCACTCACAACCAGGAGACTAGTAAACACTCGTATCCTTAGAGCATACCACCTTGTAAGAACTGAAAACTTATAGATCTCTAGAAGTATCTCTGAAAAAGGTTGCACAAAATCCCTGAAGTTTGGGACAGGGAGTTCTCCACCCTAGAAGCAGAGCTCCTCTCCAACATCCAAAGTCTCCAAGAAAAATATGAATTGGTTTTGGACCATGGAAGAGGCCAAAAAGGATTTTGAAAATCAAGTAAGACAGACAGAAGAAAAATTGGAAAAAGAAATGAAAGTGATGCAAGAAAATCAAGGGGAAAAAGTCAACCATTTAGTAAAGGAAGCACATACAAAAAAAAATACCAAAGAAATAACACCTTAAAAAGTGTAAGTGGTAAAAGAGGCATAAAAATCCAATGAGGAGAAGAAAAGCAGAATTGGCCAAATTCTTAAAAATTAGAATTGAGCAATTAGAAGCTAATGGCTTTATGAGAAATAAAAAAACAATAAAACAAAACCAAAAGAATGAAAAAATAGAAGACAATGTGAAATATCTCATTGGAAAAACTACTGACCTGGAAAATAAATCCAGGAGAAATAATTTAAAAATTATTGGACTACCATGATCAAAAAAAAAAGGTGGCTAGATACCATCTTTCAAGAAATTATCAAGGAAAACTACCCTGATATTTTAGAACCAGAGAATAAAATAGAAATTGAAAGAATCCACCTAAAATTGAAGAATCTATCTGAAAGAGATCCCAAAATGAAAACTCCCAGGAATATTTTAGCCAAATTCCAGGGTCTCCAGGTCAAGGAGAGAATATTGCAAGCAAGCAGAAAGAAACAATTCTAATATCGCGGAGTCTTAGTCTGGTTAACACAGATTTAGCAGCTTCTACATTAAAGAATTAGAGAATTCTAAAGGATTCTAAATAGGAAGGTTTAGAATATGATATTCCAGATGGCAAAGGAGTTAGGATCACAACCAAGCTGAGTATAATCCTTCAAGGGAAAAAAGTAGAAATTCAATGAAATAGAGGACTTTCAAGCATTCTTGATAGAAAGATCAGAGGTAAATAGAAAATTTTACTTTCAAATCCAAGACTCAAATGAAGCATAAAAAGGGAAACAGGAAAGGAAAATCATAAGGGACTTAATACGGTTAAACTATTGACATTCCTACATGGAAGATGATACTTATAACTCACAAAAACTTTCTCATTATTAAGGTAGTTAAGAATATATATAGATGTAGGGCACAGTTGTGACTTGAATATGAAGGAATGATAGATAAAAAAATAAGATTAAGGAGTGATAAAGAGGAATACATTGAGAGAAATGGAAAGGGAAGAGTAGAATAGGGCAAATTATCTCACATAAAAGAGGAATGAAATCACTTTTACAGGGAAAGTGTAGATGGGGGGGGGGGTAAGTGAACCTTCCTCTCATCAGAATTGACCCAAAGAGGGAATAACACATATACTCAATTGGGCATAGAAATCTATCTTACCTTACAGGAAATTAAAGGGGAAAGGGAAAAGAGAAAGGGGGAGATGATAGAAGGGAGTTCAGATTGGGCAAAGCAGTAATAAGAAGCAAAACACTTTTGAGGAGGGGCAGAGTGAAAGGAGAGAGAGAGAATAGAAGAAACAGAGAAGGGGGAATAGGATGGAGGTAAATATATTTAGCGATCATAACTGTGAAAGAAATTTTGAAGCAAGTTTCTCTGATAAAGGTTTATTTCTCAACTATATAGAGAACTGAGGCAAATTTATAAAAAAAAAATAGGAGCCAACCCCCAATCAATAAATGATTAAGAGATATGAACAACTTTCAGATGAAGTGATCAAAACTATGCATAAGCACATTAGAAGGTGCTCTAAATCACTAATTATTAGAGAAATGCAAACTGAAAGAATTCTGAGGTACTATCTCGTACTTTTTTGATTGGTTAATAGGACAGAAAAGAAAAATGAGAAATGCTGGAAAGCTGGAAGGGATGTGTGAAAAAAAGAGACATTAATGTACTGTTGGTGGAGTTGTGAACTGATTCGACCATTCTGTACCCTTTGACCTAGCATTGCCACTACTAGGTCTGTATCCAAAAAGAGATTTAAAAAAAGAGAGAGAAAAGAACCTATATGTACAGAAATAGTTATAGCAGCTCTTTCCTGGTGGCAGGGAGTTGGAAATTAGGAGGATGCCCATCAATTGGGGAATGGCTGAACAAATTGTGCTATGTGACTGTGACAGAATATTATTGTACTATAAAAAATGATGAGCAGGATACTCTCAGAAAAACCTGGAAAGACTTACATGAGCTGATGCAAAGTGAAATATACTGTGTATAAGGTAACAACAATATTTTAAGATGATCAGTTGTGAATGACTTAGCTATTCTCAGCAATATGATGATCCAAGACAACTCTGAAGGACTTATGATGAAAAATGCTATCCGTTCCTGTACAAAGAACTGATGGTGTCCAAATACAGATTGGAGAATACTTTTTTTTACTTTATTTTTGTTGAGGGTTTTATTTTTGTCTATGTTTTCTACATGACTAATATAGAAATATGTTTTGCATGACTACACATGTATAACCTATATCAAACTGCTTGCCTTCTAAATGAGAGGTGCGGGGAGGGAGGAAAAGAGAAAATTTGGAACTCAAAGTTTTAACAACAAATATTAAAAATAGTTTTTTATGTGTACTTGGGGAAAATAAAGTACTAATTTTTTAAGAAGAATGTAAATTTTTAAAAAGCAATGCAACCTATTGTTTAGAGGAAAGGGATGGGGGTGGGACCTATGATACAGTGAAACTCCCTTTAAGAATTGGAGTTGGGGCAGCTAGGTGGCACAGTGAGTAAAGCGCCAGCCCAGAGTCAGGAGGACCTGAGTTCGGTTCTGGCCTCAGACACTTAACACTCACACACAAAAAACTAGCTGTGTAACCTAGGGCAAGTTACTTAACCCCAATTGCCCTCCAAAAGGAAAAAAAAAAAAAGAATGCAGATGGTGGTGAAGAGAGCACCAGCTCTGGAGTCAGGAGAACCTGAGTTCAAATCCAGCTTCAGACATTTCACATTTACTGGCCATGTGACCTTGGGCAAGTCACTTAACCCCAGTTGCCCTGCCTTCCCCCATCCAAAAATAAATGAATGAATGAATAAATAAAAGAATGCAGATGGTGGCCTTCTCTCCAAATGATAATTTAAGAGAGTTGCTTAGACCACTGAGAGATTCAATGACTTGCCTAAAGTTAGCCAGCCAGAATGTGGCACAGGTGAACTGTGAATCCAGGTCTTGATAGCTCTGAGGCCAGGTCTGTACCACCCTGCTTTTCATTTTCACATATAGCATAGGCTAACCTCGGAATTTTACAATACACATGGTTTATCAGTTCCCTATGCTATAATTTGAATATGAAGCTTTCAACAGTATTTACTCAAGAGAAACATTAGTATCATTGTCTGTCCCCAACTAAGATATGAGGAAAGAGAAAGGGGGAAATGGAATAATTATTTCTTAAGTACCTACAATTTGCCTAGCACTGTACTAAGGTTATTTCCTCATGTGAAATAGGGGTCGCTGTCTCACTTTCTGACCATAAGAAAACCTTGTCACTGCAACAATCTTCAGAACACTTCTGGGAAAATTCGGTGCATGCTCTTAGTTATCCAGTTATAGTCCCTGGACTTGTCTGATGCAGCTGTAATTCTTTCAGCACTACCTTACAAGATGGAAACAGAACTTCAGTAAGCATAAAGGAGACATCTGCACAAGTGAGCTGGAATGACCATTTGCTGAAAGGGTCTTTCCTACATGTAGGAATATTCCCGGCAGCAAATGATACGGACGTACTTTACAACCCTGAGACATATTCATTTATTGTGATGTTTTATCCTTTCCTAGGTCATGTGCTAAGGACATCTGGTAAAATGTAATTCCTCATCTTCCTATTTGCCAGTGGAACTTTCAATGGTCCTAATAACCACAGAAAAGCAGTGGGGGAAAGTTACCAGTAGTAGTAAAGCGTCCATTTCCATCTCTCAATGCTCTGTTATTCTTAAAAGTTAATCCTATAGGGGGTGGCCAGGTAGCACAGCGAGTAAGAGCACCGGCTCCAGTGTCGGGATGACCCAGATCTAATCCTGGGCTCAGATACTCAGCACCACACCCAGAAATAACTGTCCATGTAACCTTGAGCAAGTTACTTAACCCTGATTGCTTTAAAAAAAAAAAAAAGTTAATCCTATAAAACTTGTCTACGTGCACATTTTAATCTCCACCTTCCTTCCCAAATCCTAGGGTAGGTGCTCACGTTCCTGCTACCCGTGTTTCCCTGATAATAAGACCTATCCTGAAAATAAGCCCTCCCCTTACTGTGTAAGATTCCTCTAAAATAAGCCCTCCCCCGAAAATAAGCCCTATTGAGATTGCTACTGTAGTGAAGGTGATCCCCTGAGCTACATGCTACGTTACAGTACCCTCTGTATGCACCCCCCCCCGTGAAACGCATGCCGCGCTCCGAGCTGCATCCAATCAGAGCTGCAGCAGTGAGCGCATCATCCTGTTCTTCCCCAGTGATTTGCTTATTGAATAAAGGTACATTTTTTTGTTCACATTTACCTGTTTATTAAAATTGCTGTCAATGTTCATTAAAATAAGCCCTCCCCTGAAAATAAGCCCTCTGGTGTTTTTCTGTCCAAAAAAATAATAAGACAGTGTCTTATTATCGGGGAAACACAGTAGACTTAGACTACCTTGGAGTGATGGAGAAACATTACTGGAGTCATAACAGCCCATCAGAGCCCCCCTCAAAAAAAAATCACATCCTAAACACAAATGGATTCGTCAAAGTGGTAAGATTCTATTTCTTGTTATTGTTCATATCTAACTCTCTGTGACTCTTTGGGGGGATTTTCTTGGCCAAGATACTACAATTCTTTGTCATTTCCTTCTCTAGCTCATTTTACAGATGAGGAAACAGAGGCAGTTAAGTGACTAATAAAGCATGTTTAGTGGCTGGATTGAGTGGGAGGTTACAATATTAACCATTCTCTTTTACATGACAACCTAAAGAAATGTGCACCATTTCTAATTGTTTAAAAATCAAATAAAAATGTCCCTTAACCCCAACTGCCCTGCCTTCACCCTCCAAAAAATCACCAAAAAAAAGTAAATGAAAATGAAAGGTAGTAGTGAGTATCGTTATCATTGTCAGTGTTGTTGCTGTTATTGTGTTATTGTTAGAAAAGCATCTTAATTGTTTTTAAGTACAATGTTAACAAGATGTAAGGTCTATCGTCCTAAGCCTACTATTGAAAAATCAGCATTTCCATGCCATAGAAGAGGGAGACATTGGATAAACATTCACTAAGCACATGAAAAACAGATCAAAAACTTATGGAAACAGTTTTGAAATAAGCAGATAGTACTTTGCCAAGCAATACCAAAGGTTGATAACAGGTACAGGCCATTGAATTTATTGATTGTAACTAAAAATGACGCCTCATAATGGAGCCCAAGACAAGATTAAGAACCAAGAATAGATTCAAAAAGTTCTCTGTGGCCCCTATCTTTATAAACTCAGCTAATAAAATGCCAATGAAGAAGTGTTGAACAAAGAAGGTAAGTCATATGGATTTGTTCATGGAAAGGAAGGAATTTATGTGGCAGGGACCAGGTCTCTGCCACCAGAATTTACAGAGAAACTGTGATTAAGTAGCCCAGACTTAGTGATGAGTGTAGATAATTCAAGGAAATGGTGAAGATTGTGCAACCATCACTTCGGGCTTTAAAACTTTAGCACCTACTGAATACCTAATAAGACATGACTTGATAACCAGAATTGAACATCAGGGACACCCTGTCTTTCACAATCAAAAAATTCCCATACTACAAAAGCAGACCTCAAAATCTCCTGGAGAGTTCAATCAATAAATTGTACTAGAATCAGACCATTATCACAGATCAAACTGGTTCCCAAAACTGCCTGGACATAACATCAATTAATTTAAGAACAACATTTTTAATAGACATCACCATCCCAAATAGTCAGCTTCTCTAAGCTACATGGAGCAAAAGCTTACAAAGAACAGAGAACAAACAGTAGAAATCTAAATTACACAGAAGCAGGCCAAGGTACACATTGCCCAATTGTCCAGTCTTAAGAGTTGTATCAAGGATGCTTTTACTACAGGCAAATCTACAAAGGTAAATTGCAAGATCTGACATTGTAAGATCTTACATTTCTACATTGCAAGATGTAAGGGCTGACCTTACATAGCAATACTTTTATTCTACCACAAAAACCCAGTTATTTTATCTACCTGTGCAAACAGTACAATAACACTAGAAATAAAGGAATAATAGTAGGTTAGAGATTTGTCTGAAGATTGTTTATATCTGAATCCCATTAAATAAAGATGAGGAAAATGAGAAAACAATTTATTTACATAGTTCTTTGAGATATTCCAGGGGCTTTACATACATGATTTAATTTTATCTTCACAACAGCACACTGAGTTAAGTGCTAATAGTATACCCAGAGTGACTTGCTTTAAGTTGTGTTATACTGTAGTGGTATAAGACAGGAGGGGCTGGTCCTGCTGTATATTGCCCAGTTCAGAAGACCATATCTTTCAAATGAAGGTTAGATAATTACATCTGGAGAACTATGATCAGCTCTCAATACCACAAAACTGAGCGCAGACATTGGCAAACTGGAGCATATGCATAAGAGAGGGACCAGGATGTCATGTCATTCAAGTACCAGTAGAAAAGAATAGGATGTCTTGCCTGGAAAGAAGGAGACTTGATGGGGATAGGATAACTTGATGGGGATAGGATAACTTTTGAGTGAGAGAAGTGAACACTTCCTAGTAAGGCTTTTAGTGGGAAACAGGTCCAAGTTCCCCTTCCCTGGAGATCACATGACTGACAAAGACTCAAAACTCAGAGCAGTAGGGAGGAAGTCACCCCTCTCCTCAGTGACACCTCAGCATAAGATATGCCAAGTAAGGACAGAAGTGATTTCTCAAATGTACATGGGGTGGTCTACTGTTTCCTTGTTCCGGTACTTGAGATAGATTGCTGTGCTTAGATTGTGCACCTAACTTCCAGCCAATGGAAGAAAAGGGCCAGGATGGGGGTAGGAGAAGATTCTGCATTAGGGATTTACAACTTTGCCATTTCCTTTTGTAAATTGCTTCTCCTCCCTGACCATTTGTCAGGAGGGTGGCCCTTTCTCCAGATCATAATAAACCATTCTTTTCTGCTTCCTACCTTGAGAAACCTCTGAGTATTATTTGGGTAAGGATCTCTGTTGCACACAGCTTTTGGGGTGCACACACTTTCTTGAGGCATTTGAAGGCCTGCCATGTGGAAGATGGGGTAGATTTGTTCTACTTGGCCTCAAAGGAAAGAACTAAGAACAATTTATGGAAGTTGAAGAGAGGTAGATCAAGTGACATCAACGTAAGGAAAAATGCTTCATACTCAGCACTACCTGGCTTGGGAGACAGTATGTTCCCTTTCCCTCAAGGTCTTGAAATGGAGACTGGATGACCAAGTAGGAGCCATGTTGTCAAAGTTATTATTATCCATAGGTTAGACTAAATGGATTCTAATGCCTCTTCCAATTCCAAGATGCTGTGTTTCTCTGGGCCTATGATTACATAGCCTTAACTCTTTTAGAATTCCATGTCCTACAAAAATAATGCTAATATTAAGTACTTAGTGATTGTACTCAAGTCATCACTACTTTAAAAAGTTCCTGTCAATTTTGCTTCCAGTTGGTCCCTCCTGTCTGACCTTTGGTGCCCTTCAGTAGTGGACAACAAGCATTACTACCCAATAAGCACACTGCTAAGCACTAGGAATATAAATGCAAGCAGAAAGGATGACAATCCCTGAGCTTAAGGAACTTACACATTGTAATAGGTGAGGACAACACAAAAGGGGAAGATGAAAAGCGGGGGAGGGGAAAGAAGGGGAGAGAAGATGCCCACACAAAGTGGAGAAAGAAATTGAGAGTGCCAGGATTGGAGCCCAGAGGGATTATTGGCATGGACAACTTGCATAAAATAGAGGTTTGAGAAAGAATTGACTAATTAAAGGAAGAAGCCACAGGACAGAGGGATCTTCCAGTGGGAGGAAGCTTCTGGGAAGGAGTGATCTTCAGAGTGAAAAAGCTCACCATTAATTCATTATTAATTATATGTGTTTTCTCCCCAATCGGTACTCTTTGAAAGGGAACTGTCTCCTTTTTCTGTCTATTTGTATCCTGGATGCTTAGCACAATGTTTGGCATATAATAAATGATTAATAAATAATTTCTGTCATTAATTCATTCAGTAAGGAAAATCACTTTATGTTATAGAGAGCTCAGCACCATAATTCAACAAAACTGGCAGAAGATCAATTAAGTATGCTAAGACTGCCCCTTATGTAATTTTCAAAAAAGAATCTCCAAGATTTATTCTCTAGATGGAATATTGAAAAAGGTAATTTGGAAAATCCTCCCAAGTCATGAGCAATTGGGACACAGTGTAATCCAGTGGAAAGAACACTGGGGCTAGAGTCAGAGGACTTGGGTTTGAATTCTGTGTTTGACACCTACCACCTGTGTGACCTTGGGCAAGTCACTCAACCTCTTCAGGCACCAATTTCTTCATCTGTAAAATAAGAGGGTCGGATTCAAGAGCCTCTAAGGCTCCTTCCTACTCTAAGTCAATGCTCCTACAATTCTCAAATCCTCTAGTCTATGATTAGAGGAATGAAGCCAACCAACTGACATTGGGACAGAAAGCAACTCATTCATCCATTCATTCACTGAGTATTGATTAAATGCCTATTATGCATCAATCACTGAAGATACAAAGACAAAAACTTAAACCAGTCCCTGCTCCCAAGAAGCTTTCATTCTAAAAGCGGGAAGCAATATGACCATCCAACATCTCTCCTGCCCCTTCATGGCTACTCCTTGAAAAGGCTGTCTACAATTGCTGCTTTCACTTTCTCTCCTCTCACTCTCTTCTTAACCCCTTACAGTCTGACTCCCAATCTTATCATTCCCCTGAAACTGTTCTCTCCAAAGTTACTAATGATCTTTTAGTTGCCAAATTCAGTGACCAATTTTTTCAATCCTCCTTCTCCTTGGCCTCTCTGCAGCCTTTGATACCGTTGACCACTCTCTTTGATATTCTCTTCTCTCTAGGTTTTTGAAACACCATTGTCTCTTGGCTTTCTTCCTAACTATCTGGTCACTCCTTCTCAGTCTCCTTTGCTGGACCTTCTTCCTGATCATGCCCTCTAACTATAAAGGTCCCTCAAGTTTTGATTCTGGGTCCTCTTTTCCCTCTTTCTATTCCATTTGGTGACCTCATCAGCTCCTATGGTTTTATTGTCTCTGTGCCTATTTTCAAACTCATCTATCCTGCCTGAACCTCTCTGCTGATCTCCAATCTCACATCTCTAAATTTTCAGACATTTTGGACAGCATATACAAAGACATCTTAAACTCAAAAGTCCAAAATGGAACTCACCCCTGAGCCCTCCCCACCACTGCCTTCCCTATTACTATAGAGAGCAGCACCAACAGCCCAGACCCTCAGTCTCACAACCTAGAGGTCATCCTGGATTCCTCACAATCTCTCACTCCCCATCTCCAAGCTGTTGCAAAGGCTCTTGTTTTCACCTCTGTCTTATCTCTCTTCCCATCTTGGATAACACCTCTGCTCTAGTGCAGGCCCTTATCACCTCACACCTGGACTATTGAACTAGCCTACTGTGGGTCTGCCTGCCTCAAGTCTCTCCCCACTCCTATCTATCCTCCATTCACTCACCAAAGTGATTTTCCTAAGGTACAGGTCTGAGATCATGTCATCCTCAGTAAACTCTAGTGGTTCTTCACCCCCTCCAGAATCAAATACAAAATCCTCTGGCATTCAAAGCCCTTCCTAAGCCAGCCTCCTTTCCCTTTCCAGTCTTCTTATACCTAATTCTCTAACATGTACTCTTCAATCCAGGTGATGTTGGCCTCCTGGCTGTTCCATGAAAAAAAGCACTCCATCTGTCAGCTATAGACATTGTCTCTGGCTGTCCTCCATATCTGAAATGCTCTCTCCCTTCATCTTTGCCTACAGACTTCCCCGGTTTCTTTTAAATGCCAAATAAAACCCTACCTTCTACAGAAAGCCTTTCCCAACCCCTCCTAATTCTATTTTTCCTCTTAATTATTTCCTATTTAGCCCAAATATCGTTTGGTTATACATTGGTTGTTTGCTTGTTGTCTCCCCCATTAGATCGTGAGCTCCTTAAGGGTGGGGACTGTCTTTTGTCTCCTTTTGCATCCCCAATGCTTACACAGTGCCTGGCACATAGTAGGTGCTGAATGAATGTTTTAGACTGACTGACAGACAAATAAGTAAATAAAAACATAAAGTAATTTCATGGGGTACTGGCTACTGGAGGGAAGAAGAGATAGGCAGATATCATTTAGCTGAACCTCAGAGAAAATTAGGGATGCTTCAAAGGCAAGATGAAGAGGGAATGCCATCCTGGCATGGGAAGCCTATGGAAAGGTATGGAATCAGGAGGTGGAACGTCATGTATGAGAACCACAGCCAGGCTGGCTAGACCATAGAGGGCATGGGTTAGAGTCCAGTGCCATAAGCCTGAGGAAGCAGACCAGGATCCATTGTGGAGGGTTTTAAATGCCAAACAGAGCACTTTGGAGGCTGCATAACCAGCCCTTCACCCACTCTCATCTCCTGAAGTAAAAACACAACATGATCAGTAACCAAGCAGATGCCTATTAATAAAAGATTACTTGAAAAAAATAAATAAAACCTGTCTCTCACAAGATAGCATGTTCCCCTCAGGAACTATGAGGTGAACCCTAAGATATGTGCTTTTCTACACTAACATGACATAATGACAAGCTTTGAAATCTCTAAGTAGTGAAAGCAGGTGGGGCAATGGCATTTAGCAATACTTTAATTTAGCAGGACTTTAAACAGGAATGAATCCTTTCTTAAAAAAATGTGTCTTTAGGGAAATCATTAATTTCTCTGGGTTAGCTTCTCTTTCTGACAAGATGTTGTGCAGCATTTGCAAAGTGAGGGATTAACTGTATGCAACTACACGTGGAGTGAACACCTCAGATTTCCCATCCAGTCTACCTGAACAAGGCATCCCATTCAGGTTGAGATGCCCAGCCCATGTGGACTATCCTCTCACAGCCACCCAGGACTATTCTACTGCTGCATGCATGTGGAATAAACTTAGTCTCTGTTTGGTCAGCTGAGGTGGCCGCACCCTCGGCACCCCTCCCCCAACCCGAAGGACTTGATTAAGCCTGCACCTCCCTCCCAAGGCTTCTAGACTAGGTGTGGACTCACCTGGTTCTGAGTCCTCCTCTCCCTACTCTTGATGTGGCCATTGTCTTGGCCCTGACTAGAGTTCTCAGTTCACACACCTGAGCAGTGATACAGGACTTTGGTCTTTATAAGGTGATACACACCAACTCAGAGAAAGTTAGAAAGAGAGAAATCAGGTGAGAAAATGTAGAAGAGCTATGCCAAGCCTTCAATGCCATGAAGAGAGCCTTGCACATATATAGAGGCTCTCCCAGGAAAGGAGGAACTGATGTCAGAAGGGAACATGGACTAAAGGAGACAAGGAAAGAAGGATCAGCCCAGCAGGAAGTCAGCAGCTCCCATCATCCCTTTGGGGATATTATGAGTCGCAAAACTATGCAAGTATATATGAATACATGTATGTACATGTATATATGTTTGTATGTGTGTATCTGTATGTTAGTATACTTGTGTATATGTTTGTGTGTATATTATATTGCAGGTATAAATTTATGTTTTTATATGTTCACATGTGTGTGTACATACATCACTAGAGAAGGTGGAATCTACTAAAAAGAACTTTTTTTAACTCTAATGACTTCAAACTTATTTCCCCTCCAAGAGATGCCGTAGAAGTAGCCAGAGAATCATAAGATAATTGATTTAGAAGTAGAGGGGCTCACAGGGGCCATAGAGTACAATCCTCTCATTTTACAGTTGAGGAAAAGGCTAAATGACTTTCCTTGTATCACTCAGTTCATCAGGATCTCAATCCAGCTCTTCCTGTCTCTGGCTATAGTGCATGGTCTACCATGACATGTTTGTTCTTAAGGTCAAGGACTAGGAGAGTGAAGTATAACCAGAGAAGGTGGTAGCTTGAGGCTCTAGCAAATCTGAATCCTTTCCCCTTGGGATGGGCAGTACTGGGTACTGCTAAGTCTGGAGGTCTGAAGATCATCGAGACCCACTAGAAAGCTAAGGGTGATAGTCTTGACTGTTTATCAGCTCAGGTATCATTTTTAATTGGGGGGGAGGGTAAAATAAAAGTTTGACCTTCCATTGGATTGTTTTGTTAGCCTGAGGGTTTGCATGGGAGCTCAAGGCCCTTAAAAAATCCTAACAACCTAATTCTGATATTCCCAGGGCACACCTTGACTAGAGGAGTGATGCCTAGAGTTTTTACTGAGAAATCTTCAAGATTGAACTTGATGATTATTTGAACTGCAAGCTTCAGGCCATGAGTCAAGGATGCCAGAGTTGAGCAGGGAAGTCAGTAGGGGTCAGTCAATCAACAGTCAGTCTGCAAGCCTTTATTTCTAGGTATGCGGCATCCAACACCTCTTTTTCCTGGGTTATTTAGGTCACGTCCACATTCCTTTGAGTCTGCCGATTGGGTTGGGCATGGCTGTGGTAGGAGACTGGGCCCCCAGGTGTTTGTTGACTAAGGGTGGTGAGAGTGGGGTAGTAAATGGGTCAAGAAAGTGGTATGGGTGGAGAGGAAGAGGTTGTGATTGGAATGACTGAGTGGCTGCAGAAGTAAGTAGCATGATTCAGAGGGTGAGAGGGTAGGTAGTGTGACCGTGAATTAGGTAATCTGAGTGTGAGGAAGAATGTCTACTTATGAGAGTGAGGACACACTTGGGCGCAAGAGATAGGAACCTCAGGGATGGAAAGGTCCCCAGTGGAACTCACTGCTCCCTTACCACTGTCCCCTATTAATATCTTCCACAGGTCCCCAATCTTCATATCTCCTCTGCTTAGAGGCAACTAGGTGGTACAGGGGACAGAAGTCTGGGGTCTAGAGCCAAGAAAACCTGAGTCCAAATCTGGTCTCAGACACATACTAGCTGTGTGACCACGAACAAGTCACTTCAACTCTCTCAGCCTCAACTGTAAATGATGATAATGATAGCTTCTATCTTCCAGGGTTGTTGTGAAGATCAAATGAGGTATTCAAGTGCTTTGCATAGTACCCGATACATATTAATAAAACACTACCATTAATTAATAAACCATACCCCAAGAAGAATTTCCACAACAATATACCAGACAAGTGTCCCTAAAGCTTCCTTTCCAAAGCCTCCAATGAGGAAGAATGCCTTCCCACTCTGGGCAGCCTATTCTACTTTGGGACCAAATTCAATAAAATTGAATAAAATAGCCCCAGATGCTAGGAGATTTTCCTAACATCAAACCTAAATTTGTCTCTTTGCAAACTTTATTCATTACTCTTACTTTTATTTTCTGGGTACAAACAGAAAAAGACTCATACTTCTTTAACATTGAGGAAAACCATCATGGTTCTTCCCAAATCTTTACTATCCTTCATCTTAATATCTCTTATCGAGATCAAACATTCCCTCTTCTTTCAACCAGTCCTCATGTCCCACAGACTTAATGGCCTTCACCATCTGATCCATCTCTGCTCTAAAACGTGGTGCCCAGAACTGATCACACTATTCTAGATGTGATCTTTCTAAAGTGGGGCAAGGGAAGATCACCTCTTTATTCCCAGAAACTCCACATCCACTCATATTGGGGCACAATCCACCAGAACCCCCAGTATTAGAAAGACAATGCTATTGAATCATTTTTATTTCCTATTGTACTTTTGAAGCCAATTTGTCACACCTAAATCTAAGACTTTACATCTCTCGATATTGAATTTTATCTTATTATATTTAGTGTGTATGCTAGCCTGCCAAGGCCTTTTTAGATTGACTCTGTCAATATTTTAGCTCTCCCTCCCATCTCTGTGTCATTTGCTAATTTCGTAGGCCATATGACTTTATTCAACTCAGTGACAAAAATGCTAAATAACACTGGGACAAACACAGGTTTCTGGGACCAGGCCATTAGCAACCTCCTTCCTAATTGGAATGGATCCATTAATGAACACTCTTTGAGTCTGATCATTAATCCAGTTCTGAAACCCCAATGGCTTGTGCTGAGTCTATAAAGGAAGAGACTTGATCCTTGAGAGGTAGAAGAATGGACTGTTTGTTTGTTTTTTGAAGAGGCAGTTGGGGTTAAGTGACTTGCCCAGGGTCATGCAGCTAGTAAGTGTCAGATTTCTGAGTCTGGATTTGAACTCAGATCCTCCTGATTCTAGTACTGGTACACTGTCCACTGCACCACCTAGCTGCCCCAGAAGTATGCTTTTAAGTATTATTTCCTAAAATAGTAACCAATGCAACCCTTGTATTAGCGGCACCCTCCTGATATGCTGGCCCCAGTTACACTTTGGGACCTTCTCATTTCTCTGACTCCTTGCCCTATCCAGATGATCTTGGCCTTCAAGTGTCTGACATTCCCTTAAGGGTAGTAACCAACTTCCCTTACAAGCACCCAAGACTCTTAAGGCTCAAACAGAAAGTGCTCTATTTATAAATTAATGGTAACAGGTGAGACTCACCTCCAAGCCCACAGACAGTAAAAATACTAACCAGAAATCTAACCTTCCTGAAGAGACTTTTGCAGTCTCAGTGGCATCAAACAGGGCAGGCCTCCAGAAGTTTTGCTGCTCCCCAGTGCTGGCCATCCACAGTTTGTCTCTGTACTGTTGCTGGCTTCTAGAAGTTAACCATTTCCCTTCACTCTCTACTGGAATGGTCCCGGGTCGCTGCCCCCCATCACTGCCCCTTATTACAATCTTCGGCACTTCCTCCTTCTCGAGCTCTCTTCAGGCCCCATCAGGTAGCACTTTCATTACTGGCCCCACACCTTGCCCTTCAGAATTTCTTTGTTCTTCTCAGCCTCGTAAATGGTGTTTCTTCCTTTTCCCCAGGGAGCAGGTTCTTCTAACAACTCACTCATAAGAGCAGAAACAGGGTCTCTTTATAGTTCAGAAAAATCACCATCATCATCATCATCATTATACCTATTTTCAACCCCAGGCCTCCCTCACAAGTCTCTCTTAGATGCCATAGAGAGAACCTTTGCCTGCCCCTCACAAGCAGATTTCTTTCTCTAACTTTCTGTAGGTTCATGGTGTATTATTACAATTCACCTCCACTCTACCCAGGGCCCAGTAGGTATGTCTGCTGTTTGCATCAGCACTTTCTGAAAGATCCAGGTCTGGGACTTTGGAGCGAATACCTCATTCTTTCCTGTCACTCCATTCCTAGGCACCTCCCTATTCTCTCTACCCCTCCCCAGCTCACCAGCACAGCTATGCCAGATTATTCAAATAGCCTAGAGTTGCTTCCTATAACATCTAGGAAAAAATAGAAAGAAGGAAGACGCTCTTCCCAGCACCACCCAGTCTCTCCTTAAAGAGATTTAGGATCCCTGAGACATCAGCAATAGTAGCACCAATTACTCCTGTCTGGACCGCCCAGTGCTATTTACAGCTGTCCCGTAATCGGCAGGAAGGCACCTCAGTCTTTGTAAACTGAGCAAAGTTGAAGCCCACTCTGGTTCCACAAAGTCAGGCAGATATGCTGGTCATCTGTGTGTCCAGGGGCAATAGTGAGTCCCCCCACAGTCAGCACCAGGAGCTGCTGCATAGCATGCAGAAGCATCGTCAAAGAGCAGAGTTACATGTAGATACGTGCATGCTTGAGTGTAGGCTGGGTGGTGTAATTAGTCTGGTGACTCATGAATCCGAGATATGTCTATGTCAGGCAAGAAAGCCAAAGAGGTAGAAGGCTGTATGGAGAGAGGCGTGGCGCCTAGGAATCAGAAAGTGATTGTCCCCGTGCTCCTGACCTTCATCAGACCCTCCGTAGGGTACTGTGGCCAATTCTGGGTACCACGGTTTGGGAAGGACGTTGATAAGCTGGACAGAGTCCAGAGGAGGAGAGCCAAGATGAGGAACATGGCCAGGATGGTGACTGTTCAAAGCTGTTAAGCTGAGGAAAGAAAAAAGCTGGGAAAGAGGAGAATTGTCTTCCAGTCCATGGCATGGCATTTTAAAGTGTCCAAAGTACTTCACATGCCTTATCATATTTCATGCTGTTATTGCAAAGTTAGAGAAGCAGTGTATCATAGTGGACAGGCAGCTGGCCTCAAAGTCAGGGAAACTGGCTTGAAGTCCCTCTCTGAGACATGGGGGCTATGTGACCCAGAGCAAGCCTCTCAACGTAAGCCCTGGGTACTCAGTGCCTAAAGTCACTCTCTAATCCTAACAATTGCAGGAATCATGAGGAATTTCCAAACTTTCAATCCCAAATCCTAGGTCTAGGAGACAGTGTGGCACTCTGGACAGGCTTCTGGACATGGAGAAAGGAAGAGCAAGATTATTGGGGCAGCTAGGTGGCACAGCGCATAGAGCACCGGCCCTGGAGTCAGGAGGACCTGAGTTCAAATCCAACATCAGACACTTGACACAAAACTAGCGTGTGACCTTGGGCAAGTCACCTAACCCCAATTGCCATACCTTACCCCCTCCAAAAAAAAGAACTAAGTTATTATATTAGCACAGTATAAATAAGCTCCTTGGGGTCAGAGACTCTCCTTTGCTTATTTTTACATCCCCAGTGCTTAGCACAATGCCTGGCACATGGTAAATGCTTAATCAATGTATGTTGCCTTGAAAGAGGACACACATTCTATGTATCTATTCTATATATCTTGCAATAGCTTCTCTTTGCCTGTTTGTGTGTCCAATCATATCTGACCTTTCATGACCCTATTTGGAGATTTCTTGACAGAGATTCATCATTTCCTTCTCTAGTTCATTTCACAGCAGAGGAACTGCCGCAAATAGAGTTAAGTGACTCAACCAGGGTCATACAGCTAGCAAGTGTCTGAGGCCAGATTTGAACTCATGAAGATGTGTCTTCCTAATTCCAAGCCCAGTGCTCTATGCACTATGGCACCACCCAGCTGCCCTCGTCTCCAACAATCCCAGGGCATCACTGGGGGACCGGGATAAGATTCTCCTTAGCCCATAAGAAAGACAAGGATAGATGTTCCATTGCCAGATGAGATCAGCTGAAGGTGAGGCAAGCTGTAGAGTCAGGTGGCATCCCATTGGCACTACGGGATATGCCAGCAGGTGAGACTGAAAGCCTTCAATAAATCTTCTGCCAGCATCTGAGGGGGGGTAGAGGTAGGAGGAGTGGAATGCTAATGTGAGCTTGTAAGAAAAAATAATAATCCAGAGTCACCTACACAGTGCTCAGGGACTGTGTCCTTCCGACTTGGGTCCCTGCCTGAGCAGAATGTTCTGGCTATTGAATGAGTGAGTGAATGAATGAACAAAAAAAGCACTTAAATACTTATTATATACCAGGCATTGTGCTAGAGATAAATACAGAAAACAAGACAGTTGTTCCCTAATGATACTTTCATTCTAATAGAGAAAGATAACTATAACTATATATATATATATGTGTGTGTGTGTGTATAATACATACATGTAAACATACATATGCATATACACATATGTATACATATATATCATATGTCAATGGTAAGATTTGAACTCAGATCTTCCAGATTCCAAGTCCAACACAGTACCTCCTTATAGCTAGGAGAGACTTCCTAGGGCACCTAGTCAAACCCCCACATTTGATGAAGGGGACTATAGCCCAGAGAGAAGTGATTTGGCCAGGTTCACATACTTAGTAAGTGTATCAGTCAGAATTTGAACCCAGATTTTCCTTAATCCCAGTCTGGTGCCCCATTGAGTACACTGCTCTGCGTCTCTAACATAGGATATAGGATTGAAGGTTGGGAAATCCCTTGAAACTCCTGTTTACATCTTTGATTAGGATTGCATCCTCAAAACCTATTGCCAAGACTGCTTTGAAAAACCACTTCCTATGATATGATCTTGCATGGCTTCACTGATCTAGGTGGCTTTCCATGGCTGAACACTTTTTGTTTTGTTCTGTCAAGGCAATCGGGGTTAAGTGACTTGTGCAGGTGTCAAGTGTCTGAGGTCAAATTTGAACTCAGGTCCTCCTGACCTCAGGCCTGGTACTCTATCCACTGCAGTTGTTCCCATGGGTAAACTTATTAAAATCTTCCTAAATTGTAGCCTCCAGGACTGAACTAACAATGTCAGAATCGGAAGGGATTTCAGTTTTCAGAGGCCATCTAGTCCAACCCGTATCCAAAAAGGAAATCCTTCTAAACTCTCCCCAACTTGTGACACAGCCTTAACTTTGGGACATCTAGTAAAGGGGAGTTCACTACCTGCCCCACCAAAGCAGCCCATTCTACTTTTCCTCCCATTGCTCAAAGGCTCTACCAATGGAACCCAAGCTCTGGGAGATTCCATTAGGCCTGAAAGACTTTCAGGAGAGCCAGCAGTAGGCTAGTGGGAGAGGAGGGGTGCAGGGGACAAATGATTTCGTTCACATCACTCAAAAAGGTCATCTTCATAGGAAAGAAGGGGTGTATAGGAAAAAAGGAGTAGTGCCCAAACTAATTAAACCACAGTTCCCTGAAGTATCCACATGGCCAAACAACTGAGCTCCTGCAAAATCCCTGTGGAGCACTGGAGTGGCACCATAGGACTTTATAAAGATGTTGTGAGCTATATTGGACCGGTCATGACTCCTGGCTGTTCCACCTCATCAGCAGCCTAGAAGGACACCCTCACCAAGATCAGCCAGGAGTGGGGGACTGGAAAAGTCTTGTTGAATAGTTTTCCCATCTGCAGCTTTCCTGGAGGATCACCTGACCACCAGAGCAGCCGAGGTAGGGCCAGTGTCATGCTTCCCAGAAAAGCAGTACTAGACCCGGTGTCAAGAAACCTGGCTTCTTGTTCCACTCCTGACTATAACTACCACTATGAATCTGGGCAATTCATTGCCCCATCTCAGCCTCCGCTGCTTCATTCTGTCAATGGGTTTGGAAAGAGGCTATTATGGTATATTGAATAAAGACAGCAGGGACTGGAGGGGGGGGGATCTTGCAACCTCGAAGCCTCATGTGGCCCTCTAGGACCTCAAGTGCAGCCCTTTGACTGAATCCAGTTTGGTTTCACTTGAGGACCTAGAGGGCCACAGGTGGCCTTGGACTGTTGGACTTGGAGTCAGAAAATTGTTGTCATTGTTCAGTTATTTCAGTCATGTCCAACTCTTCATGACCCCATTTAGGGTTTTGTGGCAAAGATACTGTCATAGTTTGTCATTTCGTTCTCCAGAAAGATGTGAGTTCAAATTTGTCAGATATTTACTAGCTGTGTGACCCTGGGCAAGTCACTTAGCCCATCTCCTTCCATTTCTTCATATGTCATGTAGGGATAATAATAGGATCTGTCTTATTGAATTGTTGTAAAGATCAGATAAGAGAACACGTGAAGTGCTTTGCACACTTTACAATGTTCTATAAATGCTAACGGCTGCTATAATCTCCAAGGTCCTTTCCATTTTTAGCATTTTAGGGCTCTGGATCCTGTGCCTACAATCATCATTTGGGCGTGCCTGGGAATCAGGAGGATGGATAGGAGTGTCTGGGTAGGAGAGAGCCAGTGACTTGCCAGAGCCAGGGCCTCTCTGGATCTGGGCCTCCCTGCTGGGGTTCAGAACTCCAGGAATGAGCTGACAAAGCAACCATGCTGACAGCAGAGAACTGGTGTCCACCCCCTGCCCCCCCCCATGCAATGGCCCCACATCACCCCGGACTGAACGCCCACAGAAGGCTGAGTAAATAGGGGCCTACAGAATAAGTCACTGCTGTCACTGTGGCTGTTTGGCTTTCTTTTAAAAGAGAAAGAAAGAAAAGAAAGTTTTATTGATGTGTTTAGTTTTTACGTTGCAAACACTTTCAGGCTGTTCCCACTTCCTGAAAAATCTCTTATAACAAAGTAAAACAGTTAAGTGAAACTAAGAAGACAGTGACCCCATCACATGTGTAGCACCCCTTCTCTATTAAAAAACAGTTGACAGGGGCAGCCAGGTAGCACAGCAAGTACGAGCACCGGCCCCAGTGTCGGGATGACCTGGGATCGAATCCAGGCTCAGATACTTAGCACCCACCCAGAAACACCTGGTCATGTGACCTTGAGCAAGTTACTTAACCCCAATTGCTTAGGGGTGGCCAGGTGGCTCAGCGAGTAAGAGCACCGGCCCCAGTGTCAGGATGACCTGGGGATCGAATCCAGGCTCAGACACTTAGCACCCACCCAGAAACACCTGGTCATGTGACCTTGAGCAAGTTACTTAACCCCAATTGCTTAGGGGCAGCCAGCTGGCTCAGCGAGTAAGAGCACAGGCTCCAGTGTCGGGATGACCTGGGGATCGAATCTGGGCTCAGACACTTAGCACCCACCCAGAAACACCTGGTCGTGTGACCTTGAGCAAGTTACTTAACCCCGATTGCTTTAAAAAAAAAAAAAGTTCACAGGAATCTACTTTTCCTTCCACCCATTAAAAAAATTTAAAATAAATTTCTTGTAATAAATATGCAGTGAAGCAAAACAAATTCCTTGAATGGTTATTGTGTGGGTATACACACACACACACACACACACACACATGAGAGAGAGAGATGTAATTATCTATGTCTATATGTAATTATAAATGTATATTTATAATCCACAATTCTTCACCCTAAATAATCCATCAATTTATGTAATAAGTTGTTTGAAATCAAGGATGGCCATTGTATTGATCATCACTCTTACAGTTTTCAGAGTTGTCTCTATAGTGTTGTTACTGTATAAATTATTCTGGTTTGGCTCATTTCATTCTTCACCCGTTTATAGAAGGCTTCAAAATTGTTCTTTTTTGTCATATTTTGATGGTATAGTTATATTTTTCTTCAGGGTCCAATTACTTCGTTTTGCATCAGTCCTTACAAGTCTTCTCGTGTCTTTTTGGAATCATCTGTTTCCTCTTTTCGTGCACCCTTGCACTTCTTGTTATGATTGCATTATCCTCAAACACAGAAATAGCTCCTAACAGAGCAGTCAACATTCCATAGCCTTAGTAGCAACTAAGAGGAAAGAGGTGTGTCGCATTATCTGTTCTGTAGGCCCAGAGCTCATCGGCCTCCTAATTTGGCAAAGACTCCTAGAATATTAGATCTGGAAGGAATTTCCAGGCATTCTAGTTCAACCCCTACACCCATTTTACATAGGAAGAAAACTGAAGCCCAGGTGGGAAATTACCTGAGTGACTTGAGATCTCACAAATATTGAGCAGAACCAGGACTTGACCGCCCATTGCCCAGTCTAATGTGTTTCCTTACAACAGTGCTATCAGGATCTGAATGGGGACAGCCTGCATATTCCATGAGAATGTAGGTGGTAGGCCCCTTCCTTCATATTTTCATCAACTGCACTTTCAAGAAAATGGATGGGGCTTTTGTATGTGATCAAGCTTCACATGCACCTAACCTGGACATCTTGCCATATACTTATATACATATACCAATATACCAATACAAATTCTTCCCCTACTCCCATGCTCACCCCCTGCTTTCCATATCTTGCCCTGTATGTAATAATCAAACCCATATGTTCGTTGTTTCTGGAAATGATATGACAATTAACTGCCCCATGACTCCTGTCACCATCCCTACCTATGACTCTCTCTAGCCAGGGTCACAGATCTGCGTCACAGATCCCTTTGACAGTCTGGTGAAGCCTCTTGATTCCTTCTCAGAATAATGCTTTTAAATGTATAAGATAATAAATCCATGCAGTATTAAAATGGAAACAATCATTGAAATACAGTTATCACAATATTTTTTTAAAAGAAGTTCACGGAGCCCAGGTCAAGACCCTGTGCTTAATGAAAATTCCCTTCCCTGGGCCTGTCTCCAGTATAGATGTTGTCTTCCCCTATTATTACATAAACTCCACAAGGGTAGAAATATCTTGTTTTTCATTTGTATACCTAGCCCTTAGTGCAGTGTCTGTCACATTAACTTGCTTAATAAATTAATTTATCGCTTACTCATTCATTTATTTTTAAATATTTGTTGAGTTAAATTGAACTGATTGTGAGTTGTCCTTATTGTTATTATTATGGTTAATATTAGCACCTTACAAAAATTATTATCACCTTAGCAGAGTACCCTACTTTGGCTTCTGTCTCCAAGGCCTCATCCTAGCCTACAGATGACCCTGCTCAAAGGCTTTGCCAATAGAGCAAAAGCCCAGACAGGCCTTAGTGAGCAAGAAAAGTCTGGAGTATGGGGCAAGCAATAGATGATGAAGGATCTATTGTCTGAGCTTCAGTTAAGGTAATTTCTAAGAGCATCACCAGGTTGACCACAGTATGGCTGGATTTTTTAGATGCGGTAATTCCTGAGGACCATCTCCTAAGTCAAGGGTGGTAACCTGAGACCTTGAAGACTACATGTGGCCTTCTAGGTCCTTGAGTGCAGCCTTTTGACTGAACCCAAGTTTTACAGAACAAATCCTTTTATTAAGGGGGCCACACTTGACATGTGGCCTTGAGGTCGCAGGTTCCCCACCCCTATCCTGTCATAAGAAATGGTGATCTGCAGCCACAAAAGAGAGTGCACCTGTGGAATTACAAGCCCTTGAAGGTACAATTGCCAGCAGAGATGAGCAGTATCAGGTGTAGTTGAAAATGCATGAATGAAGCAGGAAAATAATAGACACAATCATTAAAACAATGAAAAAAAAAAAACAACTAAGCAACAGAAATGAAAACTGCAGGAACCAAGCTTGGCCCTAAAGAAGAGATAGGAGAAAATGCTCTCCTCTTCTGTCCTTGGCACAAGCAGGGGACTATGGGTATGGAACACGGAATAGAATGTTATACTTTCATAATATATTCATCCATTGCACTGATTTTCCCCCCTCTATTTTGTTCCTCATTTTAAAGAATGGTTCCCTGGTAGAGGAAAAGAAAGGGATGTGTGGGGAAATGTAGGTAATATAAAGACAAAAGGGATTGATAATTTTTTTAGATCTGAATTTGAGTCTGAAAACCTGGGTTCAAGTGCCACCTCAGTCATTTACTCACCTCCAGAGCCTTACTCTGTGAAGCTATAAAACGGAGATAATAAAATTTGTACTTTGCTAACTCCCTGGGTGGTCAGGAGGAGAGCACTTTGAAAAACCATAAAACTCCTCAGAAATATGTTCTCTTAATGTGATGATTGTTAGCAGACAGCAAGGAGTAAGAATAGACCCTGGGATTGGGGCCTGGGGGATTGGGAAGGTTGAATGGGGGAAGAACCAGGCAGGCACAACTCAGGAAAGCAGGCAAATGCCCAAAGAGAAATGTGGCCTACCTCAATCTGGCCTGGGGCCAGACCTAAATTTAAGGACTCCAAACCAAAGAAGGATAGACCTTCAACAGGTCAATGGCGATTTCAATCAGGGCACTGCAAAAATTAGCAGAGGGAGGGCAGAGGCGTAAGGTTAGAGGCCTGTGGCCATGGCAGGCCAAAACATTTACCCAGAGAACTAAAAACTTTCTGGAACAAATAAACCAGATTAAATGCCTTGAAGTGGAAATGTTAACCAACCATGTTTAGTTCAGAGTACAGCTGTGTCCCAGTGAGTCAGGATCTTGGCACAGAAAGACATGTCTGTGGAAGATAGAGAAGGATTATAGTGTTTTTCCTAAATTCAAGCAGTGGCTTCCTGCCATGCCTTTGAGATTATATGTGAAGTTAAGAAAGTATAGTTACTGAAGGATTTTAAAACAAGAACTCTGGTTGGATTCTTTTAAGGGGAGAGGAGGGAAGAGTTTGTAATATTATCTTGCAAGATGAGATCCTCTGATTAATGCAGATAAAAGTCTCAATTCAAATGACCTTATGGTCTGAGTATGATGGCATGTGAAAATAATTATTGCTTAACGTTTAACAAATCTAGGCCAACCCAGCAAACACTTATTCATTGCCTCCTATGTTCTAGGCTCCATACTAGGTGCTAGGGGTGCAAGACCAAAACAATCTCTGATTTGGGTTGAGGGAACTTATATTCTGTTGAGAAAATATAGAACATAAATGGAGAAAATAGAGAATGTACATAGACTTATATTCTATTGAGAAAACAAAGAATGTGAAATAATAATATGGGGAAAGACACCAAATGAGAGAATCAGGAAAGGCCTCTTATTGATTACTTGAGGCTTATAGGAGGCAAAGAGGCAGAGAAAAAGATTTGGGGGAAGATGGGGCGGGGACAGCCTGGGCCAAGGCAAAAAAGGGAGGAATGTACTGCTGAGTTTGAGAAGAGCAAGGTTAGTTTGATCAGGACGTGCCACATTTTGCTAATACATACACAAAGAGTAGGCCCACCAATAAACTGCTTTAGAAGACTTCAGATCAAATCTGGCCTAAATAGCTAGCTGTATAACCCTAGGTAAGTCATTTAACCTCAGTCTGCTTCAGTTTCAAGTGTAAAATGGGGGGTGTTAACAGTACCTACCCTGAAGGGTTGTTGTGAGGCTCAAATGAGATATTTGTAGAAGTACTTAGCACAAAGTATCTGGCTAGTAGTAGGCACTTTTTGAAGGCTTGTGTCTTTCCTTCAAAGACTACTTCCATTCCAACTTAAATGGATTGGCTTAAGTTGGATGTGCACATAGGGCAGTTGAAATGTTCTGAAACCATAGGATTTGAAGCTGGGAATTATCTCGCGAGGCCATATTCTTGACCAAACTCCTCGTTTTAAAGGTAAGGAAGCAAAGACCATAGGCTTTAGAAATGGAAGGGACCTTCAAGGCCATTTGTCTCTTTCAATCCCTTCATCTTATGAATGAAGACACTGAAAGATCTCACAGGTCAGAAGCAGCAAAACCCAGATTCTAACCTACAGTCTCTGACTTCAAGGTCAGGGCTCTTCCTTCTCCTTTTCATCTTGTCCTGCAGCCTGAGCAGGACCTGACTGCATGGGTTCCTCCTGTCCACTACTCATGGGGGAAAACACATCCATTTCAGTCTAAAGTTAGTATTAGAGTATTCAGAGGGATATTTCTTCCAATCCTTCTCCTGGTAAGACTCGGTTCCTGACCTCAAGGAGCTGCTGATCTTGTTCTAGAGATAAAACCAATGCCTGTGAATCGATAGGAAACAGAACAAAGCCCTGTAGAACCAAAGTCTCCATAAAGTGTAAAGATTCTTAGGAAGGGAGAGTTCAAAGGAAGTATATGAAATCTGGGAGGGAATTCAGAATGGCTTTCTGCAGAAGGTACCACTGGAGTGGGACCTTGAAGGATGGGCAGATTTGTATAAGTAGGGAGATGGGATGGATGAGGGAGAAGTGAAATGTTCTTAGCAATAAGGCCAAGCCTGAAGGCAGAAATGAGCCTTGAGAATGTGACTAGAGGGCCCCATTCAAGATGGGGACTCTTGGGAAATAATTCCCTACTTATGAACTTAGTCATCCAGGCCTTAGTTTCATTCCAGGGTAGCCAGAACTCTTGTCTCTGACTTAGACTTGTAACTCTCACCTGAAGCAAATACTAGGGAGCAATGGGGAAGAAGGAGAAGGCTGCCTGGGTTACAGTTTGGATTGGGGAGGGGGAGGGGAGGAAGACTGGTAGGAATATGCCCTAAGGCTCCAGAAAGTTTCTGCAGTGCTGAAAAACTGGAAGTTGATGGGGAAAGGATGGATGGGAATCTAGCTGCTCATAGGTGATAAGGAAGAAAGATTATACTATGACAAGGCGATGTTTCTAAGCTCCTGAGATGAGGCCATCAGAGAAGGAAATACACAGAAGAGTGATGGCATCAGTGCAGGCTCTGTGGGAAAGGTAAGAAAGCGCCCCTGCGACAGGCACCTTTCGGAACAGCAACAGTACTGTCATCGCCCTTTAAAATTTCTGCCCTGAGGGAGTCTCAGTGGCCCTGCCCTAGTTCCAGTTCTCCACTGACAAACCAATGGACATTTTCACATCATTGCCACCTTACTAGAATGCCCACTGGAAATGACCAAAGGTTCATGCTAGTAACTAAGTCTCCCCACCTACCAGTCTGCTAAGGAATCCTTCAGGGAGATCAGTGCTTGGCCATCCCTGGAAGAAGTCACCAGTATGCAGAAATTAATGCCTTCTGTACACATCGAGAATTATCTCTCGTCAAAGAAGGCACTGTGATTTTTTTTTTATAATGACTATGCCTTCACCCAGAAGAGGAATGATAAATATAGGTATCCTCCAGACCACTGGACCAGAGCCAGCCTACTTGTCCAATGATGAAAAAGGGTTAGGAGCTGACAGCTGTTCAATAGGTTATGGAAGAAATTAGACGTCTTGGTTCAGCTCTTAGTGAGACAGACATCTCTACTCCAATTGATTCCCTTGTGGGAAGAGATGGGGGAGAAAGAAACACCCTTTCCAAGTCCCTGGGTTGTCTGCCTTACAATTTTGTGGGGAAAGCGAAGCCATTCCAGTCCCAAAGGCAAAGCCATTCACATCTGGCATCACTCCTTCTGAAGTTCTGATTGTTGGTTTGTCCCTTGGTTCCTCGGACTCCTAGAATCCCTGGATTTCTTGAAAACTCACCTCAAATGCCACCTTCTACAGGAAGCCTTTCCTCCCTCCTCCTTCCCAAAGTTACTTTTTATATACTTTTTGTGTACTCTGCATATACTCATAAATGTGCACAATGTCTCCCTAATAGAGCTCAAGCTCCATGGGGGCAGGAAATGTTTGACTTTGACTTTGTGCCACCAGTACAAAGTAGGCATATAGCAAATGTCTGTTGATTGATTTGTTTGTGAGGTCCGTGGCAAGTGTTTTTTTCTCCCCAGGCCCTCCTGATTGCGAGTCTATCCCTCTATCCACTGTACAGAGATGTCAAGCTCAAAATCCACTGGCCAAAGCACCCACAAAACTCCATAGGTGTCTCCCAAACCAGATCAAAATGTAATTAGGAAAGTTTAACAAAATAAATAAAAATAGAATGTTCAACAGATAATATTCATTTGTGGTTTTCTAAGTCAATATGCAGCAGCAGGATCGGTTTCTGTTTGAGATGGACACCATTGTGTGTACCGCCACACAGCCTCTCTAACATAGTATTTAATATCTACAGTGCCCTTTTAAGGTCTGTGAATCCCTTTATGTCTCATGAGGTACTTCCTGAGTCCCTCATCCAACCCTTCTCACCTTTCAGATGTGGAGACTGAGGCCTGGAGAAGCTAAGCCTTCCTCAATGTCACACACAGCAGTAAGTCACAGAAAAGTAATTCGAACGTAGGCCCTCTGACTTGGAAAGCAGTGCTCCTTTGGGGAAAGCCAAGCAGTTAAGCGAATGCAGGCTGATTGGGATTCTGCTGAGGCCTGAGCATTCCTCAGTGTCGGCTCAAGCCACAGGAACCTTGGCCGGGTGTGCAGTTACACCCATCCCCCGGGCAGGGCAGGCCTGTGAAATAAGGCCTCCCGGCTCTGCTGCCAAGAACCCCAGTGATTATCAGCAGGGTCAGGAATCAAGCACCAGCCCCGTGCCCCAGCCAGACTGCCTGGAATGGCAGCTCCCAGAGAGATGCTCGCACTGCACAGAAAAGATGGTGTTTTGGTGGCTTGGGAACGCACCCGTTACATTTCATTTTAAAACCTCTGAATCACGGGGAAAATTCTCCCTTCCCATTTATACTATGTATTGCCTCACCTAATAAAATATAAGCGGGGGCAGCTGGGAGGTTTAGTTGATAAAGGACTGGGCTTGGAGTCAGGAAGACAGGAAATCAAATGTAGTCTCAGACACACTGGCTGTGTGACCCAGAGCAAGTCACCTCACTTCTGCCTGCCCCAGTTTCCTCAGCTGTAAAATGGACTACCTCATTTGGTTGTTATGAAGATCAAATGGGATTTTATTTATAAAATGCTTAACACAGTTCCTGGTGCTAAATAAATGCTTATTCTCTTCTCTTCCTTGAGCAAACACACTGTTTTGTTTTTGTCTTTGAATGTCCAGAATTTAGCAAAGCCTCCAGATCATATCAGGTGCCTAACAAATGCTTGTTATGGGTGATTTCACCTCTAAGATACCATGGTTCTAGATCACCGTGTGAACTTAGGTGAGTCCCTTTCTCTCTCTGGACTTCCCTTTCCCCACAATGTGCAATGAAACAGTTGGAACCAAAGGCCTACAGACCCTCCCAATTTTACTCCAGTAAACTGATTGCTAAGTATAGTGTACCTGCATGACTGTGTCATGTGAAGAAGTGGCTGCCATTTTTTTTCTAAGTTTTCAGTGTCATTTAATGGGGCAGTTACATATTGTACAAGTTCAGCTAAAAATACCCAAATGCCTTTATTCTCATGAGTGAAGGGAATCAATTGCAGGAAACCAACCTGTAATAACAGAGTGATTTGGTCAGCTAACCCTTCTACCCCCAGATTTTCCCCTCCCACATAACTCCCAAAACTGGTTCCTTATGAAATCACTCCCCTTCCACTTTAAATAATTCCAGCTACAAAGATTTTTTTGCATCTCCCACGGAATTGTTCCATTGTTAGAAATTTTTTCTTGTTTAAACAGAATTTTTCTCCAATTTTTAAATGACGCATTTTTTTGCCCTCTCTGCTGAGAACTGGACCTCAATTATTTTTTGACAGAACATTCACCTCCCCAGGACTTTTGCTCATAATTCTGTCACCCTCATCACTATTAAATTATATGAATGGGTAGAATGGGGTTACATATGTAAAAGAACTTTGCAAGTAACCGTAGTTATTGTTGGGTTTTTTGGTTGATATTACTATCCTTTTGGATGAGAAACATCTATGTGACATGTGATGTCCTTTCATTATCTGACTTCTTTTATTCCCTTCCTTACTGATATGTCTACCTCATCTATTTCACAAAAACCCTCTTTGGCAGTCTAGTGAAACTGAGGACCCCTTCTCAGAATAAGAATTTTAAGTGCGAAAACTAAAATTCTTTGGATTACAAAAGAAATTTATTATATTGAAACAAATATTGTTATTTTCCCCATCCACTGGGCTCCAGGACCTTATTGAATCTGCCCACAGATTTCTTGGGGATTCATATTCCCCAACTTAATTATTCCTGCTCTGCATAGTTACAGCACAATGATGGAGCTTAGGATAAATAATTTCCCTTCTAAAGTCTTTGATTCTTTGCTGCATTGGCTTTCTTGCTTGTTCATTTCTAGCAACAAGGAAAGGATTTCCTTAGCATTCTATGCATTCACAAAGAGTGAATATGGATGTCAGAACTGCCTTTCCCTTCCTTGACCAAAACTCTCTGGGAGCACACCCTCAAACTCAGGAGCTTTTCCAAGCTTACTGGCTCAGGCCAAGGGAGGGACATCTTTGAGTGCTGACACACATTTATCTAGGCCCATCTGGCACACTCCTTTTGGTTCCATTTAAATTCATTGGAATTATTCGTCCCCCTATTAAAAGAACAGGCTATAAAGACATGTTTGGGGTCAGAGTAAGACCATAATTTCCATGACTTCATTTGACTCCATTGTTTTTAGCTGGTAGAGGCATTTCTCTGACTTTTTACCCAGCTTAACCAGACTCACTGGCTTAAGTAAATATATTCCTGCTTGGGTCTTATTTGAAATTATCTGAAAATTTCCTGGAATTTGGTATTTTAACAATGGATTTTAGGGTTTTTTAATCAAACATAAGAATAAAAAATTTCAAATATGGGATTAGGAGTTTTTAATGAAGAGATCACATGAAAGGAGAAAGAAGAAAGAAGGCCACTTGTGTAACTTTAGAAAATAGTAGGATATAATCAGTCAGTCAACAAACTTTTATTAAGTGAGTGCTTAACTGTGTCCTGGGTGTTGTACTAAGCAATGGGGATACAAGGAAATGAAAAGACAGCTTCTGCTTTGAAAGAGATCACAGTCTAAGGGGGAAGACCACACATATACAACTGTGTAGAAACAAGTCAAGTACAGAATAAAATGGGAAAAGGCAGAGTGGAAAGAACACTGACTCTAGAGTCAGAAGACCTTGGTGGGTATTTGTTTACTTAGATGTTACATATACCCAAGTGAGTCTATGTTTACTTAAACAAGCCAGAGAGCCAGATTGTGCTCAGTAAAGTCAGAGAAATGTCTCCACCATCTAAAGACAAAGGAGTCAAATGAAGTCATGGAAATTACGGTCTTACCCTAACCCCCAAACATGTCTTTATGGCCTATTCTTTTAATAGGCAGGTGACTAGAACTTCAGCAGAACCAAAAGAATGTGCCTTTCCTAGTAGATTCAGCCAGATGGGTCTAGTTGGGTGTGTGTCAGCACTCAAAAATGTCCATCCCTTGGCCTGAGCCATTAAGCCTGGAAAAGCTCCTAAGCTTGAGGGCGTTGTGAAAATCAAAGAAGGTAGTAATGGAATAAGATCTGTGTGTATACATATGGGTGTGCACACATATACACGTGTGTGTATACACACATACACATGTGTGTCTTTATATTCGCACCTGTGTATACGTGTGTGTAGTTATGTGCACACATATATATATAGATATATACAGAGAGAGCAATGCAAACCTTAAAGCACTATATAAATATTAGCTAAAATCATTATTACACTGACCAGCTGTGTGACCTTGGCCAAGTCACAACTTCCAGGACTCAGTTTCCTTGCCTGTAAAATGAGGGAGTTGAGCCAGATGACATCTTAGCTACCTTCTAGCTCTGAGTCTAGAAACCTGTGAATCTCATTATTCACAAACCTTCAAAATCATGGGATGGAGAATGGGAAGGGAGCTTACAAGAAACTGAATCCCATATCTTCATTTTCTAGATGAAGAAACAGCCCAGAGAGGGCCTCACACGGGTAATATGTGGCTAAACCGGGATTCAAACCCAGAGCCTCTGCGAGAACAGGATTTATACAGGGCTTGAAGGCTTAGGGCTTTACCAATATTGTCTCATTTGATCTTCACAACAACTCAGAATCCAGAAAACAATCCAGAATCACACAGCTATTCTGATTCTTATTTTACAGATAAGGAAACTGAGGCAAGTTCAGTGACTTGCCCCAACTAGCTTGAGACCACATTTGAGCTCAGTTCTTCCACACTCCAGACCCAGCATTCTAACCATTGAACCATCACTGGCTACATCAACTTGTCTCTTTCCATAGCAGACTATCTTTAGTAGACATTCACATGTCATAATAGTCATTTCAGAAGAAGAATTGAGTATAAAGTAGTCCAGAGTGAGGACAGCATAGAAGGTCATGGAAAAAGAATCAGTAAATGCAGTGACCACATCAGGAAGATGAAAGCCCAGATGGAGCAGCCAAGCATGGTCACATCTGTTTGACAAGCAAATGGGATGGAGTGGGGAAGGCGGAACAAGAAGCACATTTTTGTCTATTAGCGTCATGGCAATCACAGAAGCCCAGAGCTGGAAGGGACCTAAGGAGCCATCTAGTCCAAGCCACACTTGAATAAAAATCCCCTCTTCAAAATATCTGACAAATAAATGGCCACTCAGACTTTCCTGAAGCTTCCAGTGACTTAACAAAGAACATTTTCTCTTTTATTGGGAAACTTTCTATGAGAGAATCATGACCCCTCTTAAGAAATCAGTTAGTTCAGAATCTGGAATTTGGAAGAAATTTTAGAGAGCATCTAGTCCAATCTGAGCATGAAAAGCAGTGCCCTCTAGGTCATGCCCAAGAGATTTTCCAGCCTTTTTCCTTCTGCCACTGGGAGCACCCCATTCCATATCGGGGTAACTCCAATTTGACATCTCTTCCCTATGTAAAGTCTGTTTTCTCTTTGCAACATCCACCTCTTGCTACAGCTAAAAGCCAGGTCTTCTGGGTTAAGACCAATCCCTTTTCACATGACAGCCCTTCAGTCTTGTTTTCTCCAGGCAAAAAACATCCCCAACCCTTTAAATAATCCTCCTAGGGCAATGTAAGGAGCTCTAACAAGTAAGGCAACACTTACAAAAATGGATGATTAGGACAATGAGGGCCAGCTACCAGGTGGCCGCCATTCATCCTCACTGACCAGATGCTGATATCATCTTCTTTGCCATCATATTAATTAACAGTAACTATCACTGATATAATTCTCCAAGTCTGCAAAAAACTCAATTGCTCCTCCCAACAACCCCATGAATGAAATGCTGTTATCCCCATTTAGTCGTCCATCCTTCATTTTTGAAGAGGACCAATGGCAACTCAACTCAGGTGATGTCTTGACCTGTGCATGAATCATGTTTAAGTGAGGCAGATCTGGGCAAAGTCATTCATCTCTCTTCCTATTCTCATTCTCTATCCCCATATTACAGATGAGCACACCAAGGCTGAGAGTTGTGAAGTGCTTTGTTCATGGTCCCTCAGTCAGTGACCTCAGCAGCCATCTAGTTCAACTCCTCGTTTGATGTATGAAAAACCTGAACCCAGAGGGGTAATGTAACTTGCTCAAGGTCATACAAGAAGTGACCAATACTCCAAATTTTACATATGAGAAACAAAGGTGCCCAGGGAGAAGTGACTCATGAGTGACCACTGTCCATAATTCAATGCTCCAAATACATGGAGACCAATCAGATGGTTCACTTCTCATTTCTTATAATGAAAACTCTCCTTTTCCTAAATTCCACAGAGTATTTTCCTCATGATAAAAAAAATAGCTCAGTGTTCTCGCTGTTATTAACTGTGTGCAGCCTCACTGACCCAGTTTCCTCATCTGTGAAATGGGAATAATATCTACTTTCCAATCTCCATAACATGCTGCTTCCACTAAAGCCATCATCCCCATGTCCTTACCCTATGCAACCACTAGGATTCTGGGTTTACATTTTATCTTGTCCAAAATCAACTCTCCACATCACTTCATGGGTATCCTCATGCCATACACCCTGGCAATAGGTCAGGCAAACTTGGACAGCCTCCCATGGCCCCTTCACCTTAAAAGTAGTAAGGTGTGTTCAAGTGGGACTAGTCTCAATTTCATTCAGACTCCCAGTTCTAATTACATGGCAGTGTTTTACCCCTAGAGCTAAGTAAGATGAAAATGTGGACTTTGCTTTGAATAAGCTCTGTGCCAACTCAGAAGATGCTCCTTGATGATTGAGAAGTAAAATACAGCTGTTGGAGAGATAGATGTCTGAAGCCAGAGAGCTATCATCATTTTTGGCTTTATTAAAAAAAGAAAACAAAAGTCCTTTGTAGTTGCCCAAAACTGAAAACAAAATGGGTGCCATTGATAGGAGAATAGTGGAACAATTGGGATCCATGAATGTAATGGCATATTACTGTGCTATTAAAAGTAGGGGGCAGCTAGGTGGTGCAGTGAATAAAGCACCAGCCATGGAGTCAGGTGGACCCGAGTTCAAATGCAGCCTCAGACACTTAACACTTACTAGCCGTGTGATCTTGGGCAAGTCACTTAACCCCAATTGCCCTCCAAAAAGCAAAAAAGAAAAAAAAAGTAATGAACATGAGACAGTTAGGTGATACAGTGGACAGAGCACCAGCCCTGGAGTCAGGAGGACCTGAGTTCAAATCTGGCCCCAGACACTTACTAGCTGTGTGACCCTGGACGAGTCACTTAACCTTTACAGAAGAAGAAGAAGTGAACATGAAGAGGTGAGTAAAACATGAGAAAAATGAATTTATGTGGAATGAAATTAACAGAATCCAGAAAATAGTTTATGTAATAATGACAAGGATGTAAATTAACACATTTAAAGGCAGCTGAGCTTAGATTAATTGCAATGACTTATCTGGATTCCAGAGAACAGATGCTTTCTTCCACTGGGTAGAGGTGGGGGACTATGGGTACAAAGTGCCACATATCTTGTCAGATATACATACTTTGGTGAATCAGTTTTATTTAATTGATTTTCTTTGTAACAAGCGAAAGTTCAGTGATGGTGGTATACATCAGGTAATAACAGAAGGCATTCATAAAGGAATTTTTCTTAAAAGAAATTGCAGTAGATTTTCTCTCATATGATATTCTATATTAGTGGTTTTCACAGATTAAGATTTTCCAGAGACACAAATCCAGATTATGAAATGGGAAGGGTGTGGATGTTTATAAATGTCCCTGTGGGTCACACTTCCTCTTTGGAGTTATTTCTCAAGAAAAAAAATTTAAATTTATCACTTCCTGATTTTTTTTTCTCCTTGTCTACCCATGCTATTGATCTAGACAGATCATAGGCTGATCAGAGCCGAAAGAACTCAGAGGTCATCTAGACCACCTGCCTCACATTACAGACAAGGAAACAGACCTAGAGAGGTGAGAGGAACTTGCCCAACATCACACAGATAGGAGAGACATAATGTGAGTCTACATACTTGGTAGTTGGAAAAGTTAATCAGAGAAAGTCCAATGGAAACCAAGAGAAATGAGATGATGTCTGCTGAGACCCAGGAAGTAGTCTTCAGAAACTGCAAAGATCAGAGGTCTAGATTTGGAAAGAACCACAGCTTCATTACAAATAAAGGTTACAACATTAGTGGTCAGCAAAAAATCTCTCTTGGAGTTGATGAAACATTATCCTCTTCACTTAGAAATCTTTCCTTCCAAATGAGTTAGAAGCATGAGCACCAGAGACAAAGAAATGGCAGACCATACGTAATGGAATAGACCCACAGGGCAAACATTTCCCCCCTAACACATTGTAGCTAAGAATGCCTACCTATTTAGGCCAGATATTCTCTGCAGGAATTTGCAGTAGATTAAACAAAGCCTTGCCCAAGAAGAAATGAGTTGTTCTGTCTTTCTGGTCTTTCATGGTCATCACAGAAAAGGTCCCAAATCCAAAGCACTGGACCTAGTACAGTGCTTAAATGATTATAATGATAATTATAATGATAATAATGCTGTCATTTATGCAATGCTTTCTGAAGGCATCCAAAGCTTCTTACACTATGCTTGTGTTTTAAATAGTGGAAGGATTATTGCGACCAACTACCTGTGTGACCTTGGGTGGATCACTTAAGCTTTTCAAGAATAGATTCAACTTTAGGATCAAAGGATTGTAACTCTTAATTTCTCTGAGCCTCAGTTTCCTTAGCTAGAAAATGAGGGGCTTGGATGAGATGATCTCTGGGGTCCCTTCTATCTCTATGGTGCCAATTTTACAGATGAGGAAAGTATGGCCTTAAGAGATTATTAAGGGATTGTCTATAAAAGCAGGAACTTGCTTCAGCTCTTGCTCCAACCACCTCCAATACCTATAAAACAAAATTACTCTCAACAAATATTAGATGTACAGAACCACAAAGTGACAGAGAGAAATACTGAAGACAGTATTTCTACTGAAGACAGCCTGGCAGGCTGACAGGGAGGATCTATCGCACCAAGCTGGGAGCCCAGCACAGTCCCATGTGAGCAGTGCAGGCCCAGACCTGCGGTGGCCTGGACCACAGACCAGCCATAGCAGACTTCAGGAGAGTGAATCACCAGCAGCTGTGGCAGTTTCCAGACTTCTCAACCCATAAATGCCAAAGAGAAAGTAAAAGGTCAGTGGGAAACCCTGCTGTACCAGAGTAAGAGTAGAGTGCAGTCTGACCTCTGCCCCCAGGGTGAGAGGTGTGGGCTCAGCAGCACCCTGGCTGTATTTTCTGCCATGTGGCTGCCTCTGGAGCTCCTATCCTGCAGGTCCTCGGGGGACCAAGCAACTATTCAGAGGGTAATCACTCTTGCTTTGACCTGCTTGGATCTGGGTTGCAGTGTTGGGTGGTGCTCCTGGGGTGAGGAACACCAGTGTCCAGAGCTTGTGGTGGCTGTAAAGAGGGCACCCTCCTCATAGCTCTGACAACAGTTCTGGCAGCAGCTGTGTGAACCCCAGAAATTTGGGATGCAGCTATCTATACTCTGGAAGCAGAGTTCTACCTTGGCAAAGAGCTCAAAAGGCATGTAATTGGCTGGCAAGATGAGCAAACAGAGGAAGCACAATCAGACCACAGAACCCTTTTTGGGAGACAAAAAGGATCAAAATGTGGAACCAGAAGAAGAGAGCAAGGTCAAAACTCCTGCATCAAAAGCTTCCAAGAAAAATATGAATTGGTCACAGGTCATGGAGGAGCTCAAAAAGGAGTTTGAAAACCAAGCAAGAGAAGTAGAGGAAAAATTGGGAAGAGAAATGAGAATGATGCAAGAAAATCATAAGAAGTGAGTCAACAGCCTGACTGAAGAAAATGACACCTTAAAAGAATAGACTAACTCAAATGGCAAAAGAGGCTCAAAAAGCCAAATTGCGCAGATGGAAAATGCATTTCAAAAACTCACTGAAGAGAATAATTCCTTCAAAATTAGATTAGAGCAAATGGGAGCTAATGACTATATGAGAAATCAAGATACTACAAAAAAGATCCAAACAAATGAAAAATAGAAGGCAATGTGAAATATCTCATTGGAAAAACCACTGACCTGCAAAATAGATCTAGGAGAGAAAATTTAACAATTATTGGACTACCTGAAATCCATGATCAAAAAAAGAAATTAGAAGTCATTCTTTAAGAAATTCTCAAGGAAAACTGCCCTGATATTCTAGAACCAGAGGGCAAAATAGAAATTGAAAGAATTCACCAATCACCTCTTGAAAAAGATTCCAGAAAGAAAACTCCTAGGAATATTATAGCCAGGTTCTGGAGTTCCCAGATCAAGGAGAAAATATTACAAGCAGCCAGGAAGAAAAAATTTCAATATTGTGGAAACACAATCAGGATAACACAGGATGTGGAAGCTTCCACACTAAGGGATTGAAGGGCTTGGAATTTGATATTCCAGAGGTCAAAGGAGCTAGGGCTAAAACCAAGAATCACCAACCCAGCAAAACTGAGTATCCCGTTTCAGGGGAAAATATGGTCATTCAATGAAATAGAGGATTTTCAATCATTCTTGATGAAAAAAAAACAGAGCTGAACAGAAAATTTGACTTTCAAATACAAGAAGCATGAGAAGGTAAAAAAGAAAAAGAAATAATAAGTAACTTATCAAAGTTGAACTATTTACATTCCTCCATGGAAAAATGATAATTGTAACTCATGAGACCTTCCTCAGTATGAGGATAGTTGAAGGGAATATTTATGTGTGTGTATATATATATACACACATACATACATATAAATGTATATATAGGAGGGTGTATGTTTGCATAAATATATATGTGAGTGTGTGTATGTGTGTGTACATGCATACATAGACAGAGGGCACAGGATGAATTTAATATGAAGGGATGATACCTAAAAAATAAAAATAAGAGATGAGAGGGGAATATATTGGGAGAAGGAGAAAGGGAGAGATAGATTAGGGTAAATTATCTCATATAAAAGAGGCAAGAGAAAACTGTTACAATGGAGGGGAAGAGCAGGAAGTTGAAAGGGAATGGGTCCACCTTACTACAAGATAAGAGGGAGGATGATAGGAGGGAGGGCAGATTGGGGGAGAGGGTAGTTAGAAGCACACATTTTTGAAAAGGTATAGAGTCAAAGTAGAAGATAGAATAACTGGGGGTGGGATAGGATGGAGGGAAATACAGTTAGTCTTTCACAATATAACTACTATGGAAACATTTCGCATAACTACACATGTACAACCTGTATTGGATTGGTTGTCTTCCCAGTGGGGCTGGATGAGGAGGGGAAAAGGGAGAGAATCTGGAAATCAAAGTTTTAAAAACAAATGTTGAAAAAAATTTTGTTTGTTTTTTTACATGCAACTGAGAAATAAGATACATAGGCACTGGTGTATTGAAATCCATCTTGCCCTACTAGAAAGTTAGCAGGGGATGGGGAAGGATATGAGAGAGAACAGATTGAGGGAAGGGATATTCAGTAGGCTCACTATCTTGAGGTGGGGGTAGGGGAAAGACAAGGAGAAAATTTGTAACTCAAAATCTTGTAGAAATGAATGTTGAAACCTACAAATAAATAAATGAATGAATGAATGAGTAAGTAAATAAATTGTGGGGGGAAAAAATAAGGGATTGTCTAAGACCACACAGTCAGAAAGTGTCCACGTCTTCTAACTATTTCCCACTCCCATTCCACTGAGTCAAACTTTGTCCCATGGATCCCAAGTGTCATGCAATGTGAAGAGTAGTTTCATTAGAAAATTTTCAGGCTTAGTATATTTTCCTTCTAAAATATCCAATATAAAAGTATGCAAGTATCAAAAGTATCCAATATTTGTAGCAACATCTGAATACAAGAATAGGCTGGATTTATTTGCTTTCTCTCCATTTCTCCAACTTCTACCTCCTTTGTCCTAAAGCTATGCCATGGCTCAAGACCTGCCAGCCCAGCTTTTATGAGTTTATGAATTCCCTTTGTGGACTTCTTAATCAATGAGATCATGGATCCATTTGAGAATCTGAGTATGTGTTCTATCAATGTAATTCAAACCCCCAAAGTGGCTGAATTAGTTAATCTATGAAAAACTATTCTAAGTGGTTTTGTCATTTTGTGTGTGTTTTTTTTTCTTTTATCAGAGATAATTGTGACATTAGGCTTGACGGAAGAAGGATGTTGCTATTAGCCCTCAATCAAAGTGTGCTGACACTTCTTGGTTTTCAATGGCCCTCTTGGCCTACATTATTGAATCATTTTTTAACTAGTTTGCCTTAATCCCAACTTTTCTTCCTCAAACCTTGCTATATAGGAATTATTTTAAGGCCTGAGGGCCTTCCCTAAATCTCTGTGAATTTCTGGAAGTGCCTTCTCTCCTTAGGTTTTCTACATCTTAAAAATGAAGACCTGGGACCCTAGGCTATCAAAGGATCTTTGGTTCTGGGAAATTAGGATTTGTATGCAGGTCTACACGTAGCTGGACACTGGTTCCTGGGAGAGAAAGATCTGAGGATTTTAGTGGACTGCAGGATAAATATAATCAACCATGTGACCTTAACTGCAAAAAACCTCACACTAACATGGACTGCTTAAAAGAATATATTCACAATAATAGACTGAGTTCCACCAGACTCTTTCTTTATCAGAACACATATGGAGTATTGGATTCACTCCTCAGGACCATACTTTGGGAACGACATCGACAAACTTGAATCTGCCCAGGCAAGGGTGACTAAACTTGCCATTGCTGTCTGTCCTTTGTTCTCAAAGAGGGTCATGACATCAGGGAGGTGATGCCACAACTTGCAAGTGAGTTGGATTTAACTGAGGGAGGGCGGTGCAAAGTCACCAGCCTTGCTTTCTCTTCCAGAGTCATCTTGGAGATGGCCCCGACTAAGCTTGTCAAAGGTCTCCCTGAAGACCATGGTGTATGAGAATTCATTAAAAGAACAAAGAAGGTTCAAACTGGAGAAGAAAAAAACCTAGGCTGGGTCTGATAACTGTTTTCAAGTATTTGAAGGGTTGTCATGTGAAAGAGGGATTTGAAGGTTTGTCTTGACCCAGGAGGGAAGAGCCAGGAGCAGCCTGTAGTTGTTGCAAAGAGTCAAATTTAGCTTTGATACCATGTAAGGGTTATGGGATTTAAAGATCTTCCATGCCCCGTTGGACTTGCTGACGTAGCAGGAAGGGGCGGAGCAAGAGGAAGCGGAAGCCAAGCTAGCGTTCCTTCGGTGGCTGGCGGTGGTGGTGACGGCGGCAGCAGCAGAGGCAGTGGCAGCGCGAAGCCC
>NW_027185759.1:38300387-38360387 GCF_028583685.1 Petaurus breviceps papuanus | reverse complement strand
ATCATCCTTAAATCAATACAGAAATGTGCAGGATGATAATGAGGGCATGAGCCACCATGTAGACCAAGTAGGCGTTGAAAAGAAGTTGGGTCACAGTCATTTCACAAGATCAAATGTGATTGGCACAGATGTTTTACTTACTATTCGGTATACACGTCATCTGTCTGGAGATGTGTTTAATTTTTCTCTTTTTTTGTCCAGCACCTAACACAGATTCTGGCACATAGCAGATATTTCATGGCTACCTGGTGATTCATTGACTGAACAGCTGATAACAGAGGGATGGCCTCTGCACTGATATCCATGAGTTTTGAAAAGACCCAAAGGAAGTTTTCCAGTGTAGGATTGAAGGAGCATGGGATTTAGGGCCAGAGGAGCTTGGCACAGTGGTCAATGATCTCAGTAGCCCTAAGGTTCCTCATCTATACTTTTGTGACCTTTAGCAAATCCTATAACTTCTCTGGGCCAGGAGGAACTGCTGAGGACCTCTGGGTGGGGAGGGTCAGCCTCAGTTGACTCCTAAGGTCACTTTCAGTTCTAAACTTTTGCAGCAAAGACAACCTCTGAGGTCCCTTCCAGGCAAAAATCTGATGATTCGATAAACCTACATAATAACAATAATTACAATAATAATAAACCCATTTGTATAGTACTTTAAGATTTGCAAAGTGCTTTATAAATAGTATTTCATTTAATCCTCATAACAAGAGAAGTAGGGGGCTATTTTATCCCCATTTAACAGATGGGGAAACAGAGGCAGAGAGATGCCAAGTGACTTGCCCAGGATCACCAGTAGTAAGGATCTAAGGCAGGATGTGAACTTGGATTTTTCTGACTCCAAGTCTAGACCTTTACCCACTTTACCTCCAGCTGCCTTTACTACATCAGTTAGTTCTTCCAAGGATCTGACTACAAAACAAAAACACAAGGAATTAAGCCCCAGATCTAAGTGATTTTAGTACCCCTATACCAGGTCTATCCTAGGCAAGAGTGGACTCATACTTAACTCAGTTTCTACATAATATTCAATCCCTCAAGGGCACTATTGAATATAGCATAGCCTTCAAATGAGTCCAAGTCTCAGTTATTCCTGGGTTGGGTACCAAAGGTCATTGCTCAGAGCACTGATGCTGGACCATCTGACTGCTAAACCCATCATGGACTCAGGTCCTCCTAACAGCATGCTCTATGGCCCTCACAAGCTCACAAGGACACAACAGAGACAGAAGCAGATCAAGGTCATGAGCCCAGAGCTCCATGCCAGTTCAGAGGGTCCAAGGTCCCTCTCCCACCCAGTTACCCTCAACACTTCCTTCCCCCAGGGCCAGCAAGTTCAGGAAGAGCCCTGCCCTAGATGACCACCCCCCTCCCACTCCCAAGAGAGTCAGATCTGGCTGACACCGGTCAGCCTTCTCATATAATGTATCTCTGGCCCAATTCCATAACCAATCAAAGAGCTTCCTTTTTACCACAGTCTTAGGAGTGTCCAAATGTCTCCACATATCCCAAGTCTGTCTCTCCAAGATATTTCCATTACATGCCATCTTAGCCTCTTCTGTGTGGATCAGCAAGCATTTTGACACCTGCTCTCAGCCCTATACCATTCAAATCCATCTACCATTGAGTGGGTCAGACAGAATCCAAGGTAGAAGTAAGAAATAACGATGACCAATAACTCTGCTATTTCATCACTGATGAAAAGGTGCAAATGGGCCATGGTCTTCAGAGGTAGAGAGAGTCAGCCAGTCAATCAGCTGGCATTAATTAAGCACCTTCTATGTAGCAGGCACTGTGCTAAGTGCTGGGGATATGAAGGGAAATGAATCTTTGTCCTCAAGCATCTCGTGGTCCAATGGAGGAGTCCATGCCAATTTCATGTCTCCATCAAAGCATAATAGAGATAACAGTGATAACAGTAACAGGAATAAAAATATCCTGGGGGATCCAACTAGTGTTGACCCAACCCTAACCTCCAGTCCCAGTAAAAACCATCAGGCGCACTGGAAAAGAAGCAGAAAGCTGGTGAGCCTTCAAGTCTGATCTACAAACTTGGTTCCTAGTCATTGGCAGCCCATCTTTCACATTATCTTTTCTCTAAGTCATAACATGGGACATTGTTACACAGTGTTCTCCCCAAGATACATTGACTAAATATAAAACTAGCTCATTAACTTTTAGGAATTTTTTTTCTCAGAATCCTGTGTGCAATGTGCAAATTAATTAAGCTATAATCTTATAAACCAGCAATACTGAGCATCGCAGCTGAAAAGCCTTTGCGTCCTCCAGAAGGCAGAGAGCAACCAAATAATTAACCATATTTCTGTTATTAAAAGACACGTAAAAATGTTATAGTAAAATAATGGTACATTCCTCCAAATGTCTACACGAAGGTTACAACCTGATTATCTCTTTGTTTTAAGGACTCACTGGGAAATCAATAATTAATATCAAATTTACAAGGTCTAGAGTCTGGCTACCCCGGCTATCTGATTCAATGGAAATTTTTATGTTCTGAATTTTTAAACTGTGCAATGATTAAGTATTGGGACAGTACATAACTCTGACTGTATTGCTCCCCTGCCCAAGAATCAGCAATGATTCCCTGGTGCTCCTGGGCTAAATCACAAACTCCAGCATGGCATCAAATGCCTTCTACAGTCTACCTTTCCAAGACTCCAGCCTACCTTTCCAAGCTTCCTGAACATTGCTCTCCTTCACATACTCTATGCTCCCACAAAACTGTTCATCCTATTTTCCATTCTCTAAAGATGGCATTCAACCTTCTACTACATGCCTTGGTATAAGCTATGCTCCATGTTTGGAATATGTTTCCTCTTTAGCTCCACCTCTTAGAATTCCTTCAAGACTCATCTCCTCTGCTACCCTCTACACAAAGTTTTTTCCTGATTTCTTTCCTCATTTGTTAATTGGTCCCTTCCTCTTTAAATTATTATATATAAGGACTAATTTAGGATCATAAACCATAAAGGACTTTACAGATCCTTATTTTACTGATGAGGAAACTGAGTCTTAAAGAGTGACTTGTCCAAGGTCAAACATGCAATAAGTGGAAGAGTTAGACTTCGAACACATCTCCATTTCCAAATCTCAGGTCACTTTTGCCATACCCCTCTGTTTTCATGCTATATTTCTCCAAGAGAATGTATGCTCTTTGAGAACAGAGACATTTTCTCCTTTATTCTTTGTAATCCTACCACCTAGCACTACATGCATAGAAAGCCCTTAACAACTAGTATTAGATTGGTTGGGATTGACTTCCCTGTCTGGCTTTTGGGGAAGACCACGGCACTGGGTTGGTATCTGATTTTCTTGAGTGGCAGAAGTTCCCTATTCTGTGACTCATTTCATCATCCTTCATATCATGCACAGATAAAACCCATTAACACACACAGTTCTGTTAATAGCATGCAAAGGAAGACAGCTTCCTCCTCATAACATTTTGCATGTCTGTGTTTTAAGTGCTCTCCTCCCAGGCTTGAAGGATAAGTAGACCATGAATCTGGAAACTTCATGTTTGGGATTAAGTCTGGACACTGTTTCCTCATGAAAATTCACCAACCTGGAGGCACAAACTTCCTTGTTGCAGGTATAGATGTGTAAGCTTATAAAAAACTTGGGGCACTTAATGGTTCACAGTGGAGCTGTCCTGAACTAAGTGAGACTCCTCCCATTAGCAGGGGAATGAGCCCCCATCCTAGTGATATGTTGCCTACTGTAATGCAGTCTTAACACTAAATAAATCACATTTTATGTCATGTTCACAGAAGATGCAAAATATGTAACTGTCTGCAAAGGAAATTGTTCATTGGATCACTGGACTTGGAGTAGAAGGCATTTGGGGAGATCATAGAAGCTCCCTCCTTCCCTTTACAGATTTTTTTGTAATTCTGTTGGGAAGGTATAATGTGTTTGCTTTTTAAAAATCTGTCAGTAAGGATTTATTAAGCATCTTCTATATACCAGGCACTGTGCTAAGCGTTGAAGATATGAAAAGAGGCAAGACATGGGGCGGCTAGGTGGCGTAGTGAATAGAGCACTGACCCTGGAGTCAGGAGGACCTGAGTTCAAATCCAGCCTCAGAGACTTAACACAAAAACTAGCTGTGTAACCTTGGGCAAGTCACTTAACCCCAATTGCCCTCCAAAAGGCAAAAAAAAAGAAAGAAAGAAAAGAGGCAAGACAGTTCCTGCCTTCAAGGAGCTTACAATCTGGATGAGGGAGGTGGGGAGTCAGGTAACATGCAAACAAATATGCACAACCAAGCTATAGATGGGATAAATAAGAAATAATTAACAGAGAGAAGGCACTAGAATTAAAAGGAACTGTGAAATACATCCTTGCTTTTATTATGTAATACATATACGGAACAAAAGTTGGCATCATACAGACAATAGAAGTTCTGTCCTTGAAGTTAGGAAAACCTGGACTCAAGCACTGTCTCTGACAAATACAAGCTGTATGACCCTGAGCAATTGTCCTCCGTGCACCAACCAACTCTTTAACATCATCAGTTACCTATGAGTTACCAATGTGTGATGGGAGCACCCAAGTCAATAAAATAACAAGCTAACGAGAAGGGGCTGAACTAGGAGGAGCTGGTGCCATGTATATGGAGAGGCCCAAGCTTAGAAAGGCCAGAATAACTTATGGGAACAGCATCATGGAAGCAGAGAGAGAGAGCTGCTGAGAACAAGGATGCTGAGAGAGAAAGAAAACTGCCATCTGGAGCTGCCTTGGACTTCTGAAGACCAGAGTAGCTGCCGAGAACTGAGGACTCATGACTATGGTGCCAGTATTTCATCTGTCTGTTTTGATGTTACTTTGTCAGATTTGTTTGTTGATAGAGGCCTCAGACTTTGTTGGGCCTAGGTTGATTTCACAGGCAGAAAGTGAATTGAAGAGGATGCAGGCAATGTGAATGAATGTTATGGTGGCTTTGTTAAGCTTTGTCTTCCCAGGAACAGAAACTGCTGTGAACTTGCCTCAGGTCAAGACGAAGAAAAGACCTCTCCTTGGGTATTGAAAGCTGTGATGATATTGTAACCTAGTTATGACCTAGAGGTGGATGGCCTTTGTGCTCTCTACTGCCCCTTGAGAGTGTATTTGGTGGTGACTGATGATATTGTAATTCAGTTGTGATCCAGGGGTGGAAAACTTTTAATCTTTGTCCTTTTTGACTGACCAATTGAATGTACTTTTTTATGATTGGAAACTAATCTCTAATTGATAAAAGAGAAGACTTTGTGATTGACTAAATGAATGTACTATCCAGGGGTGGAGTACTTTAAACTTTGTACTTTGTAATTGAATTGAGGACTTACTAAATGATTGTTACACATGGTGAATGCTGTATTTTGATTTTCTGTGAATGTTTTGCCTTAATCTGTCACTGAATAAATGGAGAGTTTGCTATGCTCATAATCCAAACTTTAGAAGCTGCTCGTACTAGGTGTTACACTCCTCCAGACTACCATTTTTAAAATATTCATTGATGTTACTATTATAAATTATTTTATTTCTATTACTAGATTTATAACTTTAAATTGCAACCATGGAACACTTTGCAAATAGAACTATTTTTAAAATAAAAAGCAGAGGACAGAGAGTGTTCTGAAGAGTCTCTGCACTAGGGAGAGTGTGCTGAACAGCTCAAATCAGTTCTGTTAAAGCCGTTAGTTAAAGCATTCACTGTGAGCATTCACACTTTGTAAGTCAGCAAAAGCTACAGATAAAATCTTGATTTATTGTTTTGTTGATTGTCTAGACCTAAGAAATTGAAGTAAATGCTAATCATGCAGATTAAATGAAGTGTCTCAGTTGTATTTTTTTTTTCCGAGAACTGGTTGTTAGACATTGACTAGCACACCCCTGATTCCAAGACTTAAGCAGAGCTATGGACTGTTTTTGCCTCCTTTATTATTTAATGAAATGAATATTTATTAAATATTTATTGTGTTCCAGGCACTGTTGGGTGCTGGTGATAACCAGACAAAAATTAAAATCATCCATCCCCTCTAGGAGCTTATATTCTACAGGGACTGTTATTTAATCAAGATTGTGAGTTAGGAGGACTGAGTTAGTTAACCTTGGCTTTGAGGGACACAAAAGAATCAATACTATACTCCTTCATTTCCATGCCATCAATGACAGTCAATTGCATTCCTCAAGAAGACTTTGGAAAGAAAGAATGGAGAGATGGAGGGAGGAAGGGAAGAAGGGAGAGGGATGAGGTTGGGAGGGAAAGGAAGATGGAAGGAAGGAAGGAAGGAAGGAAGGAAGGAAGGAAGGAAGGAAGGAAGGAAGGAAGGAAGATTTTGACCTAGAACCTTCATAATATGATGGAAAGTGGTTAGAATTTGGAGTTAGATGACTGAATTTAAATACTGATTCTGCCACTTACTACTTGTGTATTTGGACAAGTTGTTTAACCTTTCTGGGTCTCAGTTTCCTCATCTGAAAAATCAGGGTGTTGGACTTGATAACCTCTGACATCCCTTCCAGCTCTAAATTTTTGATTCTCAATTTTTTTTTATTAGTTTTTAGTTTTAAACAATCACTTCCACAAGATTTTGAGTTCAAATTTTCTCCCCATCTCTACCCTCTGCCCACCCCAAGATGGCATGCATTCTGATTACTCCTTCCCCCAATCTGCCCTCCCTTCTATCACTCCCGCCCCTTATCACCTAGCCTTCTATTTTCTTGTAGGGCAAGATAGATTTCTATACACCATGGCCTGTACATCTTATTTCCCAGTTCCTCCCCACCCACCCTCATTGAGAAGGCAAGCAATTCAATATGTTTTGCATGTGTAGTCATGTAAAACACCTCCATAATAATCATGTTGTGAAAGACTATATTTCCCTCCATGCTATCCCACACCCCATTTATTCTATTCTCCCCTTTGACCCTGTCCCTCCTCAAAAGTGTTTGCTTCTGATTACCACATCCTCCCATTTGCCCTCCCTTCTATCATCCTCCCCTTTATTATCTCCTCCCCCTACTTACCTGTAGGGTAAAATAGATTTTCATGCCCAATTGAGTGTGTATGCCTTAAGTCAAATCTGATGAGAGTGAGACACCCTCCCAACTCCTCCTGTTCCTATTTACTGTATAAGTTTTTTTCTTGACTCTTATATGAAATAATTTACCCCATTCTACCTCTCCCTTTCTTCTTCTCCCAGTACATTCCTCTGTCAACCCTTAATTTTGTTTTTTAGATATATCATCCATGCATATTCAAATCACGTTGTGTCCTAGACAGACACAGAAAGACAGACAGATAGACACATAGAGATAGATAGATAGATAGATAGATAGATAGATAGATAGATAGATAGATAGATAGATAGATGATAGATAGATAGATGGATGGATGGATAGATAGATAGATAGATAGATAGATAGATAGATAGATAGATAGATAGATAGATAGATGATAGATTGATAGATTTCCTCCAACTACCCTAATGCTGAGAAAGGTCTCATGAGTTACAAATACCATCTTTCCACATAGGAATGTAAACAATTCAATTTTAATAAGTCCCTTAGGATTTCTCTTTCCTGATCACCTTTTCATGCTCTGGTCTTTTCATCAAGAATACTTGAAAGTCCTCTATTTCACTGAATATCCATTTTCCCCTGAAATAGTATACTCATTTTTGCTGAGTAAGTGATCCTTGGTTTTAATCCTAGCTCCTTTGACCTCTTGAATACCATATTCCAAGCCCTCCAATCCTTTAATGTAGAAGCTGATAAATTTTGTGTTATCCTTTTTTTTCTTTTTTTTAAGCAATCAGAGTTAAGTAACTTGCTCAAGGTTACACAGCCAGTTATTTTTGTGTGGGTGCCAAGTATCTGAGGCTGGAACCGATCCCAGGTCTCCCAACACTGGGGCCGGCGCTCTTACTCACTGCGCCACCTGGCCGACCCTAAGCAATTGGGGTTAAATAACTTGCTCAAGATTACATGGCCAGTTATTTTGTGTCGGTGTTAATTATCTGAGCCCGGAACCGATCCCAGGTCTCCCAAATCTGGAGCCTGTGCTCTTACTCACTGCACCACCCCAATCTTGTGTTATCCTGATTGTATTTTTCACAACACTTGAATTGCTTCTTTCTTGCTTGCAAAATTTTCTCCTTGACCTAGGAACTTTTGAATTTAGCAACAATATCCCTAGGAGTTTTCCTTTTTAGGTCTCTTTCAAGAGGTGATTGGTGGATTCTTTCCATTTCTATTTTACCCTCTGGTTCTAGAATATCAGGACAATTTTCCTTGATAACTTCTTTAAAAAGAATGTCTAAGCACTTTTTTTATCATGGATTTCAGGTATTCCAATAATTTATAAATTCTCTCCTGGATCTATTTTCCAAGTCAGTTGTTTTTCCAATGAGATATTTCATATTGTCTTCTATTTGTTCATTCTTTTGGTTTTGTTTTATAATTTCTTGATTTCTCATAGTCATTAGTTTCCATTTGCTCCATTCTAATGTTTAAGGAATTATTTTCTTCAGTGATTTTTGGAACTCTTTTGCCATTTGGGTTAGTCTATTTTTTAAGGTGTTATTTTCTTCAGTATTTTTGGGTCCCTTTTAGCAAGCTATTGACTTTTTTCATGATTTTCTTGCATCACTCTCATTTCTCTTCCCAATTTTTCCTCTACTTCTTTTACATGATTTTCAATTTTTTTATTTTTAAAATTCTTTTTGAGGTTTTCCATAGCCTGAGACCAATTCATATTTTTTCTTGGAGGCTTTGGATGTAGGAGCTTTGACTTTGTTGTCTTCTTCTGGTTGTATGTTTTGATCTTCCTTATCACCAAAGTAAGATTCTATAGTCCGATCTTTTTTTTTGTGCATTTTGGAGGGCAATTGGGATTAAATAACTTTCCCAAGGTCACACAGCTAGGTTTGTGTGTGTGTGTGTGTGTGCTAAGTGTCTGAGGCCGGATCCGAACTCAGGTCTTCCTGACTCCAGGGCCGGCGCTCTACTCACTGAGCCACCTAGCCGCCCTAGCCCGATCTTTTTTACACTGTTTGCTCATTTTCCAAGTCAATTACTTGGATTTTTAGCTCTTTGTTAAGGTAGGGCTCTGCTTCCAGTGTGAAGAATGTACTGTCCCAAGCTTCAGGGGTTTTTTTATAGCTGTTTTCAGAGATATTTCTAGGGACCTATAAATTTTCCATTCTTTAAAAGTGGTATAGTCAAAGGAGAGGTGTTTACTCCTCTCCTGGCATGTGCTCTGGTCTGTGAGTGACCACAAACATTCTTTTCTGCTGTGGAACTATGAGGAGGATTCCCTTTCCACAGCCACCACAAGCTAGCACTCCCCTTCGTCCCAGGACCACCAGTCACCCACATCCAAGCACTGACAAAGCCTCAGATCTCTGCAATCCCTTCTGACCAGCAGAGAGCTCCAGAAGCAGGAGCTGCCAATGCAGCCTCCACCCTGGGGCTGGGGTCAGACTGGGCTCGGTGCAACAGACCTTTCCTATCAACCTTCCTGGTTGTCTTGAGCTGGTAATGAGTTTCACTCTGTCATTTTGTGGGTTCTGCTTCTCTAGAATTTGCTTAGAGTCATTTTTACAGGTATTTGGAGGGGTTTAGGGGAGAGCTCAAGCAAGTCCCCGCCTTTACTCTGCCATCTTGGCTTCACCCCTCTCAAATATTTTTAAAGATCCTAAATATATGTGATGGGTTCTTAGGGGGAGCTGCTTTGGGGGGAAGGGGTCCCTCTTTAACAATTTTCATGACTAAGGCAATTCCCCTTGTTACTGGCTCCTCACTTCACCCTCAATATGTTCTTTATTATTAAATATCATCCTAATTAACATTTATCAGGCACATTGCTGAATTAAGGCAGAAGACAACTATCTCACCCACCCACAGGGCTGAGGATCCAAATATTTAGATCATAAACACTGTGCTTGGGGGGGGGGGGGAACTTTAATTTTGTAATAAGAAATAAAGTATTTGTGGGAAATGTCAGCAGCTGATTTTATGATCAGCGTAGCAGTAAATTACCCCACACTGAGTGCTGGAGCTGGCAGGCAGGCAGCCCTGTCCTCCAACTCACATGAAAGGTGATCAGGGATATCTCTTCTTCCTTATTGCTGATTTAATAGGATGCACACTTTAGTTCCTCGAACAAAATGTGTTTTTATTAGAGAAAATTTGAGTTGACACAGAGTCATTTCTGGTGCTGATGGATAACTCCAAGTCAGCCCTCTGGGTAGATTCAACTCAAACTGCTCCAAACCCAGGCAGGACCCTGCACTCTCACATTATGAGGAGAGACTGGACCTAGGATATTGGAATAGGTGGTATAGGTGAACCCCAGGTGAGAAAGCTGTCACTCTAGATTTAAGTCAACACCTTCTCAGCAACTTAGGGTCTTAAAGAGTTGCCTAAAGCCCTGAAAGGTGACTTGCTCAGAGTCACACAACCAGTCTGTCTCATAGGTAAAATTTCATGTTTATTGAATGGAACCCAACTAAAAAAATACAACAACTTGCCAAGCCTTCTGAAAGCTAATATGTACTCAGCCATTTGTTTTTGCCATGAAAGTTTTCCTTGAAATAATGATGACTATATAATGAGCAAGTCAATCCTTTATGTGTATATGAGATCAAGACAAGTCTGCATCAAGTGGGCTTGGCTGAGACTTTTCTGCCATGTGGCTTTTATCCTGAAGTGTTCACAAAGTGTTTTTCACACTGAAAATGCTTGCTCCTTTTTCATTCAAGATGCCTTTGAATGATAATGATATGACAAGGGGAAAGGAGCCATTCTCATATTTTGCAGATTTTTGCAGTCCTCAACTTAAGAGGACTGGATTTAGAGGGAGGAAGTTTGGTTTGAAACTCACTTTTGCCAGTTAAGGTCATAGGCTCATAAACTTAGAACTCAAACTAAATCCAATCCCTCATTTACAGATGGTTAACCTGAAGTCCAAGATAGTTTAAGGAGCCATGTCAAAAGTCACACAGCTAATTAGGAAGAAGGTAGATTTCTGACTTCCTCACACCACACTGCCCTAGTAAGTAGAAACAAAAGTCTGCAAAAAAACCCAAAAGTTTTTATCGTAATTTCAGACCTTCTCTAAGATTCAAAAAAAAGCAATTCAATTCAATTCAACATTTACTAAGCATTGCCCACGTACAAAACAACATAGGCAGTTAATAAGCTGAGTTACTGTTCAAGCAGTTCAAGAGACCAACACAGAAGTTAGAGATCTCTAGATCTAATCCAAGGTTCTATCATTTTAATAAAGACCATCTCAGGGTTTTTGGTTCTATATTGGGTTTTTTTTTTGTTATTCTGTAAAACAACAACATTGTGCTTAAATGCAATAGGCCTGTTGGATAAATTTTCAAGAAGTAACCCACTGCCTCAGTCAGTCAATAAACACATTTAATGCTAAGGTTGGTTATTTCGCTATCAACAAAGGGAACCAGGTCTATATCTAATTGGTTTGTCTTAAACTGGGACCCAAAAGGTCTAACCACACCTTCCTTTTTACTCCTTTTGCTGCACATTTTCTGTACCTTGTTCATCGCCAGGGGCAGGAGTTAGAGGGTATGTGCCTTGTTTTCTCTCTTCCACTCCAATATTCTATTCATGTAAACTGACTATTCCATTGAAAAGCGATCCCATACCTCAGTCTATTGATGAAACAGCAAACCCACACTGCTATGCAATAAATATTGCATATGTCAATGGGATTACAAAAGGGCTACAGTTCTGCCCCTTGGCATGAGGTAGAGCCCATCAGACTCAAGTTTCCTCCTTCCATTCTGTTACAGTGGAGTGGACAGAGGGCCAATTTCTACAGCAGCTTTAAAAACACACCCATGTTATTGGCAAAGCATGTCACTTAGCAAGGGTCTTTACAAACACCACCAGCCATTTTTTATGGAGGAAAAAGCCCACATTTCTGCAAGGACAAAGGTTTTTGCCATATAAGTCTCCTACAGACACCAAAAAAAAAAAAGCATTTTCCAAACTTACTGAAAGATGTTTATGTAAAAATGACAACATATGGACCCTTTTTGATCAGAAGGTGAAGAATAATACTAAGAAAAAGATCATATATTTAGAAGGAACTTTCGAGATTTACTGGGATCATAAATTAGAAGTAGAAGGGCCTTGGGAGGTCATCTGGTCTGACATACCTCCCCACTCAATATTTGACAGATGAAAAAAATGAAGACCAGATGGTTGGAGTGATTTGTCCAAGGTCATAAGAGGAGTAAGGGAAAAGTTTTGTCTCCAATTCTCTTCCAACTGGGCGTGGACTCAGGAAGCCCTGATCCAGAATCTTGTCTCTTTTACTAGGTGCGTGACCCTGGGCAAGACAGCTTCAGTCTTCTCTGGCTAACAGGGGGCAATAACAGCATCTACTTTACATGGTTGTTATGAGGATCAAATGAGAATGCCTAACCTTCAATTCTTAAAGCGCTTGTAAATGCTAGGTGATGGTGATGGTGTTTTTCTACACTGCTTACCTGGAATTAAGAGCTGAAAAAGAACCTGGGCCAATGCATCGCATTTTACAGTTGAAGAAACCAAGAAACCAAGACCTATAGAGGAAAAATGACCTGCCTAAGGTCATCAGGGTAGTTAGCAAGTAGGGATTTGAATGCAGATTTTCTGACTCTTAATCCAACCCAACTCTTACTCCATGCTGCCTTTCCATATGTGATGCTTTTGCAAAGGGTGGAGCATATCAAGGATCTCATGTCATGTACCCAGGGCTTTTCTCTGGCCCTTTGTGGTGCTTGGACATCTGACCAGTAGAAGTCTATGGCAGTAGTTGGTTTTGATATTGAATTTTTATAATGTGCTTACATTGTCTCATGGGAGTAGAACATGGGCTCTTAATTGGGAATCTATGAACTTGATTGTTATTGTATTTTTCTTTTTCATATTATGATCTGTCTTTCAATAAAATTGGTTTCCTTTATAATAGTATATATTTTATGTTATGCATTTTCTTAATCTGAGTCCATAAGTTTCACATGACTTCCAAGGGGTTCCATGGAGTAAACAGATAAAATTATGAGGTTGTAGGTGTAGAACTGGAAAGGACCTCAGAAGTCATCTGGCACAACCTCCCCATTTCACAGAAGATGAAACTGAGGCCTAGAGAGATCAAGTGTTTTGCTCAAGGTCGTACGACTAGTGTCAGAGGTGAAATTTGGACTCGGGTCTTCTGCACCCATCATCTATCCTTCTCTACCTTGTACTCCCCTATGCTATGTCTTTGTATAGCTTCACCATTATTCCCTAGGGAAAAATATGCCCAACCCACATCTAAGGGAGGTTGGGTATATTGGGGCTGGAATGAACCTTAGCTCCTTTTGACTATAGAATTTGTGACAGAGGTTTCTTTGCAATTCAGGATGCTGAGGAGAGTTTCAGAGGAAAATTATTTTTTAATGCAAGAGAATACAAAAGCCCCAGCTGATGAATGATATGGCTACCATCTCCAGAGGTCTTAGAATTATAACCTGGTGAGGCCATCACTGAGGGAGGCCCCTGTCCTAACCTCTTGAGGAGCAAATACTTTATGGCATAGATAAAAGAGGAGTGGTCTTCTGCTAGGTTAGGACAGGAAGCCCCTAGAGATCTATGGACATCTGTGGGGTTCTGGGGAAGGCCCTGAGCTAGCAGATAGGTGGGCTCACAGTCAGGAGACAGACTCTATATTGGTCTTCAGCAAACAGGAGACCATAGGCAACAGGGATCAAATAGCAGATCTCATTTGAACACCATGGCCAACAAAGGTCAATGGTAAGTGGATTGGGAAGAGTTGGCAGCAACCTTGACAGGTGATGATCACAAGACAGAAGCCTCTAGGGGCATACACCAGGCAAAGATGCCCTGGAAGGATACTTTGCTTAAAAGACAGAGCCCCTTTTAGGGATATTCCAGCATATAAGACCGTGGAGGGATCCACCTGTCAGAGCATATGGGCTCCTATATGACAGTTACCTTACTCCAACATTTCCATTTGACTTTAGAAACCCTATTGGAGAGAAAAAAACATTGAACTACTAATATCAAATAATATTGTTTGTTAGTTATTTATAAGTTGCCTTTTGTTTTCTCTTTTCATGTGTGCTTCTGTATGTGTGTGTTTCTTAACTCTGTAGCAGGCATATTTCTAATAGTTTAGTCTTGTTAGCAATTATCAGGCACTGGGCACCAATAAGTTGAATTTCTGATTAAGGACTCAAGGCAGTAGAAATGGGTCACTTCCCTAAGGCCCAGAATTCTCTGACATCCTCAACGTTGCAATCACTTTCACCTGCCCACCCATTCCACTTAGGAATGGGTCTCTCTAAGAATTGAGAAAGAGGCTAAATCTTAGATTATTAGTTACTCTTCTACCTGAAGTTATTAAAACTGCTTATTACATTAAAACACTCTTCCATCAGACCAGGAGAGTAATTTTAATAGACTTCCCAAGAAAAGATTCTCCTGTGCCTCATGCCAAATCCATGAGACCTAACGAAACAAAATGTGGTCAATCCAGGAGGTCAGAACCATTCTAACTCATCATTGTTGAACAATCAATCAATCACCTCATTGCACTATCTGATTTGGAGATTACATGACTGAAATTTTCTGGCTCCTGTGATCAATTCATGCAGATCACATTAATGGGATAGGGGGAGGAGGAAGAGAAGAGGAACAGGGGATAACTAACTGCCTGTATCATTTTCTTGTTTCTCAAACATAGTCAATAAAGAAGAGAGTTTACTGAGGTTCAAAGATTGCATATTACAGGTTTGGGGACATGTAAAATGAGAGGGTTGTTTTAATTACTCCCAAGGCCCCATTTTGTTCTGATAGCCTGTGATCCTAGTATGACCCATAGCCCAGCACACTAAGCTCTGGGCTTCCACAGATGGGGTTCAATGACAAGGGGGGTATATTTCTAAAAAATCACTCTAAGCCATTTTACCTCCACCCAGATTCCCCTCAGAACCTCATATCCAGCTCCAAAAAACAATGGTAGTAAAAGGGTTCCAGCTCCTAAGTAAGAACTTGAGTTTTCAACATACAAGAGATATAGAAAAGCTTTTATTTTGTCTATACAGAAAGAATGAAGAAAACACAAAAGAATCACAGAATGCTATAAAGAATGCAGAAAAAAAAGAGGGAGTTTTTAACAAAACACTGTCCTCCTCTCAGGTGAGTCCCTTTATGCACCAAAATAAATTACCCAGACCACTAGGCTTATAGTCCAACTCTACTGGTTTGGAGGCCCCTCAGAGGGGAGCAAAGGGATGTTGTAATAAGGTAACTGTCATATAGGAGCCCATATGCTCTGACAGGTGGATCCCTCCATGGTCTTATTTTCTGGAATATCCCTAAAAGGGGCTCTATCTTTTAAGCAAAGTATCTTTCCAGGGTATCTTTGCCTGGTGTATGCCTCCAGAGGCTTCTGTCCTGTGATCATCACTATGAATCCTTCCAATCCTCTTACCGTCAACCTTTGTCAGCAATGGTGTTCAGGTGAGGCCCGCTCTTTGCTCCCTTTTCCCCTATGTTGGCTAGAGTGGCAAGTTCTAATGTTCCTATTCATCTTGTTTCCTATCCCAGGGACCCATTTTAGTATCTGCTCTCTGATTAAAGGTTTGAACCCTCGCTGGTAGAGAATTGTGCTGGGGAGCCACCCTTTCATGTTCTAGGGAGTGCCTCCACCCTAAAAGAGGCCTCCTACTTCTAGCACTACCTTAAACGGTTGAATGGGCTTAGAAGAGAAATGAACTTTGGGTCACTGGAGGACTTACACTATCCAAATTGCTTTCAACAGAACAGAGGGCACAGGCCACGCTTTGTCTGTCACCATTAGAATGCAGTCTCTTGAGGTCCTTCGATCTCTAGGGTCTATGTCCTCAATCTTCAGCCTGAGGGCTACTAACTTTCCTCAAAACTATCAAGAAGGATAGAGCTGCCACCACTAGTCAGGTGCTTACCCCCTCTACGGCTGCCATCTCTCAGACTGAGAGGGTCAATACTTCTCCACGATCGACATCTCTGGAGGAAGAGTATTGGGAAGGGGGGAGTTATCCGGAAGGGCCAACTACAGAGAGAGACACAGAGAGAGAGTGAGCACAGAAAACCAAGTCTGCTCACAGGTCTCTGATTTGTCATTGGCTCTCTCTCTAAATATCTCAACTGAACATGGCAAGTCAATCTATTTTGTCTGATTCCTTTCAGAGGCCTGTGCACCTCAGGTACAACATAGCCTGACCCAATCTGATCATTGCTGAAATGCCTGAAGTCAGTCAGCAGGGATAGCCACACCAGTCAAGAAGATATCATCAATAGCCCCAGGACACATACACACACACACACACACACACACACACACACACACACACACACAGAATAACATCTCAGTTACCACTCCCAGCTTACCAGGATCATTTAGCCAAGCTTCTTCAGAGTTATGACTGCCAAAAGGGGCGAAGAAGGGGAGAATACAGATGGTCTATCAGGTTCATGAGCTCTGCAGGCAGAAGAATGAAATTGGACCCTTGAATCAAGCCCTAAAAGAGGAAAAGCAAGTTTAGTAGAGTAGAATTTGTTCTCATAAAATGAAAGAAAGAAAAGCAAGGGAACTGAGGGGAAGGGAGGATTGAATTTCAGGGCAGGCTGTGTTTCCAAAGAGGCTGGAAGAGAAATGAAAAGTATAATTTTTTTTAATTAAAATGTGTAGTCGAGAAAATAACACCTATGCATATAAACCATTTTCCTGGCAACAAGCTTGTGAAGTCAGTGGTACAAATATAACTGTCCCCATACTACAAATAAGGAAACTGAGACTCTAGGAATGAAACAATTCATACAAGGGCACTAAGTACCTGAGGTGACTTTGAACACAGATCTCCTCACTCCATCTCTGATGTTCCGTCAACTCTACCAATATCCCTCAGAAAACATGGGGAAAAGAGAAAAGGAGGTCAATTATTTGAGCAACTGTATGTGAGATAAATGTGGGATAAAATGCAGTTGGAGGAACGGAGATCAGTTAAGCTTTGTAGAAGTCCAGGAATGATGTCGTGAAGATCTGGGTTTGGCGGTGGTCAGACAATGGAAAGGGACAGGGAACAAACAACTGGTCTAATGAGAATCACAGATTCAGAGCTGAAAGGAGCTTAGATACCCTCTGGTCCAGCTCCCTCACTTTATAAATGAGACCCGGAGAGGTAAAGTTGTCAAATGATTGATTGATTGATTGATTGATTGATTGATTGATTGATTGATTGCCACAGAGACATTCAGTGCTCAAGCCAGGAATGGAACCCAGGTCCTCTGACTTCTCTTTTCACTACCCATCAGGCGTGCAAAGGGGTCAAAGAAGAAGCAGGAGCTGAAAATGCCACCCCCTCCACCACTTTAGCCTTAGAACTAGAGATACCAAGAGAAAAGCAAGGCTACGGACGATGAGGAAAGAGGCACCAAAGGGAAAATGGGGGGGAATAAAATCCGGTTCAAGTTCCAGTGACCAGTTTTCCCATCTAATGTAAGTCCTAAGTTTTATTGTCTCAATAATTAAAATGGGGAAAGAGTGTCTGGTGCCTTTACCAGGATGCCAGGAGGATTAATTAGTTAATATTGTTGTACTAGGATGTGGATTATGGAACCACTCTCTTTATGAAATGCATCATCAAATGCCCAGAATGGGAGGGGAGAGAGAGGAGTATGATAAGGCAAGAGGCGTTATCACTAAGGAGATTAAAAATACATTGGAATAAAAAATTAAGAGAAAGGGATCTAATTTTACCAGCTAAATCAAGCTACCCATCGTCACTGACTTTGGTTGTCCGTGGTTTTGTTGGACTGCAAGCTTGGTATGAGTCAGCGGTGGAAGGGGAGGCCAGAAAAGCTAACGTGGTGTCAGGCTGCAATCCGAGAGGCATGGCTTCCAGGAACAGGGCGGTGGCCCTCTCTCCATATGCTGCCCTCATCGGGCCTCATCTGCAGTATTGGGATCTGAAGTTCTAGGCACCACATTTTGGGAAGGCTATTGGTAACTTAGAGATCCTGAAAAGGAGGGCAAGAAGGATGACAAGGGATGCCATAGTGGACAGAGTATCAGGCCTGGAGTCAAGAAGACACCTCCCTGAGTTGAAATCCAACCTCAGTCACTGTGTGACCCTGGGCAAGTCACTTTACCCTCTTTGCCTCAGTTTCCTCATCTGTAAAATGAAGTGGAAAAGGAAATGGCAAAAGACTCCAATATTTCTGCCAAGAAAACCCCAAAAGTGGTCACAAAGAGTTTGACATGACTGAAAATGATGAAATGACAAGACTCAGGGGAATTGGGTAGCTGTTTTCAAGTTTCTGAAGGACTGTAACATGGAAGAGGACATCTAGTCTTGCTCTGAGGACCCCAAAGCACCAAACCAGGAGAAAAAGGTGGCAATCACATTTCATGCATTGAACTCTAGCAAAGCATCTCCATACATCAATGAGACAATTCAATACACATTTATTAAGCACCGACTATACAAGGCATCACATGTTCCCTCTTGAAATTCATCGCCTTACTCGATTTCCACACACCCCCACAGTCCCAGCATCAGGTCTCTATATTCAGTACAATGAGTCTCTTTGAGGTCTAGGACTTGTTAATTTTTGTCTTTTTGTTCCCAATACCTAGCGATTACCCCGTGGTGGTACTTGTTAAATGATTTAGCCCAGCAAGAGACCAAATCCAAGGTCTTCGCTAGCTCATGTCCAACCCATCCCACTTGCATTCTTATCACTTCGTTAATGATAAAAGTGATGTGGAGGTGTGCTCTGCAGTACTTTCCTTGGACACCAAAATTAGCCAGGTAGTGCCCCTTACTTTCACTGAGTCAGCTGCCCACCAGGGGAGTTAAGCTGTATATATTGGGCACATATTTATGCATCTCCCTAGTAGAATGTAAGTTCCTCAAAGTTAGGAAATGTTTGGGTTTGTTTTGTTATCCTATACCTAGTACAACAACGTAGTTGGCATTCAGTAAATGCTTGTTGGATTGAATTGAATGATTAGCAGTATGTATATATGTATGATAGTATGAGGTGGTAATGACACTATCTGAACTATTTCAGGGATCATGCATTGAAACCCTCCTGGCAATTTTCAGGAGCCCCAGGGACACTTATGACTCAATACTGAACGTGTGTTAATTAATCAATCAAAATTTATTAAGCACTTACTATGTGCCAAATACTGTGCTAAAAGGCTGGGGATACAAAAGGAGGCAAAAGATAGCCCCTGCCCTCAAGGAGCTTATAATCTAATTGGGGAAACAAGATAGATAGATAGATAGATAGATAGATAGATAGATAGATAGATAGATAGATAGATAGATAGATAGATAAACAATGCAAGCGAGATAAATAAGAAATCATTAACAGAGGGGAAGCACTAGAATTAAGAGGGGTTGGAAAAGGCTTCCTACAAAAAGATAGGATTTTTTTTTGCTTTTTGGAGGGGGAAAGGTAGGGCAATTGGGGTTAAGTGACTTATTCAGGGTCACATGGCTAGTTTTGTGTTGTGTCTAAGGTCAGATTTGTACTCAGGTCCTTCCGACTCTAGGGCCAGTCCTCTATTCATTGCATCACGTAGCCTCCCCAAAGATGGGATTTTAGTTGGGACTTGATGGAAGTTAGGGAGGTCAGTAGGCAGAGTGGAAGAGGGAGGGCATTCTAAATAAGAAGCACAGCTAGAGAAAATGCTCCAAGCCAAGAAATGGAGTGTCTTGTTCATGGAACAGTCAGTTGGGTAGTGTGACTGGATTGAAGAATCTGTGGCAAGGTATAAGGTGTCTGGATGGAAAGGTAGGAGGGGCTTAGAGCATTTTGTATTTAATCCTGGAGGCACTTGGGAGCCACGGAGTTTATTGAGTAGTAGAGAGACATGGACAGACGTGTTCTTTAAGAAAGCCACTTGGGTGGTTGAATGGTCCTATACATGAAGATGGCAAAGCTCTCTCTTTACTGGCCCCTGACTCAGTGGATCTGTAAAAGGACGTGACCCATGTTCTGAATCTTCCTCTCCTCCCATTTGGGTGTTGTGCCAGGACCATTCAAGTTTCTCCTTGAAGAGAAGCCCTTGAGTCCCTGGCAGCTAATGTTCATGTCCTTCCTAGCAGAGCCTGAGACTGCATCTCAGAGCCCTAGATGCCCCTTCTGCTTCATGTGTTTCTTTGTTGGATTTTCAGTGACTGAACATTGATCCCAAAATGAGTATATTCAACGTTGGAGGCCATCTCAAAAGTTCAAGCAGTCCAGAGCTCCTGAGCCCTGGGTCAGGGCCCCAGGGGTCCTCTCTATACCTGCTGCGGTGTTTCTTAGAGAAGAACATGACCTTGGACAGAAAGAAGAAACTTAGACCCTGGCATCGCTTGCCAGAAGATATAGATCCAGAAGCTATTACTTGGACCATGAAATGTTAAGATGAAATGTAACAATGCTCATTGAATTTTAAAACCCAGCTTCCTGAGAAAATATAAAGCATAAAACTAAAAGTTTTATATTTATTACAAGGGTTTTGTTTTTCTTTCTTTTAATGGAGGAGTGGACCCCACATATGTAGCGAGGCCCTATGTGTTGTGAAGGCTATCATTGTGTGGCTCAAAGGGCAACAGACTAAGCATCTCTAGCCTCTTCTCCCTTGAATCTTCTCCAAAGGAGACTTTCATTCTTTTTTTTTTTTAAAGCAATTGGGGTTAAGTAACTTGCTCAAGGTTACACGTCCAGTTATTATTTCTGGGTGTGGTGCTGAGTATCTGAGCCCGGATTTGATCCAGGTCATCCCAACACTGGAGCCGGTGCTCTTACTCGCTGAGCCACCTGGCCGCCCCTGAGACTTTCATTTTTGCCAGGAGAGGAAGCAAGATATCAGGGCCAGAGGCCACCACACTGCTTTCCTCAGAGAGACCGGGATGCAGGTTAGATGCCTATCTATCTACTGCCTTAAATGTTGTTTTTGTAGGAGATGCAATCAGGTTCCATACTTTTATTGCTTTGTCATTTCTGGGGAGCAAGGGGACCCCAACTTCCATAGCCAAGGCTTGACCCCTATCCCACCAAATATCAGTTCCACAATGAACACACATAAGAAACAGCAAAGAACCCCATTTATCTAATTTATATATAAGAAAACACACCGGGCAATACAGTGTGAAGGAGCTTTCCCATTGGGAGTGAGCTAACAGTTCAACCAAGAAAAAGGGTCCTGGATCTCACCCAAGGAGAAACTCTCCAAAGTCTCTATAATGGCAAGCTGGAAATAGGGATGTGATGAAGACTGCCAGCTCCTCTCATGTCTTCCCAAAGTCTTTTCTTTCAACAATCAGAAGGGGGTTGACCTCTTCCATCTTTTCTTAAAAGGCTGGAAGCCACAAGCACTGAAAGAGACTCAATTCTTGGACAAAGCTCAAAGTTTGGTGAATCCCCAAAGGGGGATGGCCCCTGAAGAGGGGGAGATCTGAAGCTCTTGCTTCTGACCCTTATGTGGGACTAAGCCTTCATCTCTACTAAGAGGCAAGAGTCCCAACGGGCTTTAAGACATGGATTGGGGGGGGGTGGCAAATATTTATTTTCTTAAGTAAAAAATTTTTTAAAAAACAGTATAAGTTGCTATAATCTGCTTTAAGTCTCTCTCAATGTATTTTAAATCCTTTTTTCTTAGTATTTCTTTTCTATGGCAAAAATAAAGATCTGTCCCATGGTTGATCTAGAGTGTGCACCAATAACTTCCTAATCCTCCATTTGGAAGACCCTAGGCATGATCTAAAACCTAAACTTTAAATAGCTTTTCCCTGGGGCTCTGAGCATATGGAACCAAAGAATGTGAGGAAAGGACCCTAACCCTTCTCATCCAAGCCCAGGATCACCTCAGACCAAACTTGGTCTTTGCCTGCCTGGGTCCAGAGCAGAGGAGCCCCTTAGTAGAGAGAAAGAAGAAAAAATGTCCAACCTCCCAAGACCCAGGTTGCAGTTGTTTTTATATAGAGAGAGAAAGTACAGTGACAAGCACCTTATCCATGGTATAATGAGAAAATAGAAACACTCACAAAGAAGGACGTTAGCAAACAAGTATGCATCCTATGTGATTCTGAAGAGCATTCTGAAATGGGTGTTTTGTGCCCAACATCTCTCTCTCACATGGTCCTCAGTGACGATTTCCCATAGAGCTACCCTGGACTCCAACTTGCTGAGTTTTTATAGATCCCTTGGAAGTTATGGCATCACCCAACTGGTCTTTTCAAACATTGTGATGTGCCCTTTTTTAAAAAACTCACCCTGACCTTGTAGAATTCTTCAGCATAACAATTCCAGGCAGTTTAGATGTCCAAACTCTCAGAAGTAGGCTTCAGCCGATCAAGAAGGGTTGAAGAAGGATAAATGCCTGGGTATAATCCCTTGTTTGAGCAAAACAATATTTGAATGTAATGATCACCTCAGCAATGGAATGTATGTAACTAGCATTGGTAGAAGTCAGACCCAAATTGCGAAACACAGAACAATAGCAGACATGATCTATACCTCCTTTTGGCCTTTAGCTGGCCCTGCTCTATTGGCCTCAGTTTCCTGACTCATAAAATGAAGAGATTGGACTTAGATGTTCACTCTGATTCTTCCCAACTTTCATCTTCCATTACTCAATGACTCTAAGACTCTTTGCCAAAGGGTAATAAGCTAGTAGCTTGTAATGACAGTCCTTTGTACCTCAGGAAGACTTCAGAGCTGCATCTTAACTGGACTGTTATTCAATAGAGAGCTATTAGCCATTAATTTGCTCTACTCTCCAGAGGTTAAATAAAAAAATAAATAAATTGAAAACTGGCCTGCCACACACGGCCTAGCCATAACTGGCATCATTCTTCCCCTTTATCTCCAGATATAATCATTTATTTTCTTCCCACTAAATGTAATATATTGCAGTTATTGGAACATAAAAGAAATAAGGCCCAACTTGTGAAAACTAAAAGTTGCCTTATGCAGGGGAAGTGAGTTAAAATTCCCTTTTTCAAGAGCACGTCTTCTTCCCAATGCCCCAATCTCCTCTTCACTCAAACGTCAGTCTGGGCACTGCATCTTATTTAAAGTTAAGAACATTCCATAATTCTATCTTTCCTTGAAGACTACATAAACAGTCAGAAAAGGCTGGCCCTATTTATTTCTTCTCTCCTCAGGGTATGGGCCACAGTGCCAACAAAAGGAATCTGCCTTAGGAAAATGTGACTCCCCTCTCTAGGAGGGTCATAAATATGTTGTAAGTTAATGCTGAAATAATTACTTGCTTTGGACATCTTTTTTAATTAGAGCTGAAAGAGTTTAGAAAAAAAATAAAAACCACCTGGCAAGCAGGCTCACTTTGAAAGCTGAATTAGAATCAAATGAGAAGTAATTAGGGTGGCTGGAAATAATAAAAGCAATAGATCCCAGACTCATATCTTCGACAAAACACAACAAACAAAAAGGAGCTGCACAATGTGGACTCTTAATTTGGTCTTAGTCCATGAAATTTCTCCTTTTTCCTCTCTCTTCTCTCCCTGCTCCTCCCCCTCCTCTCCTCCTTTCTCTCCATACCTCTTCTCTATCTCCTCTTGCATTCATTCCCCCGTCTCCTCATTGGCCTCCTTTGCCACTGCTCGCTTTTCCATCTCTCCTGTTTTCTCTCCTTTCCTCTGTTTCCCTTCTCTCTTCCTTTGCTTCTCCTCTTTTCCTCCCTCTCTATTCCCCTGGAGCCCTGATGACACATATAAAATACATGAAATATTTAAATCCACAATAGGAGCTAACATATTTTATTTATATCCCTAATGCGGAGGAAGTTTAACACAGGATTGAATTTTTGAAGAATATTTGAAGTGAGGAGTAGACTGTAGAAGACCCAATGCTGTCACTCCAATGAATAGCTGTGTATCTTGGCTTGTGTAGCTTTTCTTGTTGTTGTTATTGTTCAATTGTTTCAATTGTGTCTGTCTCTTTGTGACCCCATTTGAGGTTTTCTTGGCAATGATACTGTAGTGACTTGTCATTTCCTTATCCAGTTTATTTTACAAATGAGAGAACTGAGGCAAACAGGGTTAAGTGACTTGCCCAGGATCACACAACCCATGAGTGTCTGGGGTCAGACTTGAACTCATATCTTCTTGACTCAGACCCTGTACTCTACTGCATCACCTAGCTATCCTTTTTTCTTGTTGATATTCTTTAAATAAATATGGTAAGCTGTGTTTGAGGCTCCAGGATACAAATCTTGACTCATAGAATCAGCGACCTGGAGCTGAAAGAAAGCTCAGCGACCAACTAATCCCATCCCTTTGTTTCATAAATGAGGAAACTGAAAGCCAGAGATTAAATTACTTGTCCAAGGGTCAGCAAGGTAGAAAATAGCAGGCATGGGATTAGCATCTGGGTCCTCCAACTCCAAATAGAGCCCAGTTTCCATTGCACATTGATTTTGCTACTATGGATGCTGATTTGGTTCAACATTGTCCACTCTCAATGATTATTTGAACTCTAGCCAAGCTTCATAGGTGACATGATGAGACCTGATTCTACCTATGACAGGACCCGACTACCCCTTCATAACCACCTGTAGTGTGTGCCCTTGGTTGCTGACTAGGAGACTGGGGATTAAAGCAAGATAGCCAGATGCTGACCAGATGGGAAGGGTGCATGGAGTCTGTTCCTTTGCTCTGTTCTGGGCCCAACCCATGCATTAGCATTGTCATATTTTTTCTACCCCTTCTCCTAGCCCAACTAGAAAAGTAAATCTTACATATGGTACTATGTGAAAGAGAAGTTATAGCTATGAAGGTCCAGGGGTCCCTATTCTCCCATGTGAATCCTGCATTTCAGGCCAGCTGGTCTACCTACTAGAGGAACTAGCCTTTTTTCCTGTGATGTCAATTTAGAAAGGATTGAAAGGTCATCGAATTCAACCTCTACACATATACTTTACAGATAAAGAAACTAAGGCCCAGGAAAATTAAGTGACTTGTCCAAAGTCACACAGGTAATAGAGGCAGCATTTATACCCAAATTCCCATCTACAAACTTACCTTCTTGTCACTGTAACACCCATACATATATATCAGGCACACCCAGCAAATGGACTGTGAATGGGACCCAGCACTAAACAGCAAGAGGAGACCAGACTGGATTGCATTTAGTAAAGTGCATAGTCCTTTAACTTAATGACTCCAAGCTTCTCCTGGAAACAAAGGCTCATCTTTTTAAAAACCAGTGTTCTTTCATTAGTGCCACATGGCTGTGAATCACAAGGACAGAGACTGAACCTATGAGTTTATTCCTATAGGAAACTCTGGGATGAGGAGACTCCCTTTAGCCACACAAGTCAAAATCTTCTCTTTAACCTAGAGTCATGGAGAGATGCCTGGAGCATAGGAAAGGTTAAGTGACTGGCCCAGGGTCATACAACAAGAATGTGTCAGAGACAGGTCCTAAAATCTAGGGCGTCCTGGCTTCCAGCCTAGCTCTCTATTTCCTATTTCTCCAAAGAGATCAAATTACAAAATAGTTTCCGTTGTCTAAAACGTAAAGGTTTTGCACAAATAAAAACAACCAGCATCAGAAGGAAATAAAAATCAAATTATGGGTCTCCCTGTTGTCCCTGGGGACAGAATAACCTGTGTGCTGTTCTGATACCCACATAACACCAAGAAATCCAGAGGAAGGGACTCAGCACATCAGGTGTGCTCCCCAAGGAAAGATGCCTGGGGGCAGCATGGATTGGAGTTGCATTAGGACAAGGAGACACAGAATGGTTGTGATGTGTTGTTGAGGGAGCCCTCCCATCAGTGGGGTTCGATTCATTGATAAAAAAGTACATATTTGTTCCCAGAAAGCTAGCTGTTAATATTTACTAACACACCTAACAAAAGCTGCTATTTACATGTCATTTTAAGACTTACAAGGCATCCACTTCACTGCAAAGGTAGTAAACTGACAGGTGTGCAATATTCCATATATTTCCAGATTTTTCCAAGTATATTGATAGATTCTACTGGTCATCTTTTTTTCTCTCTCTCTTATTACTTTTCTTTTTTTTTCTTTCAATTTCTGTTATTGTTGTTATATAAGATGGTTCCCTGGGAGAGGGGAAGGGGAAGGATACAGAAGGAAATGTAGGCAACAGAAAGGAAAAGACATTGATCAAAAAATGCAGGAAAAGATTAATAAGGCATAAACAGCTCCTTTGATCTCAGCACTTAGCATAGTGCCCGGTACACAGTAGGTGCTTAATAAATGCCGACTGGTTTATAGCTTAATAATAATAACAACAGCACTGTGCTTTAAGTTTTGCAAAAATACTACAAAATAATTTATTTTTTCCTCACATTAATCCTGGGTTGTAGGTGCTATTGTTCTCATTTTACAAAAGGGGAAATTGAGGCAGACAATGGTGAAATAACTCACCATTTACATACCTAGTAAATATATGAGACTAGACTTGCATTCTAGTCTCCCTGACTCCAGACCCAGAGTTCTATCCACTGTGCCATCATCTTTTCCCCAATCTCTCTTAACTCTAATGCCTTCTCTCTCTTAATTATGTCCTAATTATCTTGTAGATAGCTTGCTTTTATATGTTCATTTTTATATTGCCTTCTCCATTAGATTGTAAGCACCTTGAGGCTGGGGACTGCTTTTCACCTCTTTTTGTATCCCTAGCACTTAGCACAGTGGGTTGATTGAAGATTTAATCCTCATAACAAATCTACAATATACATACTGTATTATTGTTATTCCCATTTTATGAATGTGGAAACTGAGACTCAGAAAGGTTCACTGACTTTCCTTCTCATGGTCATATAGCTAATGATTTTAAAATTCAGGTCTCTTGTGACTCCAGGCAGGGCCAATACTTTTCCCTCTACTATTTTGCTTCCTAAGCAGATATTGTCTACACTATCTCTTTGGTGCTTAGCATATGTTGCTTAATATAGTTTAATTAACCATTTACTAGTTACTCTTAACTCCATTGTAGACAATAATCCCCCAGCAGGGATCAGAATTACAGAAATTTAGAGTGGGAAGTGGCTCAACAGCCATCTAAACCAACTGGAACCTGAAAAAGAATCCGCACCAGTCAAGTGCTTACTATATTCCTTACAAAGAATGACAAGCATCCCTGCCCTCAAGAAGCTCACAATCTAAAGGAACAGACAATCAAACAAATTTGAGCAAACAAGCTATAGGGAGGACAAGTTGGAGAAAATCAACAGAAGGGAGGAACTAGAATTAAGAGAGACTAGAAAAGGTTTCCTGAGAACTTGGGTCTTACCTGGAACTTGAAGGAAGCCAGAGAAGCAGAGAGGCAGAGATCAGCAGCTCTGATTGAAGAGACCTCATTTGACCTTCACACCAACCCTGTGAGGGACATTCTATTACTATCCTCATTTTACAGATGAGAAAACCAAGAATTTTCTAACTTTACATCCCTCCCTGTTGCTAAGCACAGCACATCACACTGTGAAATACTTGTATCATACTAAGCATGTGTTGTTTGATTGATTAATGTATTTGAGGATAATAAGGATTGGTGGGGTCATGTGGGGGCCAAGAGAAGAACAAGAAGAAGAAAGAAGATTTGGAGTGCTTAATGAGCTTGGCTTTAGAGATCAGAAAGCCAAAGCAAATATGTACACAGACTTTTTCCTTCCACAATATCTGTATCTGTTGAATCATTTTGATTGTACTTCAAGGATACACACATGTGTACACACACACCCCAACACACAAAAGAATGATCTGAGTCAGAAAATATAGTTCCATTGAAAACATTTCTGTAGACATCCATAAGGGGGTATGGATGAAGCAGAGGCAGAGGGACAGAGAAGGTGAGAGACAAGAGACTCAGAAATAAATCTATATAGCCATGAGACATGAATGCTAGGCAAATGATGGGAGTGTGATGAAATTCATAAGCATGAGGTTCCTTCAGCTCCATTAAGATGTAAAGTCTTTCACTTTAATCAGACCTAATGCCTAATCATGGCAATGGAGAAGACCCTGAGTTTTCAAAGACCATGACCTTGGTGCAAAAGCTCTGGCAGGTCCTGTCAAGGTAGAAGAGCTTAAAGAAGATGAACTTAGTGTTTGTCATCATTGAATTAGCCTAACTAAGTTTGGAGGGGTTCGGTACCAAAAGGTTGGCCAGTAAGTAATGAAGTTGGTTTTGGCCATAGCAGTTCCAGAACACTCTCTGTTAAGGCATGGAAGGGTTTCCATGCATCAATGGAAAAGATCAGAAAATTTAACAATTGGAAGGGACCTCAGTGGCCATCTGGTCCAACCCATATCCCACAGGAATTCCCACTACAACATACCCAACAAGTGGTTGTGTGGACTCTACTTGAAGATGTCCAAGGAAGGAGAGCCCACCACATCTCCAAGCAGCCCATTGCATTTTTCAAATTTCTTATTGTCATAAAGGAATCTTGATTTACTTCTTTGCTGCTTCCAGTGATTACTATTAGGTCTGTCTTCTGGGGCTAGACAGTCTAATCTCTGCTCCCTATGACAGCCCTTCAAATACTCGAACATGGCAGCTTTCATTGAAGAAATCCCAGATCTTTGATACATTAAAACAGAAGCAATACCTCTAGAATTCCCAGAGTAAAACCACAACCTTCCTGATGATACATAATAGAGCAGCACAGTAAAAATAAGAATTTAGAAATAAAGAACTAGACACAAGTAGTGACTGTCATTCTACCTAATATTGACAGTGGCACCTTCCTCATCAGGGTGTGTCTTCTTATCTACAGGCAAAGATTCCTCTTCAAAATAATGGAAACTGAAGGAAATTGCATTAGAAGACAGGAGGGACATGAACACAAACTAGCCACTGATCAGAAACACTGAGAATTGGACAACTTACAACTCAAGACAACTTACAGGGCTTTGAAGACCCAGTGAAAAAAATTACTCTGAACAAATACGGAATGATGTAAATGATCCTCCCTGAAATGAAAAGAGTTTGCACAGATATGCTTTTAAATAAGTGATGGCAACCTATGAAGAGAGGAAATTTCAAAAGAAATTTTAAATTAAAGCCCTAATTCGATCAAAATAGAGTTTGAACATCTGAATTTTTAGTGCACCTAAAAGAAAAAAAGGTTTCTTGAAGTTTGAATAGCATCAGATAATTGAGTATTTTTTTTCAGGAGGTTTAATTTTGCAATGTTTCCTTTGAAAACCTCAAAGGTTGGCTGCAGCAAGCTTGCAAATGGAATTTATTCTTCCACAATAAGTCTGTTTCAAGAGGTAGTGTGTGTAATATAAAGGGCACTAGACAGGGGCAAGGATGTCTGAGTCCTAGACCCCATTCTGCCACTCAATAACGGTGTGTATGATCATGGATCAATCATTTCACCTTTCTACATATATAACTTAGGTTCCACAGGTGCCAGATAAGGGAACTGAAATCTAAAGTTACTTCCAGCTCTAAAATTCCATAACTGATCACAAAGAATCCTGGGAAGACTTTATGAATTAATACAGAGCAAAGTGGGCAGAACCAGAAGAATAATTTATACAACTACTTTATTTTTATACATTGTAAAGGAAAGTGACTTTGAAAGACTCAAGAACTCTGATCAACACAATGACCAACCATGATTTCATAAGACATGATGAAGTATCTTATCTACCTCCTGAAAGAGAGGTGATAGACTCGTGATACAGAATGAGAAGTGCACTTTGGGCATGGACTTGTTTTATTTGACTATGACTATTTGTTACATGGAAGGAATTCTTTATTTGGAGGATGAAGGATGAAATGGTGGGATATTGATTATGATGCAAAAAAAGGAAAGAAAGAAATCAATGAAGCATTTTCCAAATGCACAGAAGTTCAAAGTGAAAGCATGTAGCAGGGTCAGGGTTTGAACCCTGGGCCTCTGACTCCAAACCCATCATCCTTCCTACTGGCACCAATCTGGCTCCTTAAGTAAATCCACTTCCCCTTTGCCCAGCCCTCCCATTCCCCAATTGAGGCAAACTAGATTCACAATTTGTATAACCTGATTCAATAAAAAGCAAACCTAGACATTGCAATTTCTTCGTGTGTGTGTGTGTGTGGCCCCATTAAGGAACACAAGGGAGCATAGTAGAAGCACAGGACAGAAGTTAGAGGACATCATTTCAAATCCTAGATTTTCCATTTTCTGTCCATATAGACATCCTCCTTTCAGCTCTGCTGAGCCCTGGCCACTACAGAGAATCATCATCTCAATGTTATAGTGCTCAATATTATACAAGAAGGGTGTCCAACCAATTGGTTCCTCTTACCAGAAGAAGTGAGCGCAACAGCACCTACCTATGAACGTCTAAGAAGGTACTTTCAGAACCAGCATGAGGGTCCATCCATTACTGGACTCTGTAAGTCAGTGAGTTGTAGAGCAGAATCTGATTTGCTTTGGTAAAGAGAGTGTCCATACTATGAGTTCCCTCTACCAAAGAAAGCATATGCCCATTGCCTCCCCCATTGCCCACCAAAAATAAAACAAGCAAGTTTGTTAGCATTTGCTAAGGTTCATCAGTCCTCCACAAGTGACAGAGGTTTAAAAAGCAGATGGAAACTTTCTGCTTACAAGCTCCATGGAATCCATCCCATATCCACTGAATTTCTGTGATTCTCAGAAAACTCACTTTTCCAATTGATTAATGTCCCTGTTGCTATCCCTTCTGGAGACTTTGTACCATGTTCCCCACTCTGCTGAACTATAGAGACTGACTCCCAGCAAAATGCCACAGGTTGGTGCTATGTGTCACCATCGAGCTTTCTTCATCATTTATGGGCAAACTACCTGACTAGATTTTGACTTGAACCCTGAACATCATGTCTAGCCATTCACCATCAGTCAACCAAAGCATCAATACAGATGGGGTCATGACACCAGTTACCTCAACTCATTGAGGTTATACAGAACACTGGTGAGATTAGGAATTCTCTGAAAAGAAAGTACTTGTCGAGAAAATGGTGATCTAAGATTCCACCTTTCTCAAGAATAGGTAGGAACAGAATGAGGGAACCAGCTTCCCATGACATAAGAAAAAAAATCCCTTCCTTGGATCCATCGTTTGTCCTATCACCCTTTGATTGGAGCTGCATCTTGCCCTCTCAGTAGATGAGATGTTGCAAGTTGGTCCTCAAGAACCGGGCAAATTATCAGTCATGACAAGAGATCTGACTCATCTCCCAGGGAGAATATTTCAGCCATATATCATTGTTTGTTTTCAGGCAAGCCAGCACAATTATGCAACATAAATTCTTTTAAAGCATCTGGGACTTCAGTTCAATTTAAAATCCTGTGGGTTTTATTACCAGAATGAATGATTATAAAATATATGCATGCAAATGAAGAGATAAAAAAATTAAAGGGCATATGAAATTTCATGCACGCTTCTTGTAATTCTGTGCCCAGTTGTAACAAAGGACAGCAGCTAAGGAATGCCACGTGGTGCACAATATTTATGGCTTTAGAATGTGGTTTTAATATTCTATTGTCATGAATAAATATTATAAACAGACCATGTTAGAAAATTAGGTTCTGGTGTTAATGGGAGGGGAAGGAGAGGAGGGATATGTCTCAGGACAGGGCTAATTTGCTGGCCCCACCATCCTCTTACTAACCGTGATTTACTCCAGTAATAGAGAGGTTCAGAGCACAAGCCTGAGAAAATGCTGTTGTGATTTTGATTTTGATTTTCAAGCCCAGTTTAAGAGAAGAGAGGTAGCGTAGTATAGTGGAAAGGGGCCAGCCTTGAGATCAGGAAGATTCCCTACCTCTGACACATCTAACCCAATTCAATTTAGGAAGCATTTATTTAGCGCCTACTATATACCAGGCACCATGCTAGGTGCTGAGGACACAAAGACATTACTGAGAATGCCCCTGCCCTCAAGGAACTTACATTCAACATTGGTGGAGACAGTATACACAAATAAGTAAATGAAATACAGGGAATGTATGCTAGGTAATTTCAGGGGGGGGGGGGCGATAATTACAGGTGAATTTGGTCTACGTCGGGGGAATGGCACTTAGGCTGAGCTTTCAGGGGAGAGGGAGGGTTCCAAGAGGCCAGTGAGAGTACTCCAGGCACAGGGGAGAACCTGTGCAAAGACATTGGAGGCAGGAAACAGGAGGTCACATACAGAGAACCTAATGCCCATATTAACTCTGTGATTGTGAGCAAGTCACTTGACCTCTTAAGAGCCACCAGCCACTCTCTAAGACTAGAAGTCAATTGTTGATCTTCACTGGAGGCAGTTTCCATCAGGGGAATTCTCCCACACTGATGAAATCAAAGGTCCAGACCGGAAACTATGTTGGGTGCCACCACTCACTAATGGTCTTCTTTCCAAAGAGCCTGGTGTCCCTGTCCCTCTCCCTTTCTCTCCCCACTTTTTAACTCCAAACAGAACCAAGACTACATGGAGGAAGGAGCCAAGTCAATTAGGCGTATTTAACGCATCAGGGGCAAAGGTGTACCCACTTAGCCAAATAAATGGAAGAGGCGCTGGGCTGTACATCAGGAATCGGGGTTTGGATGTCAGTTCTACCAGCTAAATGCTCTTGGAGAGGTCATTTCCCCCTATTACCTTCAGTTTTTTCATCTGTAAAGGAAAAAGAAGGGAAGGAGACTATGCAAGAGTGGGACCAGATCATTTCTAAGTTCCTTCCCCATATCTAATAAAGAGGCGCCGTATTGTCCTTTTTTCAGCAGTACCATCAATTGCCAGAGGAGAAAACTATAAGAGTATCTTTCTCTCTGTCTGTCTCTCTCTCTCTGTTTTTCTGTCTCTGTCTCTCTCCTCAGCCCACTTAGAAAAGAGGGAGAATGAGACTCAACATATCATTTAATATCTTTAAACATTAGGAAGCTAAGCTTCAGCACTTGAAAATTTTAAAGGTTCGTTCTGTAAGAAACAAGCGTGTTCCCAAGAGCTCCGTGAAGCCTCTGCTGAGTTAGGAAGGACTTCCATCTAACGCTCTCGAAGGAGCGGGCGCCTGACAAGTAAGCGCAGACAAACGCACAGCCTTTTACTCCCTATGCCGGTTCCTACGCCCTCCCCTGTCTCCCCATTGGCTGGGTCCTGTGGATTCACGGCCTATCCGGACGCCTAACGTCCCCACGTGATTCATGTCATTTACATCTCCCATTACCTACTCCTGCCCCTCATTTTCTTTATAATTTCCAGCTCCCTGCTAAGCACCTGCGTCTTCTTTAGCAACTTGGTTTAGGCAGAAGCAGCAACCTCCTTTTCCCCACAATCCAATCTTAGGCTAAATGAACAGAGACGCAGTGTCCAGAACAAGGTGGTCGGTCATCCTGTTGCTTTCTGCTCTGTGCCCCCAGTACCACATGTCAAGTACTGGCTTCAAATCTGACCAACCCATTTTCCTGAAGGATGCTGACAAAGTGAAGTCGGCCGAACAGGGTATCCAGGAAGGGAAAGAGATGAGATATTCTTAGGGCACAGGAGGGTAAGATGAAGGAACTCGAGATGTTTTGCTGAGAATAGGAGATTTATTTTAGCAGGGGTTGTAACTGTCTTTAATATTTGAAAGACTATTCCACCAAAGACAGATTAGTCTTGTCCTGCTTGGACCCAGTGGACAGGACTGGGCGCAGGAGACAGAGCTCCAAAGAGGAAGATTTAGGCTGGATGTAAGGAAAAACTTCCTACCATTTGAAGGTGTCCCAAAGCAGGTATGCCTTGAGGAGCAGTGGGTTCCCCATCCCTGTAGGTCCTCAAACAGAGACTGGTTGACCTCAAAGATACTACAGAAGGGTTTCAAGTTCAGGTATGGATTGGATCAGTTGGCCTCTGGTCCCATCCAGATCTTAAATTCTATGTTCTGGGAAATTTGATTGTGACCTATGAGAACAAACTTTTGGGTGTGTGTTTTTAGTCCTGTGGGGTTGTCATAAACCTTCCAGGGAATCCATCTCTGGGGGTCTTCAGCCCCTCCACCATGCCCATTTTTAGTGACATCACTTGCACTCTGTAGAGAAACCAACTTTGTGACTGTGGGTGAAGACAAATACAGGCAATGGCCTATGTACATGAGTATGTTCATAGCTGCACTGTCAGCTCTGGTGGTCCCTTGGGTGGTGATTGAAGCTCCTGAGAAGGGTGTGCATTCACCAGGGACCTCCTTTGAACAAATCTTGCATCTCTCTTACATCAGCCCAAACTGAGGGAAAAGGTGAGGAGAAAAAAAAATACAGAGAGACAGTTCTCTCCGCCACACACACCCCCCGCCCTCTGGCAAATGCTTTTCAGACTCAGAAGATGGTCAAGAAAATGATCATGCCCCAATAAATGGCCTTCTGAACTTAAGGGATATTCTACCCTTCACTCATCCATCGATGCTTTGCAGAGATGTTTCTCTACCAAGGGAGCAGTCAATTTAACATTCCAGGGAAAGGGTGGCAATGATTTAGCCTGCTAAATATGTGCCTCAAGAAATTGTTGCAAAAAAAAAAATTAAAAAGCTTATTTTTTAAATATTTTTCTTTTGAGTCAAAATGTGGAAGAGGCATTTCTACGAACTCTCACTAGGACCCAGTGCTTCTGTGTTCCTTTGATTTTATTTTTCCTTTCAGCTCAGTTGGGCAAGTTACAACTCCTCTTAAGCACTGAGTGAATCGATTCATCAACAAGCTGGAGGTAAGATAGTTGGCCTAGGACCCTCACTCCCCCAACATGTACTCTTCAATCCAATGTCACCAGTCTCCTAACTGTTCCATGAGCAAGATGCTGTCTATCTCAGCTCTGAGCATTTTCCCTAGCTGTTTCTCATGCCTGGAATGCTCCCCTCCTCCATTCTAACTACTGAGTTCCCTGGTTTCCTTTGGCCTTGCCTCCTACAGGAAGCCGTCCTAACCCCTCTTAATTCCAGTGCCTTCCCTCTGTTAATTATTACCTGTTTATCTTGTATAAAGCTTGTTTCATATATATATATATATATATTGCTTGTTGTCTTCTCCATTACATTGTAAGCTGCTTAAGGGTAGGGACTGTCTTTTGCCCTTATCTATATCCCCAGAGTTTAGCACAGTTCCTGGCACAGAGTAGATAATCAATAAAAGTTCATTGGTTGATTGGGTCCAAGTCCCTACTTTTGACACATATAGCTGTGTGATCCTGGGCAAGACATTTAACTTCTTAATGGCCCCAGGGGCATTCTAAGATATAAGTGCATTGGGAAAGGGGGCTTCCTCATCCAGGAGCTCCCCATGCCAATAAAATCAAGGTCTTGTTCTTATTCCTGCCCTGATCAATTCTGCCTCTGTTTTGAATTGCTGATTTGGCATTCTGGTTCTTCACACTGGCCATGCTCTGTGCTGGGGTGATGTCTCTTCTCACCTCTGCCTCGCTGAGCCTTTCTCTTCTTCAAGGAGTAGATCAGGCATCATTTTGTAACAGAAGTCTTTTCCGATTTCCCCACCTCTGCTGCCCTCCCTCTCAAAATACCATAAAAAAGTAAAACCATAGACAGTTTTCTAATATGTATACCCACATATCTGCCTTGTACCACCTTTCAAAGACAATCAAAGAATGTTTTCTTTCCAGCTTATTGTTCTTTCATCCCACTAAAACCCAAAATGAACATGGCAGCTGTTCTTTTCAACTCATTAGAAAAAATGTTCAACTTCAGGGATACCTTGTCTATATAAGCTGCCTTTCATGGTACCACAGTCCTGGAATCCTGCAGCCTTCTGGGGTGATTTAAATTCTCCCTCACCCAGAGAGCCAGAGAGCCTTAATTGGACTCTCTGATATGGGACTAGAAGACTCAGATTTAGATCTGGAAGGTACCCTAGAAACCATCTAATCCAATCACCCTTTTTTACAAACATGGAAACTGAGATACAGGGAAAGTAAGTGATTTAACCAAGGTTCCATAGGGAGTAACAGCAGAGACAAGATTTGACCATAGGTCCTCTGACTTCCAAGGCTATTTGTACTCAAACCCTTTCCTTTTACAGATGAGCAAAATTGAGGCCCACAGGCTAAGGTACTTATCCAATGTCACCAAAAAATGGTCAATCTGGAATTCAAGTTGGAGTGTTCTGATTCCAAAGCCTCAGTATGCTCACTCTTGTAGCATATGGTGATCAGCATGGGGATAATGGGCATTAACTTCCCAGAAGACAGTCTGGCGAAGCCCATCAGCAAAGAAGAAACATTCCTCACTCCCAGCTTGGGAGTCCTGGCAATTGAATAGAAAAGAGACAGACAGGAGAAGAGGTTGCACAAATGGGACCCTTGCTTTAAAAAAAAAGACTTTCCTTATATAACTACAAACATTCCTTGGGGAAGTCAAACCTTCTGCATTATTTGCTAATATTTTAATTATCATTTAATGAAAATAATAATGTGTTGGTGTCCAACTAAAGGAAAGAATGAAATATAGGCTGGAAATCTAGATGGAGTCTAAGGAGAGACTGTAAAAGAAGAAAGGAGTTTAGGGAAGGCCCCAAACTAATTTTACTCACTTCCCAATTTTGCCCTGACTCAGCCTTAACTGAGTCATCTATTAAATCAATTATGGTCAAAAATGAACAAAACCCACCATGGTCCTCTCTCTCAAGGAAAATCTTGAGCAGACTTGGGTCCTGGAAAGTGATCCAGATCCAAGAAAACACATTCAGTGCTTTTCTACTAAGGTCTGACTACCTGACCAGGAACCAGGAGATATGGTGGTACTGTTTCTCTACCATGAGCAATTCCCAGGAATTCATAGCAACTTGGGAGATTTGTATGAACTGATGCAAAGCAAAGTAAGTAGAACTTGGAGGACAAGCTGCACAATGACCATAATAATGTAAAAGAAGATGACTTTGAAAGGCTTCAGGGCTCTGACTGATGAAGTAACCAGTCATCATTTGCAAAGATCAAGTGAATGAACTATAGGTGCAAAAGAAGCCATGGCCTTTTAAATATGGTCAATGGCATGCTGATTTGGTTACTTGAATATACTTATTTGTTACAAAGGAGGTGCAGTGTGAGAGGAGGAATGAATTAGTAGGTATTGATAAAACCTCAAAAAACAAAAACAAAAGAAAAAGAGCATCAATAAAACTTTTTTTTTAATTTTTTAACACAAAGAAAATATTTTCAGAGGGAACACAAATAGGGCAATTTTATTACTATGTTACTATGTTAAATATAACATACTTTTTTTGCCTTTTTTAGGGCAATTGGGGTTAAGTGACTTTCCCAAGGTCACTCTGCTAGTTTGTTTTGTTTTTTTAAGCAATCGGGGTTAAGTAACTTGCTCAAGGTTACACGGCCAGTTATTTCTGGGTGTGGTGCTGAGTATCTGAGCCCGGGATTCGATCTCCAGGTTATCCTGACATTGGAGCCGGTGCTCTTACTCGCTGAGCCACCTGGCCGCCCCTCTGCTAGTTTTTAACATACATTTTTAAAACAAGTTTTATGTGAGAATTTGACAGTTTCACTTGCAATCTACTTTTTTATTATTTGTATTTATATTTTTATTTGGGTTTAATTATTAGATTCATAATGTTTTTAAGTTTTGTCTTTAAACCCAGCAACTCTCAGAAAACTTTTATGTTCTCATTGACCATTACCTACCATTCTCAAGTATCTCTTTTAGAAAATGAGAAGATTCTATATTATAGAACCAAGGGTTCGAAATATCAAAATTTGTGGGGACTTCTCTGGGCTAAGCTTACCTGATCAAGTGACCATCTCATCCAGCCTCTGTTTTAAGGCATTTAGTTAGAGGACGGTAGACAAGGGATGGGAATCTCTACTACCACTACCACAATTCCACTTTTGGATGGCTCTAATGACTTGGAAACTTTTCCTAATGAATGCACCTAATCAACATGATGAGGTTATAGGGAGGTCAGTCTTTGGGATTTTTATTGCATTCTCAAGTACAACCTAGAACGGATGGGCACTGGTGACAAATTTATCAACCAGGCCATTGTGGATCACAACTACACCTTTGCTTTGTGCCTATATACATTGTAATCTTGAGTGCTGACCCAGAGACCTATGTCTGTCTATAGGAACGTGATTCTGAAATTCTCCATTGGAAACTCTGACTAGGGACAAAAGGAGCCCAAAAGAGTGAATTTAGGGTCTGCCATAATGATTAAATATGTAAATCTGTGTAAGCCCACACTTTAAGGGCTGTACACCATGTATTACACATGAAGCTTAAATTTCCAACATTTAGGGATGGCCAGGTGGTTCAGTGAGTAAGAGCACTGGCTCCAGTGTCAGGATGACCTGGGGATCAAATCTGGGCTCAGATACTTAGCACCACACAGAAATAACTGGCCATGTAACCTTGAGCAAGTTACTTAACCCCGATTGCTTTAAAAAAAAATTCCAACATTTAACACCGTACTTGGCACATAGTAAACATTTAAAAAATGTTGATTGATTGAAATTTACCTCTTTCCAATGTATACCCATTGCTCCTAAGGAAAAGGAGACCATGTAGTCAATCACTCTTCCCAAAAAAAGACTTCCTAATACATAAGATGTACATGATACTACTCCCCCCCAACAGTCCAAGCCAAACAGCAGTCTCTTCAACTCATTCTCAAAAAGCGTGCAACGTGCCTTTTATTAGGAACAATTCTATTTTTAATCAAGAGCTAATAAGCAAAAAAAAAAGTGTCATTGGGTCATTGAAGATATTGCCAGATTCCTAGCACAGTCACTGTATCCAAAATTCAGGCTGGGCTAGTTCTGAAAGGCTTAATCATCCCCAAGACAGCACTACCACAGAAAAGGGGATAAGGGGAGGAGAATGGAAGACAGATACCTTCCACTCTTTCCCATCCCTCACCCCAGCTACAGTCTGGCCACTCAGCATTCAAAAAGGAACCAAAGAATACGGCAATGTTATCTTTGCCCTTCCCAGGACTTAGAGACGTCTTCTACTTGTCCCACAAGAATCCCAGTCCAGCCATCTTGAAAGGCACCCATTCTAATTCCCTGGCTCACACGGCTTCTGAATGCTGCCAGCACCATGGTATAGGTGTTTCTTATGTATTTCACCAGGCCTCCAGATCTCCACAGAGACTTCTCAAACCACAGCATTAACCATAGTTGAACATAACATAGGGCAAGACTTGATTCTTTAGTTCTTATTTTTTCTTTGGGGAGCAGCTGTGTTCCAGTGGAGAGAAGCCTAGATTTGGAGTCCAGAGAGCTGGGTTTGGGTTCTGTTCTTGCCATTTATTTTGTGTGACCCTGGGTAAATCATTAGGTGGCCCAGGTCTAGACTTCAAGTCAGAAAGGCCTGAGTTAAAATCCTGCCTCAGATTCTTACTTTCTATGTGATTCTGGGGAAGTCCCTTAAACTGTCTCAGTCTCACTTTTCTCAATCAGTGAAATGGGAATAGTGATAAAAACCAGCCCCACAGAGCTGTGAAGATCGAATGAGATAAATGTGAAGTACTTTGAAAATCATAAAACACAATGTAAGTTATTATTATCATTATTAATACTACTATTATTTCACCACCCTGGGCCTCAGTTTCTTCATCCGTAAAATGAGGAGGTTGTACTAAGTCACCTCTGATGCCCCTTTCAGCAAAAGGCAAGGTAGAGGAAGTTATTTGATTAAAAGACTAGTGTTCCTTATCATATTTTATTGATAGTGATAACTTCCTTTTGCGGACTCTTCCCTGTCTCCTCAGCACCCTGTTGTTTGTGGGTAAATATCCACCTGCTATTTTGCAGGATTCCTGTCTTAATTGGCAGCCAGCTGCCTCTAGGAAATGAGGCGCTCTGTTCAAGTGTGACTATTTTTCTCCACCCCCACCTTATCACTGGGAAAAGGGTTGAGCCAAGAAATATGTTCTTAAAATAGAGAACGTTTACAAAAAGAATGAAGCAAAGTGAGGAGTAGCTAACTCTGAGGGCTCTTTTTCAAGCAAGTATGTCTTTCTAGAAGATGACGATGTGGTGTAATCGAAAGTTTCCGGGACTAGGAGTCAGAGGATTTGGAATACCTGCATTAGGGCAGGGTGTGTCCTCCAATAGAAGGGAAGCCCTTTGAGGGCAGGGATCGATTCAGTTTTGTTTTTGTTTCACCAGAGTTCCTCAATGCCTGGGAGTTTACTAAATGTTTGTTGACTGATGGACTGTTTGAAGTCCTGGTTCTGCAATTCCCACTTTCCTCATCTGTAAAATGGAGAGGGGGTGAATTTTGTGGCCTCAGAAGTTCCTTCCAGTTCTACAGCTGGATGATCTATGACCATTGTTCTGCAAGAAATGACAAGTATGAGGAATTCCAAGAGACTTGTGTGAACCAATATGAAATAATAGAGTAAGTAGAAGCAGGGAAGTGACATACACGATGACTATAATCATGTAAATGAAAATTACACTGAAGGAAAGTCAAATTCAGATTCATGACAATGACTGGTCTTGGTCCTGGAGAAAAAATGAATGATGAAACACATTTTTGTCTTCTCTGCCGAAAGGTAGGGGACATCTGGATGGGAATGGTGTATACATTTACAGACGTTTGTTTTTGCTTAACTGTTTTTCTTCAATACAAAAGAGAGTTCAAAGGAAAGGCCAAGAAAGTATGGAGTTGATGTTAACTTAAATCAATTGTAAATTGATTTTAAAAGGCATCAGGAAGATGCTATCTACCTTCAGAGAAACAGATAAGTGGAAATAAGCATACTATAGTATGATATGTGTGTAAGTGTATATGTTTATATATGTGTGTATGAGTGTATGTAGATATAGATATATACATATATATCTCCACACTTAATTGTAGCCTTCTTTAGGAGAGGAGTGGGGAGTGGGATGGGTGGACGGGAAAGAGAAGGGAAAAAATAAAGTAAAAAGCAGAGAACAAAAGAAAACCAACAAGGAAGAAGAGAAAAGCTGGGCAGTTTTGAAAACAATGTATAGTACTTAATATATAGATTTTCTTGAAATGGAAAGTTATTGATTTATATTGAATCCTCTCATGTTATGCTGTGTACATGGCAATTGTTTTCCTTTTTTCATTTTATATTTGTTTTAAATAAATAATAAAATTTACAAAAAAAATAAAAATAAAAGGCATCAATACATTTCTAAAAGGAAGAATAAAGATTTTAAAAGCAGAAATATGCATCCCTTGAAAAGAAGCTACAGCAGTAATTGTTTTAGGAGGAATGCTCCAAGTGTCCACTAAGCTATGGAGGAAAATTAGGCCTTTTGCTACAAGGTGGAAGGAGATGAGAGGATAAAACAATCAATTAATCAACAAATTTGTATTAAATGCTTGACATGGGCTAGGTATTTTGTTCCATAGTGGTGATACAAATGCAAAGAATGGAACTATCTCTATTCTTTTTATTTAATTTTTTCCAATTAACAAGGATTTATTTTTTCTTCCTCTCACCACTCCCCTCAACTAAACAAAAGAAAAGAAAAGAAAACCCTCATAAAAATATATGCATCATTAAGCAAAGTGAATTCCCACCTTGGCCATATCCAAAAAAGTCTGTCTCATTCTGCATCTTGAGTCCATTAGCCCCTCTGTCAGGAAATTAGAGGCTTACTTCATCTTCAGTCCCCCAAAACCTTGTTTTGTTCATAAGTTGATCATAGTACTCAGATCTTCCAAAATTATTAGTCTTTTTTTACTTATTTATTTGTTTGTTTATTTATTTTTAGTTTGCAACATTCAGTTCCACCAGCTTTTGAGTTCCAAATTTTCTCCCCCTTCCTCTCCTTTCCCCTTCCCCGCTATGGCAGTAGCAATCTGATATAGGTTCTACAAATACCTTCACATTAAACATTAGTTGAGTTGTAAAGAAGGATTATAACCAATGGACTGAACACCAAGAAAGAAGAAACAAAACAAAACAAGAGAGAGAGCAAGTAGTTTGCTTCAATCTGCATTCAGACTCCGCAGTTCTTTCTCTGGATGTAGATAACCCTTTCCATCATGAGTCTTTTGGAGTTGTCTTATAGCCTTGCATTGCTGAGGGAAGCTATCACAGATAGTCATCACAGATATGATGTGTCTGTAATTATGTGCAATTTTCTCCTGGCTCTGCTCCCCTCACTCAGCATCAGTTTATAAAAGTCTCTCCAGGTTATCATGAAATCCGTCTGCTCCTTATTTCTTATAGCACAATATTATTCCATTACATTCATATGCCACAACTTCTTTAGCCATTCCCCAATTGATAGGCATCCCCTTGATTTCCAATTCTTTGCCACCACACAAAAAAACTGCTGTAAATATTTTTGTACATATAGGTCCTTTTCCCACTTGCATGATCCCTTTGGGATACAGCCCTGGAAGTGGTATTGCTGGGTCAAAGGCAAAGTTGTTAGTTTTTACAATGTCATTATTGTTTGGTTTCTTTTCCTGGATCTTCTCACTTCCCTCTGTAGCAGTTCATATAAGTCTGCCCAGGTTTCTTTGAAACAGTTTTTTTTCATAATTTCTTATGGCACAATAATATTCCATTATATCCCTATACCATAATTTATTTAGTCAGTCCCCAAAAGATGAGTACCCTAGAAGTGGGAGGTGCTAGAACCAGCTCAAAAAAGCCCCCAAAGAGATTGTTAAATTTTTAGTGTGAGAATTCACATCTCAAAAATCAGATAATACTATAAATCAGGGTCTAATTTCATGTTTTGTTGATTGTCTAGACTTAAGAAAGTAATGGAATAACTGTTAATAATATGGTTTAAATTTTAAAATGTGTCATGTGTACATTTTTCCCCTGAGGGCTAGTTGTTAAAACATTTACCACCACATACTGGTACTGCCTCAGTTTCTAGTTTTTTGCTATCACAAAAAGTTACTATAATATCTTTATACAGAAGGGTCCTTTTCCTCTTTTTAATATATGTAAATGCTATCTTGTTGATGTTCTGATTGGAAGAGATTAGCTATGCCTTCACCTACTTTACATTAGAGACAAAATATACTTAAAAATCTATTGGAATATCACAGTAAAGATTGGATCCAGACTAAAAGCTTTTTCTCTGTTCTCTTTATAGTGATCTCCCCTCCCCCCAAATCCTTATACTTAAATCTTTGAAAGAGAAGAAAATGTTCACACCCAATCTGGGTTGGAGATTTCTGAGGCTGCTGGCCCAGGTGCCCACGGGTCAGAATTCCTCAGGAAGCAATGTTGTTTAAGAGAGACTTTATGCTACATCTCCATGTTTTGATATGATTATTCCAGGTTGCTTCAGAAAACATTATCACTGGATCTATCCAGGACTAGGGAGTTAAGCAGTTTTGCTCAAATGGGTCTGGGTTTTACTCTGTTGATTTTCCAATAGAGCTTAATCTGATTCTGCCTCTCCCACTCTGTTGCCTTCTATCCCAGTTCTATTTTGAGCCATAATCTTGAAAGCATGACAGTAAACAGTTATTGGAACCGTGCAAACTGTATTCAAATTACAGTGGCCACAGATCCCTTAACCCAAGGGAAGGCAGGTCTTCCAGAAGGCCTGCCTGGGAAGAGCACTGCACAGAACTGCCTACATTAGTCTATGAGCATTATTTTCCAATTAGAAAGGCTAATGCAATACAGCTCCCTCTTCCCCAGTCCCTTTTTAGGTCCCTGGGAGGGCTTCATTTTCTCGGAGATGATGTCAGAGTGATCTAAGGGCAGGGGGAAATGCTACTTATCCTTAGGGACCAGGAGGAGGTGGGGGAATAAAAGCTAATTGACTCATAGCCAGCTGACATTAAATCTCAAAGCAGCCAGTGGCAATAGCTGAGGAGTCTAGAACTAACGGAAGCCCCCATCCTGTCAAGCAGAGGGCTTCTAGAAATACCAGGAGGAGAAAAATAGCAAGTGTCGTTCCTGCATAATAAATCTTCCATCTTATTGTCTAAGACAGTTTGCTCTCCTGAGGGCACTGGCCTTCCCAGACTGCTTCAATTTAGTGCTTCCACCCCTGCCTTCCATTTCCATGAAATTGTCTTACTGGGATCCAAAACAACCCACCTCTTAGGCTGCCTTCTTGCCAAATCAAGCTTTCTAATTTATCAAACAGAATGCAATTTCTAGACACCACCTCCCCCTCCATCCAGTCCCATTTGTCTCTATCTTTGTTCCTTCCCTCCTCCAGTCATCTTCCCACCCTCCTAGGATCCCCTTCTTCAGATCCTTAGAGGCCAACAACTCCCAGATTAGAAAGTAAAGCACTCTGAGACCCTAACTTAATCTCAATTACCGCACGACCCAATGTTTTATGGTGCTGAAAGCAATAAAATGCTCATTTCTAAATTTAACTAGTGTTATATTTATTACACAAGAGTGCTGCTTATACATGGCCTGAGATATTGATTAGCATGAAAAAGGCTATGTAGAGAGAGTCATAGAAATCGATCATTCTTTTTGAAGTGGTTAATCAAATGTCTAATTCGCTCCCATGAATTTTCCTCCTCTGAAGGGGCAATAGATCAGACAGACTTGTTGTTTACTGTAACTCAAATCCACACACAATAACCAGAATGCAACCTAAACTAGAGATATAAAGAGATGGCTTTCTCAGGACATTGTTAGAAAGACTGGAAAGGTCCATTTCAAAGAGATCCTTGCACAAACACTCCCTTTCCTGAGAACCAGAGTTGAATTCACTGAAGAATGCAGGCATTACTATGTCATCAGGACTGCCTTGGCAGGAAAGAACCACCAGCCCCAGAGCAAATAGATGATACTTTAAGGAATCAGAGGTTTGACTTGGTCCTTGAGCATAAAGGGAGTAGGGGAGAGAAAGGGACAAAGAAGCTCTTTGACAGGAAGAAAAAATTCCCTTGCTGGGAATTAGCAAAAAAGTGGCATTGAATCATGAAAGTTCTTGAGTTAGTCAACCAGCATTAATTAAGCACTTGCTTACTATGTGCCAGACATTGTGCTAGATACAGAATATAAAAAGACAGACAAAAATAAAAATGGTTCCTGCCTTCCAGGAGCATACATCTTAAGGAGGGGAAAGCATGTAAATTAAAATTAGAAGGCATTCTGAGGAGCAAAGACACCAATCACTACAGGGGATCAGAAAGAGCATCTTACAGAAGGTAGGTCTAGAGCTAAATCTTGATGGACAGAATACACAGATCCTCCTCACATCTGCTCCCCTAGATGTAACAATGGATGGGCACCTAGCACTGATGCTACATGGAAGACAGAGTCATTCTCATTTCACCAAATGGTTACACATGTACAAAAAAATATTTGGAGCAACTCTTTTTTGTGGTGACGAAGAATTGGAAACTGAGATGATGTCTATCAACTGGGGAATGACTGAACAAGTTGTCACATATGAAAGTAATGGAATAATATTGTGCTATAAGAGATGATGAGCAGGCAGATTTCAGAAAAATCTGGAAAGACTTATATGAACTGATGCTTATTGAAATGAGCAGAACCAAGAGAACATTGTACACAGTAACAGCAACATTATGTGATGATCAATTTTGATATAGTTGGCTCTTCACAGCAATACAAATGATCTAAGACAATTCTAAAAGACTCGTGATGGAAAATGATATCCACACCCAGAGAAAGAACTATGGAGTCTGAACACAAATCAAAGCATACTATTTTTGTTTTTTGTTGTTGTTGTTGTTTTTCTTTCTTGTGATTTTTCCTTTTTGTTCTGATCCTTCTTTCACAACATGACTAATGTGGAAATATGTTTAACATGATTATACATGTATAGCCTATATCAGATTACTTATCGTTTTGGGGAGGGGGGGAAAGAGGAAGGGAAGAAAATATTTGGAACTCAAAATCTTATAAAAGTAAATGTTAAAAACTAAAAATAAAGAAATAAATGACCAAGTTGTTAGAAGGGATTCACTCACATAAGCATCTATTTATTGAGCACCTAGGTTATACTAGGTACTGTTTCTAGGAAATGGGAATATAAAGACAAAATAAAAAATGAAGAGCTTTATATTCTTCTAGGGATATGGGCCAAGAGTGGGGAGGAGAGACAATATGTACATAGATAATCTCTGTACGTGCTCTGTGAGGGACAAACCCAAAGTCATGGGGGAGGTAGTAATAACTGAGGGCATCAGGAAGGGCTTCATGTAGTAGGTGATACTGGAGCAGAGACTTGAAGAAAGCCAAGGATTCTAAGAGGTATAGGAAAGAAAGAAGGATCTTCCACCATGGACAAAAAGCCAATGCAAAGTCACAGAGGTGGAAGACTAAATGTCATGAATGCTTGTTTGTTGTTGTATATGAGGAAAAACAAGTACGTCAGTTTGAGTGTCTAAAGCACTGTAATTACTTAGGTCTGGGGAATAACTCCAGTAGAAACTCTCTCCACCAGCATGAATGGGGGACTCATAGATAGCCTATAGTCTTGGAGAGCTAATTAGAAACCAGAGATTAAGTGATTTGCCCAGGGTCACACAGCTCATATATATGAGAGACCACACTTGAACCCAGATCTCCCTGACTCCAAAGCCAGCTCTCTGTTCATTGCAACATGCAGTCCTTCCACAGGGTCATAAATGAGAATTTTCTTCCTTCTGCTTTTTTCTGGTAGTCAGAATGTTCTCAGTTTTTAGTACATTAAGATTTAATCTGTGATGAAGCAGGAATTCCAAGCAAAGAAAAAAAAGCCATCTAAAAACATTTCCCGGTCTACCTTTGATGGATTTCCGTTCTGTTGACTGTGGCAACAAAAACTCAAGACCTAAAATTTTAGCTTTCTTTAACATTAGGATAGAGCAGACTCCTAAAGCAATTAGCACTTTTTTAGGGTGTAGTGGGGGAGGGGGAGAGAAACCAGATTTGTGATTTCATTTCAATCAGATCCACCTTCATGCCTTGAATAAACTGTGCCTTTAGTCCTATAATGCCCTCCTAAGGACACTCCAAAGACCAAGACAGATTGGTACCTTGGTCAGCACCTGCTCTGCCACTGATGATATTAGAAAGATACCTGTGACCTGACCAGGGTCACACAGCCAGCCTGTGTCAGAGGCAGAATTCAAATCTACATCTTCCTGCCTTAGAAGCAAGCTCTCTAGCCACTAGGCAAGGAGCAGACATTGCAATGAGGCAATGAATTGGACTGAGTATTAAGCCGAAGGAGATTAGGGTGGGTCACCCTTCAAGAAATAGTAAAGTTCCTTTAAAAATCCTCCCTCAGACTGCTTGCAGAAACAAAGGGCCATTTTTAATCCCAATATTCTACTGGTGTTGTGGGTTTGTGAGTCATGGAACACTAGAGTCTTCCAGGAATTACAAATGAGTATCACCCAGAGGGCAGTGGAGAGGCAAGACAAGGATGGCTGTGAGCCAACCATGACATATAACAAATAGGGAGGGACAGAGAATTGTGTTATAGAATGTAAATCAAGGAAGCGTGTGAGTAAAATTGAAGATGGGCTGCTTAATCACATGACTAGAATTTGGCATGAATGAATGAATGGATGGATGAATGAATGAATGAGCATTTGTTATTTGGAAAGCATTGTGCTAAGTGCTGGGGATACCAATGGAAAAGTATGACTTCCCCTGATGTCAAGGAGCTCACATTCTAATGGAGAAAACACTCATGGAAGGTTTCAACTGTGAGAGAGATGGAAAAGTCCCTTGGTTCATAGCAGACAAAGCAGATGGGAATACCTCTTTTTTCATGTTGTTTCCATAGTTAAAACCTTATCTGTTTCTGATTTTGAACCATTTGACAATGCTAAGGACTTAGCCAATGGGAATTTTCTCTTCTGGGGCTTCAGTAACTGTGACTCCTGAGGAGGTGAGGTCTACAGAAGCAGGGACCAGGTCACCTCTCTCTAGGGTTTGCTTCTCTAGGTGATAACTTCAGGTCCTGAGCTAGGCTGGGCTGCAATCAGGACTGATAGTCAAAAGGTCACTGGCATTCCCTATCAGTGGTAACTGGTCAGTGGTTAGTGGTGGTGGTGAGGGAGATGGGCCCTTTCTCCATAAGGACTGCTCACCTCAGTGGTGGCTAGCAGGTCCAGGCCAGAAGCAAGGCAGGTAGTTTGGCAGGGAGGGTTGACTTTGTAGTACATTCCACTTCTGTCTTTCCCTCAGAGTCTCTTACTGCTTCATCATGTCTGGTTTGACAGATAGGCAGTCAGAGCAACCCCTCTGCTATCTTTGTGACATCAGTAGTAAATAACGAAGTTTCCCCCTTTGACCCAGAAATACCACTTCTAGGGCTGTATCCCAAAGAGATCATAAAAATGGGAAAAGGACCCACATGTACAAAAATATTTATAGCAGCTCTTTCTGTGGTGGCCAAGAACTGGAAATCAAGGAGATGTCCATCAATTGGGGAGTGGCTAAACAAGTTGTGGTATATGAATGTAATGGAATACTATTGTGCTATGAGAAATGATGAACAGGCGAACTTCAGGGAAACCTGGAAAGACTTATATGAACTGATGCTGAGTGAGGGGAGCAGAACCAGGAGAACATTATACACAGTAACAGCCAGTGTGGCTGATTTTGATAGACTTAGTGCTTCTCAGCAATGCAAGAACCTAAAACGATTCCAAAGGATACATGATGGAAAATGCCAGCCACATTCAGAGAAAGAATGGAGTCAGAATTCAGAACGAAGTACACTATTTTCTTTTTTGTTTTGATTTGTTATAATTTTTCTATGCAACAGGACTAATGTGAAAATGTGTTTAATAGGAATGTATGTGTAGAGCCCATATCAGATTGCAAGCCATCTTGGGGAGGGAGGGGAAGAAAATTTAAAACTTATGGAAGTGAATGTTGAAAACTAAGACTAAACAATTTAATTTTTAAATCTTTAAAAAAAAAAAAAGAAGGTTCCCAATGTGTTGAGTAGCAAACTCCTCCCGTGGCAAGTATGGCAGGACACCTACAACAATCACATGGGATGGGTAGGCATGGATGGGTTACAATCTGTATCACAGGAGGGAATATCCAAGTCTGTGAGAGTAGAGAGTCATTTGAATATTTGTATGTTTAAGATAAATGAATTGTCCAATGTCACACAACCAGGACATGCAGTCAAAATTCAAACCCTGGTCTCTTCTGACTAAAATCCGGTAACCTAGACATCTTAAACTCAACATGTCCAAAAACAAGTTTCTCTTTTTCCAACCTTTGCCATATTTGTATATTTCCTATGAATGTCAAAAGTACTGCCTTCTTCACAGGCACTCAGGCTCACAAACCTACATGTCATTCTCAACTACTTACTTCTTATCACCCCCACCCCACATATCTAATCTGTTGCCAAGGCCTGAGGATTCTAGAGTTCTCATATATACCCTGGGTCTCCTCTGATTCTGCCACCCCTCCGATACAGGCCCTCATCATCTCATGCCTGGACTATTGCAATAGTTGCCATATATCTCTGCCTCAGCTCTATCCTCCACTCAGATGCCAAGGTGATCTTCCTAGGAGCAGGTCACCCCCACCCCTATTCAATAAAATCCATTGGCTTCCTAGTACCTCCAGGAATGAATATAAAAGTCTTCCTTTGGGTATTTAAGGTATTTTATATCTGACCTCTTCCTTCTTTTTCTAGATTTCTTACAGCTTATTCCCCTCTGTGTACTAGCCTCCTTACTATTCCTTACACAAGACACTCCATCTCCTGACTCAGAATTTTCACTAGCTGTCCCCTCATACTTGTAATTCTCTCCTTCTATCTTCTACTTTCCCTAGCTTTGTTCAAGTCTCAGTTAAATTACATCTTCTGCAAGAAGACTTTCTTGGTCTCCCATAATTCTAGCACTCTCTCTCTCTCTTTCTCTCTCTCTCTCTCTCTCTCTCTCTCTCTCTCTCTCTCTCTCTCTCTCTCTCTCTCTCTCTCTCTCTCTGTCTCTCTCTCTCTGTCTCTGTCTCTGTCTGTCTCTGCCTCTGTCTCTCTGTCTCTCTCTGTCTCTCTCTCTCATATGTGTGCATATGTAAACACATAGACACATACACACACATATATAAATTGCATATTCAAACACGATAAGTATTCTATGTGTACGTGATTGGGTGTTATCTCCCCTATCAGAGGGTGCGCTCCTTGAGGGCAGGGACTGTCTTTTACCTTTCTTTGTGTCCCTATCACTTAGCATAGTGCTAGGCATTTAATCCCTTCTTTCCTGACTCCCCTACCTTCAGCCTGCCCCCATAGCCTAGCCCTCTATCACTTGGTATCTGACTTTTGGAAAATTGCTGACCCTAGAAAGGAGCCTAATTATCTCTACAACATGCTCTTCATCTTGATAAAGAAGAGGCAATGAGCTGAATATTTATGCATTACAACTAAAAGTCCATGATTTGATTAAAGTAGCTACTCCCTATTTCCATGTTTTATAGAATAATCTATTATTATGGGTGGTCATGTGTTAGTTTAATTACCCTGATTACAAGTATTCTGTGGGAATCTTTCAGAAGGGAGGAAGGAAAGAAGGAAGGAAGGAAGGAAGGAAGGAAGGAAGGAAGGAAGGAAGGAAGGAAGGAAGGAAGGAAGGAAGGAAGGAAGGAAGGAAGGAAGGAAGGAAGGAAGGAAGGAAGGAAGGAAGGATAGGAAGGAAGGATGGGAAGGAGGGAAGGAAGAATGGATTTATTAAGCACTTACTAAGTGCTTATACAAACAGAAGCAAAGAGAAAACCTTCCCTGCCCTCACAACACACAAAAGGAAACTGAAAAGGGGAAGGGGTATGGAAGGGGTGATGTGGATGAAAATACCCAAGATGAGGGCAGAAGCCAGGAGTAGAGCTTGCTGGTGAATGAAGGTTGGGTGCCCGAGGCCCCTCCACAAAAAGCAAGCCTTGGGAATAACTATGCAGTGTCTAGTGCCTCTCATTAAGGCTTCTAACATGATTTAAGATGTGATTACCCCTTATTTTTGAAGCATAAGTAGTTTTCTAATTCTGATTTTGCTTTTCATCGTTATTTGGTATTTTCAAGATTTCCAGAAGAATCTTTAAATCTAGCTCATAAAATACAGAAGCATGAATTTCAGGAGTTGTTTCCTTAGTGTGTCTGTGTCTGTGTCTATGTGTGTCTGTGTGTGTGCATATGCTCAACAAACAGTCATGGAATGGGAGGGAACTCAGGGGGCATATAGATATCCTAAAGTCACCCTGCAATAAACTGAGCTTTTCTCCTTGAAAAAAATATTGATCCTGTCTCTAGGGGCAACACTCTCCTTGGGATCAGGAGGCTTGTGGCCTCTTTCAGGGAAATCGTACACCAAATTCATCTGTGGGAGAGTCTTTGGCAAACTAAGACTTATGAAAGCAACCGCTTCATAGCCATTTCTGGGAAAGTTCAGGGTTGTTTGCATTTCTCTGACGTCCCCCTCAAACATATGGCTGCTTTCCTTTGATTTCAGTGAGATCATCTCAACTACTTAGTCTGTCTCATTCAGGAAAAATCTTGGTTTAAACCTGGAAGGGACCCCACAGGTCATCCAGTCTAACCCCTTTGAATATGCGAGTATGTGAGATTTTCCTGCCCTGCTTGTGTGCTGCACAGGAATACGATTTAGTGTTTGGTCCCATATGGCATAGGGTTTTTCTCCTACTGTTAGCAGCTCCTCCTTCCCAAAGTTACCCGTTATGTTTTCGGGAATAGTGTGAGAATGGAAGATGTCGTCATCCAGCTCCCACCATATGGCAGCATTCTGGAGGGTGTGGACCCTGCCACTGGGCTGGCTTTCAATAACGCAATGTTGCTAGGGGTAATCCTGATGGTTTGGGGAGTTTCTGATATTGTAATTCATGAACCCCCACCAGTGAGTTCCTTATTGATTATAGCCAAAAGTTAATTAGCTCTTAGGGAACTTACCAAGCAGACATAGCAAGAACAATTATTACAGAAACATTGCCTCAAATGGTACATAGACACTTTTGCCTTGCACTTGTAAGGCCCCTGGGGAGAGTGGATTCAAACTTAGAGGACACATAAGTGACCAAACGGTTACCCATTCACCCAAAATGGCTGGCCTCTGGTTACTGAAGGTCCTTTTCAAAATTTATGGAGTTCTCATAAAATATTCTTAAGTTTAATCCTCTACTACAATGACCCAGAACCCCTATGATGCTTTCAAAATGATTAAGAACTTATTTATATCTAATTAATTTTTGATTGAATCAATCAGGATGTTAGGGCTTTTGTGACTAATTAGGACAGAGGTGAATCCCCATTCTTATATTTGTACACCCAGCACTTAGAGTGCCTAAAACATAAGTACTTAATAAATGCCTTCTTCATTCATTTATTCATTATCAAAGCAGATTAGCAGTGCATCTGTAGTTTAGAGTCTTAGCACATTTATGGTGACAGTGGGCTAAAGATTTTCCATGAAGTCCCAGGACTCCTCCCTATCCTACATGATAAACCACCACCGTCATTATAAATCGTATTGCCACTGAGCATGTCCCATACCTGATTCCCTTCCTTCGAGGTTCTGCGATCTTGCTGGGGTCTTCCCTCCAGTGACACAATTTTTATCTGATTCATCAAGGCATTCTTTGAGAAATGTTGTAGTTGAAAAATCAATCACTTGGTGATATGTATCTTGGGACCTGACTGCATTGCATCATCAGAAGACAGTTGAAAAACTGAAGAATATGAATGTGATGAAACATTATGATTCCACAGGATAAAAACGAAGAATATGAGGAACTGAGAAATATGAGAATATGAGAAAAGCCAGAAAAGGCATACGAGCTGATGTCAAGTGAAATAAGTAGAGCCCAAAGAACACTGTAGATAATGACTACAATAATGTATATGAAGTGATCAAATAAAAATAACCAGTAACGACTCCAGAGAACAGATGATGTAGCATGACTCCCTCTGTCCTCGTATCAGAGAGGTGGGGCACCACTAAGACCTCAGGCTGTATCCATGGGCAGATGTGGTCAGTCCACTGGGTATTTTTGCTTCCTTTACAGAATGATACATTTGGAACTGGTTGGCACCATCAAAGTCATTTAGTTCAACATGTTTTTTTTTTTTCAGATAAGGAAACTGAGTTCTAGAGAGGGAAGTTGAGTTGCCCAAGAGCAAGGTCACAAGTTGTAAGAAGAAGAGTCAGGATTTGAACCCAGCCCCTGCTTCCATAGTATTACTCTGTCTCCCTTTTAACTGTTTTTCACTCTTCATTGAGGGAGAGGTGGCCAGGGGGTAAAAGGGAAGATTTTTTTTCTCCCACAGAAATGACCATGATATAAAACCAAAAGGCATTAATAAAAATGTATGTAAAAAAAACAACAGGAATTCTCTAAGGTGGTCCCCAGGTGACGTTTGGGCCATCAGTCATTGACTTTTAGTTGAGGCCTTTCCAGCTGAGTAGAACATGCCAGAGCTTGTGGTCTACTGGAATTGCCTTCAGATCCCCAGCATCACCTCCACAAGGGTGAAAGGGAAGCATTGGTGTAACCACAAACACACTGGCATCCCCAGGATGGCTGCTAGCACAGGTTCTCAGATCTGCTTTACTAGGAAAGAGAGCTGTTTGAGTGGTCTTTTTAAATTACATTCACTAGTTCGGGAGAGGGGAGTCAGCACCCTGAACTTCAGAGAAAATGCAAGCAGAGAAATAAAGACCAACAAACAGGGCTCTGACTGAGTCAAATATACACTTTACATACATCCCTGATTCAAAAGAGCCTTTACATCTGAGCATTTGGGGAGCTCTGAACATACGGTCACTCAGAATCTCAAACAGGAAATCACAAGATCCTTCTCATAAGAGAGCCCCCCAAGCACAATACCAACTTGGAGTATATATACACTTCTCAGAGCCAGAAGGCATCACAACCCTGTGACTCAGTGCCTAATTAGAAATTAGCAAAAGGTATGAAACCCTTCCTACAAGAAAGTCTCCCCTAAGCAAGCTTCCCTTAATGTACTCCACATACGATCTATTAATGGGTAAGAAGATCTTATGTCCCATTAACCTTACATTTGGTGAAAGATTTTAGCAGATTCTTAAATTTGAAAATCTAGAAAACTCTCAAGTTCCCACAGCATTCTGTGTTCAAGTTTCACCTTAGCTACTTACTACACAGATGAGCCAGTAGAGCTCTCTGGGCCTCAGTTTCCTCATTTGTAAAATGAGAGATCTGAATCAGTGGCCTGAGGTCCTTTCCAGCTCAAGCTCTATGATCCCACATTTAGCAGGACAAAATGTTTTTTTTTTTACATCCTTTTATTTTTTTTTCAAGAAGTCAACTTTGTGCAATCAAGTTTTTAGAGATCAGGTCAAGTCAAAAAGCATTTATTAAATACTGACTATGTGCCAGACACTCCGCTAAGTGACCATTAAGAGCAATGCCCAGAGATGCAGGTGAAAAGTCCTAGTCATTCTAAAAAAAGCATCCTGTCATTTTTCATTTGGCTCGATAGGCTGCCGACGGATCCCAATCTCTGACTGATGCAGAGACATGCAGGTATGGCCAGAATTCTGGATCCTGATAAATTTTATCCCTGAAAACTGCCAGCCAGGCCCTGCGTAACAATTGAGAAAAAGATAGGCTCTCTGGGAAATAAACACAGAAGAGGATGTGCTGTTTGAAAGGAACCCTCCCCCCTCCCCACTAGGCAGGTGGGCTTTATTAAAGCCAGGATTGCAACTTCTCTTTTAGATCAAAAACTCCTCCAGGGGCTCATAGGTTAGGAACTAGCAATTCTCAAAAGAAGAAAAGCAAATCATCAATAACCAAATTTTAAAATACTGCAAATAATGAAGTATGCAAATTAAAACAACAATGTAGTTCCACCTTATGTCCATCAGTTTGGTGAAGGTGACAAAACAGGAAAATGACAATTGTTGGAGAGGCTGTGAGAAAACAGGTGTATTAATGCTTTGATTTGGTCTAGCCATTCTGAAAAGCAATTTGGAGCTGTGTCTCACAAGTAACTCTTGACTAAGGGATGCTATTACTAGGATTATGCTCCAAAGAAATTAAAGAAAGAGGAACAGACTTATTTGTACACATAGCAGCTCTTTTTGTAGTAGCAAAGAACTGGGAAAGACTGGGGTTCTCCTCACTTAGGGAATGACTGAGCAAATTACATGTACATACACACATACACATATATCCATATGTCCACACCATGGGAGTCCTGCAGTACAGTGACCCAACAGTCAAATGGATTACAAAGCTCCCATCTTCCTGATGCCCTACTGCACGCCATCTCCCCAGGTTATTAGGCTAGGCACTGGAATTGTATATGCATGTGTACATATATAATGTCATGAGAGAGAGATCTATGATAGACAAATCTGTGGGAAAGAGGTGGGGGGAAGACATGATAAACCTATGATAGAGCTGTAATAGATTGAAAATAGGTTACTGATAGATGGATAATAGACCTAAGATAGATAATATATGTATGACAATTATAATAGATCAAAGATTGATTATTAATAGATGATAGATCTGTTATAGATGTAAGATGATAGATTAGATAGATAGATAGATAGATAGATAGATATATAGATAGATAGATAGATAGATAGATAGATAGATAGATAGATAGATAGATAGATAGATAGATAGATAGATAGATAGATGGGTGGGTGGATGGGTGAGTGGGTGTATGGATGGATAGATAGATAGATAGATAGATAGATAGATAGATAGATAGATAGATAGATAGATAGATAGATAGATAGATAATACTAGGCCTGTGTAAGGAGTTTCCTGATAAGTCCCACTAGTGATGGAAGCTGGAACCTGTCTAGCTGTTTAGTCTCAGTACCCAGGGCACTGAGAGGTTGCATGATCTGCCCAAAGTGACACAACCAATATATCATAGGTGGAACTTGAACCCAGGTGTTCCTGACTCGGAGGACAGCTATCTGTTCATTACTCCTTGCTGCCTGGAATCCTTGTGGATCCCATATTTTGAGCTGGAAGGGACTTTCTAGGTCACCTAGTCCAAACATCTCTTTTTGACTTGTCCAATATCATTCATGTAGAAAAATAAAGCAAAATTCAAACCCAGATCCTCTACTCCCCCAATCTTGTATACCTCCTACTAAACCAACTGCCTCTCCTATAGAACAGACTTCTTGGTCTTTGATAGGCCTGATGTTCAGTTTCCCCTAAAATTGCAGACAAGGAACAGTATTCGTCAGTCTACAAATATCCATTGCATAGAAAACCTCGAGCTAGACTTCTATGGACACAAAAAATTATAACAATGATAAGATTATCAGCTCTTATATTCAAAACTATAAGGTTTTCTAATCTACCCTCCCATTTTACAGATGAGGAAAACGGAGGCCAGAGGAGAAGAAGCTATTTGCATTTTGTGTCCCCCAGCATAGCACAGTGTCAGATAGAGTGGGCACTAATCAGTCCCTGTTGACTTCAATAGAGTTAAGCCAACTGTCTTTTCCAAATGCTGGATGGAAAGGAAAGTAATGGTAGCAGTGGAGAAATGAAGAGCCAAACACCACAATTGAGCTCCAGAAACAATATCTGACCTCCATAAATTTCAGGGGAATACTATCACCTTTAAATCACTGCCCTGATCAAGCCCTCTCTGCCTTGTTTTTAAAAATGTGAGACCTTAACATAGGTTAAACCCAAAAAGGCATAATATCTGGATGATTACTCTGCCCTGGTAAGACCAGACCACATCTGGGGTATTTTATTGGGTTCTGGGAGCCATATCTTAGGAAGGTCATTGACAAGGTAGAAATGTCCAAAGGAAAACAACCATGGTGAATGAATGAAGTAATGAATGAATGAATGAATGAATGAATGACAAAGCATTTAAATGCTTAATAAGTGCAAAACATTGTGCCTGAGATCCTGGTATAAAAGTGTTGGTTGAAGTAGCTGAGGATATTTAGCCTGGAGATAATTCTTTCAAGTATTTGAAAGGCTGTCACATAGAAGAAGGACTCTATTTCCTTTGCCTAGTGCCCTAGTAGAAGATGCAAAAAGGCAAATTTCAGTTAGATTTAAGGGGGGAAAGATCTAACTGTAGAAGACACCCAAAAGTAGAATGGGGGGTGCCTCTGGCAGGTGAGGTTTTCAAGCAAAAGGCAGAATGACCACTTGTTCAGTATGATGAAGACAGAATTTTTGTTCAAATATGTGTTGGACTAGGCAGCTGCTAAGGTCTTTTCTAACTCTGAAATACTGTGAAAAGGTGGCCAACTCTGTCTGACTTGGTTTAAAACTCCATATTTTTCCATTATTTGAGGTGCAGCATATGTCAACATGTATCTAGGCCTTGACTGGTAAATTATTAAGCTGATATGTCATGTATTTTCACGCAAATTCAACCCACATGGTTTTAAATCATTCTTGCTCAGTCCATGGAAATATCATTTTTTAAGGCCTATTTAATGTTCAAGAAGCCTTATGGGACTCCCTAATCGCCTATTTAAGCCTTCTTTTGGACACAGGAAGTTCAGCTTTGGCATAAATAAACCAAGACAGGCCTATTGGCTGGAATTTTGGTCAAAACTCCAAATCCATGATGTTAGAGTGACCTTAAAATTTGGCAAAAATCTGCCATTCCTAGTCAATTACATAGAACGTATTCATCTCGATAAGTAGGCTGTTGGCGCCTGTCTAAAGTGAAGGTTAAAGGGAGCTAAGACCCTCTCTAAACACTTTGATCAAACTAACATAGCCCCTTTCACTAGATATTTTTGACCAAATAGTAGGACCACAGCAGGGTTAATTAAATGGTAACTGATATTTGCATTGTCCTTTAATTGGACAATATAGAATTGTAAGTAACCTTAGAGCCTGTCCAGTCCAATTTATTTAATTTACAGATAAGAAAATAGAGACCCAGAGACTGGCTAAATGATGGGCTTAAGGTCACAGAGGTTGTGGTACAGCCATAATTCTCACCAAGGACCTCTGACTCCAAATCCACTGCTTTCGCTGACTCTTGTTTGTACCTCACAACAATATAGGAGATGGACTATAGGCATTATTGTCCCATCTTCTAGGTGGGAAAACTGAGGCTTAGAAAGGTTAACTAACTCTCTAGGCACACACAGCTAGTGAATGTCGAAGATGGTACCTGTGTTCAGGTGTCCCTGAGGGACAATGCTCTGTCCAACAGGCCACATTAATAATGAACATGGTGGTGGTTGGTGGTAGCAGCGGAATAAGACATAAAGTGAGTATGGGGAAGGGAGGTGACAAGCTGGCAGAAAATCTTCCCTGGCATTTGATCTTCTATTAACACACACATCACTGTAAGTGTTCAGAAATAACAACTAACCGAAGCTTTAAGAGTTGTCCCCAACTTCTATGGTGCCAGAGACTGGTAGGTCCCAGGTGTAAGCAATCCTAGGCTTAACATTCCTCCCTTTCTAGAATAAATACTGTGGTTTCACTGACGCTATGTGGAAATTGAATTTAGCTGCGGGGTGGGCTCATTAAAAAAATAAAGACAGACCTTGAAAGAGCCTCCCTTGGCTGGCTTAGCTGGTCCTGCTAGGTTCTTCCTCACCCCTTTATCTTCCTCTTCAACCAGGACTGAAGAAACTTGCCAAAGGATGGTGTCTGACCTAGGGCCTTACCTCTGGGAACGTTCTTCCAAGGGTTGTGTCTCCACATTTTTTTCCAATCCAAGACCTCCACAATAGGTTCATGTTACAGTTGACACACTTCCCCTTCCCTTTCTCATTTGTCTGGCAGAACACAGAAAGAAACCAAAGGCTTCAAAGAATAAACAAGACTTTCTCAAGGCAGGTAACCGGAGTCTCTAGGACAACATTAGATGGTTCACATCCTTCTGAGTTTTTATTAAGAGCTTACAATGAGGAACCCACTTATTTTCCTTCCTCCATCTTTCTCTTGGGACTCTTTTTTTTTGTTTGTTTGTTTTTTTGGTGCGGAGGGGAAGGCAGGGCAATTGAGATCAAGTGACTTGCCCAAAGTCACATGGCTAGTAAGTGTTAAGTGTCTGAGGCTGGATTTGAACTCAGGTCCTCCTGACTCCAGGACCGGTGCTCTATTCACTGTGCCACCTAGCCGCCCCTCTCTTGGGACTCTTGAAGAAAAAGAATTTCAAGTTGAAGAAGGTAGCTAGGAGGGCCCAACTTGTACCCCTTTACTCATGGACTGCCTCCTTACTGCTTTGGAAGGACAGTAGCATCTTGCTGATGCCTGTTTACCACTTAATGCTCAGGGAAATATTTGTGTCCCTCCTCTCCACTTCACTGGTCATCAGCCTTTCCCCTCTTCATCAAATGAGTCACCTTATTTAAATAATCACTTTAGTGGATGGAGGGGGTGCTAAACTTAGGGTCCAGAAGGCCTGGGCTCAAATCCTGTCTCTGACACTTAGAAATTCTTTGTCCCTGGGCAAATCTCTTCATGAGTCTGAGCCTCAGTGTTCCAACTTGCAAAATGGTCATAATAATACCTGTAGCACCACCCTTTGACAGAGATGGCTTGGATGCAACTTGAAGAAAGAGGCACACCTTTTGGGATATGGACAATGTGGGAGTAGCTTTGCTTGACTAGGCATCTTTTGATGGCATTGTCACTACTGTTGTTTTAAATTGAGAAAGGGGGAGAAAACAAATACTTATTTATTGAAAAATTGAAAAAGTTGGCATAATAATAACAGTGATCCTTGTTATTCCTACCTCACAGGGTTATGGTTAGGCCCAAATGAGGTCCTGTATATAAATCTAGCAGTCTGAAAATCCTGAAATGCCAAGCTTGAAATGTCAGCTCTTGTTGTCTTTATATCTGATCCATCCTGACAAGTATTTGTTAAGCACCTACTAGGAGACTGCTGGTGCTAGGGTAGCTAGAGCATAGAGTCAGGGACAAAGACACCAATGACAAAGTCTCTGGCCTCAAGCCTCAGGGAGTTTAAGTTTGATTGCAGAGAAATAGTATATACTCCAAAAACTAAATGTAATAGACAGTAGGTATATAGTAAGA
>NW_027185759.1:38285332-38300377 GCF_028583685.1 Petaurus breviceps papuanus | reverse complement strand
AGTATATGATATTTGAGCTAAGCTTGAAAGAATTTACAGAGAAATTCCAGATAGATAGGTAAGGCAGGGGATATAGAGAACATTTACAAAATAATGGTAATGGGGGGTGGGGAGGTGAGACAAGATGGCGGCATAGAAGCAGGAAAACACCCTGAGCTCCCCCCATAACCACCTCAAATACCTATAAAATATGACTCTAAACAAACTTTAGAGCTACAGAACCCACAAAGTGACAGAGAGAAACAAATCTCCCTCTGAAGGCAGCCCAACAGGACAGCAGGAAGGGTCCATCACAGTGCACTGGGAGCAGAGCCCAACCCCACATGAGCCCAAGGTTTTAGCTTCAGGGCAGCCCCAACTAGCCGTGGCTGGAGGAACTTTGGGAGAGTGCATCACCAGCAGCTATGCCAGTTTCCAAAATTATCAACCTATAAATGCCAAAGGCAAAGTAAAAGGTCAGTGTGGACATTGGGAACAGGGGGTCCAAGAGTGCAGTCCAGCCTCTGCCCCCAGAGGGAAAATTGTCTGAGATGCAGTGGCTGCCACCCCATGGCTACTTTAGAGCTCCTGGCCTGAAAATCATAGGGAGACCAAGCTACCATTCTGAGGGGTACTCGCTCTTGTTTTAACCTGCTTGGATCTGGATCACTGTCTAGGATGGTTATGTGACCAAGTATCAGAGCCTATGGAGGCTTCAGAGGGGGCACCAAACTAATAGCTCCAGCAGCTGCAAAAACACCAGCAATTTGGGACAAAGCTCTCCCCTCTAGAAGCAAAGTTCTACTGTGGCAAAAAGCTCAAAAGTCAAGTAATTGAGTAGCAACAAGAGCAAGCAAAGGAAGCAAAGCAAGCACAGCAATATGACTTTAGATTCCTTTTGGGGGGACAAAAAGGATGAAAGCATGGAATGGCAGGAAGACAAGGAAGTCAGAACTCCTGCACCAAAAGCTTCCAAGAAAAAGATGAACTGGTTACAGACCATAGAGGAGATTAAGAAGGCTTTTGAAAACCAAATAAGAGAAGTAAAGTAAAAATTGGTTAGAGAAATGAGAATGATGCAAGAAAATCATGAAAAGAGAGTCAACAACCTGACTGAAGAAAATAACACCTTAAAAAATTGACTAACTCAAATGGCAAAAAAGGCTCAAAAAGTCAATGAGGAGAAAAATGCCTTAAAAAACTGAATTTGCCATATGGAAAAAGAATTTCAAAAGTTCACTGAAGAGAATAATTCCTTCAGATTTAGATTGGAGCAAATGGAAGCTAGTGACTTTATGAGAAATCAAGATACTATAAAACAGATCCAAACAAATGAAAAAATAGAAGGCAATGAGAAACATCTCACTGGAAAAACCACTGACCTGGAAAATAGATCCAGGAGAGGTAATTTAAAAAGTATTTGACTACCTGAGACCCATGATCAAAAAAAAAGAACCTAGAAATCATCCTTCAACAAATTCTCAAGGAAAATTGTCCTGATGCTTTAGAACCAGCGGGCAAAATAGAGGCTGAAAGAATCCACCAATCACCTTTTGAAAAAGATCCCACAAAGAAAACTCCTAGGAATATTATAGCCAGATTACAGAGTTCCCAGATCAAGGAGAAAATATTATAAGCACCCAGGAAGAAACAATTAATATTGTGGAAGCACAATCAGGATAACCCAGGATGTGGGAGCTTCCACACTAAGGGATCGAAGGGTTTGGAATATGATATTCCAGAAATCAAAGGAGCTGGGATTAAAACCAAGAATCACCTACCCAGAAAAACTGAGTATCATGTTTCAGGGGAAAATATGCTCATTCAATGAAATAGAGGACTTTCAAACATTCATGATGAAAAAAACAGAGTGGAATATAAAATTTGACATTCAGATACAAGAAGCAAGAGAAGCATGAGAAGGTGAACAACAGGGAAAATAAATCATAAGGAACTTATCAAAGTTGAACTATTTATATTCCTACATGGAAAAATGATAATTGTGACTTATGGAACTTTTCTCAATATGAAGATAGTTGAAGGGAATACAAATATATATATATATATATATATATATATATATATATATATGTCTATATAGGAGCGTATATGGGCATATGAATACATATGTGAATGTATGTATATATGTGTATAGGTATACATAGACAGAGAGCACAGGATCAATTGAACAGGAAGGGATGATATTTAAAAGATGAAATTGAGAGGTGTGAGAGGAATATAATGAGAGGAGATGGAGAGAGATAGAATGGGGTAAATTATCTCATATACAAGAGGCAAGGGGAAACTGTTACAATGGATGGGGAAGAATAAGAAGGCAAAAGGGAATGGGTCAACCTTACTCTCATTGAATTTGGCTTAGGGGGGGAATGACATACACACTAAATAGGGTATCTTGCCTTACAAGAGAATAAAGGGAAAGAGGATGAGAGGGGAGATGATGGAAGGGAGGGCAGGTTGGGGGGGAGGGTAGTTAGAAGCACACACTTTTGAAAAGAGATAGGGTCAAAGTAGAGAATAGAACAAGTGAGGGGCAGGATAGGATAAAGGGAAATATAGTCAGTCTTTCACAATATATCCACTATGGAAATTTTTTGCTTAGCTACACATATACAAGCTATATTGAATTGCTTATCTTCCCAGTAAGGGTGGGTGACAAGGGAGGAAGGGAAAGAATCTAGAATTCAAAATTTTAAAATCAAATGTTTAATATATATATATATATATATATATATATATATATATATATATATATATATATATATATATTACATGCAACTGGGAAATAAGATATACAGGCACTGGGGTATGGTGATCCATCTTGCCCTACCAGAAAGTCGGAGGGGGATTGGGGGAGGATATAGGAGACAGCAGACTGGGGGAGGGGTATACAATGGGATTGCTGTTTTGGGCTGGTGGGTAGGGGAAAAAGAGGGAGAAAATTTGTAACTCAAAATCTTGTGGAAATGAATGATGTAAACTAAAAATAAACATAAAATTTAATTTTAAAAAAAAGGATGGTAAGGGAGGTCAAATGCTATGTATAGGGAACAGCCAAGAAGGACAGTTTATTCAGAACTGGGAGTATGTGAAGAATAATGTGAAGTGAAAGATTGGGGCCAGATTCGTGAAGACCAAAGCAGGGTGGGGGGAAAGGAGGGAGGTACTTGTATTTGATCTCAGAGGTAAAAGGGAGCCACCAGAGATTCTTGAGCAGGGAGTGACATGGCCAGACTTGTATGTAGTCTCTCTTCTCCAAATCCACCCTTCACACAGCTGCCAAACTGATTTTTGTTTTTTAAGTAAAGTTCAGACCAAGTCCTTCCCCTGCTCAAGAAGTAAGATTCGATTTCAGAAGAGGAGATTTCCAAAAATAACTTTGATGTCAAGACAAAAAGCATCCTATAACTTTTTTAATTAAATAAAATAGGTCTAAACTCCACTTGAATATAAATCAGAGTAATGCTGCAGTATTTAAAAGGCACTTAAATCTAGCAATATCTGTGACCGAATTTGATATTGGAAAAATCATTGGCAGCATGATAATTTTATTTAGTACTCCAAGCATTAAATGAATAATTAATCAGGAAAGTAAATTATTTCCTTTCAAAATCTCCTGACCTGTAACCTGTGGCTTTAAGGAGCAAAATGTGTTCTATTGACTCAGACCAAAGGCAGAACCAAAAACAAAGGATGAGTGAGTGACTGGAGGTCAAAATAGAGCCACATCCTAGGTGTGACCCTTTGCTGAAAATCCCCAACCTGTTTGCCAAGAGTTTCACTGCTGTGTTGAAAAAGCAAAGGCATGATGGGAATGTTCTTCAGAGGACTATTGTTCAGTTTAGAGTTCTGGTTTTTTCCACACAATGCTCAAACACCTGATATCATTTCCGTTAAGGAAAAGGAGCCAAATAAAGACAGGCAGTCCCGAACTTACCAACTGGTTCTGTTCCAAAAGAGTGTTTATAAGTGGTTTCTTTGGAATTTGAAATCCATTTTCCAATAGAAATGATGCTGTAAATGGTGGTTAGGTTCCCAGGCTATCTCACAAAGGACTAATTAACTCAGAATGCTGTCAAAATACTGTGAATTGGGGGCAGTACCAGGTTTTGGTGCTCTATTTCTCATTTCTTGAAATCATAATATTTTAGACTTATTGGACCAGGTCCCTTACCACTAGGGAAAGTAAGAAAGGGAAAGGAAAGAGAGATAGAAATTGCTACAGTAACTGATCAATCCAGGTATTCAACCCTGATGCAAAAGAAATTCTACTAATCAACCAATGGGTGTGAACTTCTGACTTATTCATGACTGATATGACCAAAGGCAGCTTGGTTCAGCTTACTTTAGATTAGCTCTGATAATGCATGGATAGACAGATATATAGGTAGGTAGGCAGGTAGATAGATAGACAGACAAACAGATTAGATAGATAGATAGATAGATAGATAGATAGATAGATAGATAGATAGATAGATCCCATAGTGTCACAAAAGTTTAAATGAATGAATGAATGCAGTATTTATTAAGTGTTTACTCTGTAAAAAAAAAAAAAACTGGGATAAAAAAAGGCAAGAGACAATTCCTGCTTTCAAGGAGTTTACAATCTAATGGAAAGAGGGTCATGCATGATAAGCATATGTTAATTTAATCTTATTTACACTATTACTTTAGTTAATCTTTTTTTCCCCTACATTGACAAAAACTAACTTCAGCTCATCTGGAATGATCACAAATTACAGATAGAACCAAGTTTTTACCTATTTTTACATCCGGTCCTACCTTCAGTCATTAAGTTTCAATGCAAATACTATGGATTATGGTCTCGTGGTTTCATTTTACATTATTTCCTTAGATTTAAAAGGCCAATTCCTTCTTTTCCTCCTAAATTTTTTCTAGAGCTTTTTATCTTACCTATCCCTTTCCCCTTGCCCTTTCGACTGCCTACCTTGGATTATACATTTGAGCATTATATTGTTAGCACTTAAATGTATGTTCCTTAGTTGAACTCTTAGTAAATAGTAGCAAAGTAAAAAATGAATCATGGTCCCAGAGCGGATAACTCAAAGAAGTCTCTTTTTGATGGAACGTGGGGAACTACTAGGGTCTACTGGTGTGCACACTGTCAAACGTGGTCATTCTATCAGTTGTTTCTGCTTAACTTTTTTTGTTTGTTACAAAGGGGGATGGAGAAGAGAAGACTTAGGAGAACATGAGAGGGGGCGGCCAGGTAGCACAGCGAGTAAGAGCACCGGCTCCAGTGTCGGAATGATCTGGAGATTGAATCCCGGGCTCAGACACTTAGCACCCACCCAAAAACACATGGCCGTGTAACCTTGAGCAAGTTACTTAACCCTGATTGCTTAGGGGTGGCCAGGTAGCACAGCACCAGCTCCAGTGTCGGGATGACCTGAGGATCAAATCCAGGCTCAGATACTCAGCACCACACCCAGAAATAACTGGCCATGTAACCTTGAGCAAGTTACTTAACCCCGATTGCTTTTAAAAAAAAAAAAGAGAGAGAGAGAGAGAACATGAGAGATGGCTTCAAGTATTTGAAGGTCTAGCAGGCCAACTTGTTCTGTTTGGTCCCCAGAAAATGGAACCAAGAACACTGGGTGGGAGTCACATGGAGGTAGAACATAAAGACTTCCTCACAATGAAAGTGGTCCCAAAGTGGAATGCAATACTTTGAGGGAAACGAAGGTTCCCTTTCCTTGGAGGTCTTTAAGAAAAGACTGGCTGACCATATTGGGTATAGAGAGAATATCTTTCATTTATAGGCAGAACCAGATTGAGTCCTTCAAATTCTCACATTCTGTAATGCTGCAATTTTACAGAATGAGATAGATAAAGCATTTATTAAAAACTTATTAAATGTCAGCACTATGATAAGCACCAAGGATACAAATACAAGCAAACAAGACAGTCCTTGTCCTCAAAGAGCTTACAATCTAATGAAAAGAAAAAAAAACACATAAAAGGGAACTAGAAAGTAGGGGGAAGGTGGATTGGGGGGTGGGGTGTATTCCTATAATGACCAGAAGTGTTATGGAGAACTAGATCATCTGGCAATGAGAAGGTCAAATTCCAGAGTAGCGAGAAGAATGTATATATTTAAATAAAGTATTTTTATTTTTAATTTTAGTAAAATTTGACAAAAATTTAGTAAAAAAAAACAGCAAAATATAAGTAAAAACCAAAGACATCAGTAAAACTTATTTTATTTGTAAAGTGTAAATTCCTTGAGGGCAGAAACTAGTTAATATTTTAATCCATGTATCCCTAGTTCCTCACACCTCGTAGGTGTTTAAGAAATTTCCACAAAATGCTCATTATGTTATGTGAAAATAATATACAGCAAGGCCTTTTGGTTCAGAGCCTTACTATTTCCCACCTTAGCCCTCCAAAAATCTCCTCATGCCTAATTATTAAAAGAGATGTTTCTAGGACTCACGGAGGCAGGCCCCGATGAGGCCTGATCAACATGGCAGCAAGTTGACCCACCAACCACAAGGGCTATTGCCAGGCCTATCACCACAGGGCTGAGACTGGATGGAGCAGGGTAAGAATCAAATCCAGGGCCCCTGGCAGGGGCAGCAGCTACTCCTGGGACTACTAATCCACAGCCCAGAAATTTAAAAAGCCCTATCTGGACCTCCAGGGACCAGGATGGCAGAGTGAACCCCAGCTGCTCCAATCCCCCATCCCCTGAAAACATAGTAATTATTTCCCTAGGGCAAAACCTTAAACAGTAAAGGCTTGGGAACCCTAGAAGAAAGACATGGCTAGGGCCCTGCCTCAAAATGGGTAGAAAGCAGACTGCAAAGACAAAAACTCTGGAGTCCTACTATCCTTAGAAGGAGGAACCAAATTCAGAGGGAGACGGTGTCGACTCCACACCCACAGCTGAAGCCTCAACAGGGAACTGGTCTACAGCACAGAAAGCATTCCTAGATGAGCTCAAAAAGAACTTTGGAAACCAAATGAGAGAGATAGAAGACAAAATGAATAATTCTTTTAAAATCAAAAATTGCAAAATTAGAAAAACATTACAATGAAGAAAACAGCTCCTTAAAAAGAAAAATGTGTGATATGGAAAAGGAGCTCCAAAAATTAACCAAGGAAAATAATTCACTAAAAACTAGAATCAACCAAATTGAAGTGAATAACTCTATGAGGAACCAAGAATTAGTCAAACAAAACATCAAGAATGAAAAATTAGAAAAAGGGGTAAAATATCTCAATGGAAAAATAACTGACCTGGAAAACAGATCCAGGAGAGATAATCTGAGAATAATAGGCCTACCAGAAAATCATGATGAAAAAAATGAGCCTGGACAACATCCTCCAAGAGCTCATCAAGGAAAACTGCCCTGAGATACTAGAAGCTGAGGGTAAAATAGAAATCGAGAGAATCCACCGGTCACCTCCTGAAAGACATCCCAAATTGAAAAGCTGCAAAATATTGTGGCCAAACTCCAGAACTACCAGGTAAAGGAGAAAATACTTCAAGCAGCCAGAAAGGAACAATTCAAATATGGAGGAACCACAGTGAGGATGAAACAGGATTTGGTAGCCTCTACGATGAAAGATTGGAGGAAATGGAATACAATTTTTCACAAAGCAAAAGAGCTCAGGTTACAACTAAGGATCAGCTACCCAGTGAAACTGAGCACATTCTTCTGGGCAAGGAGATGGTCATTCAACGATATAACAGATTTCCAGACCTTCCTGATGAAAAAGCCAAAGCTCAATGGAAAATTCAACCTCCAATTATGAGACACAAGAGAGACATAGAAAGGTAAACAAGGAAAACACACACACACACATACACACACAAACACACACCCTGTTACTTAATAAGATCCAACTGTTTATAGACAAGTAGAGGGTATGAGTATAAATTACACAAAATGATGATTTAAAAAATTTATTAAGGGCTACAAAGGGACTGCAATGGAAGAAGAGGGAAGAATGAAGTGGAAAAGGATAAACTATGCCATACAAAGAGGCATAAAAACAATACAGCAGAGGGAAAGAAAGGAGGGAGATGAGTATTATATGAGCTTTTCCCTCATTGGTTCTGGTACAAGGAGGGAATAACACAACCAGTTAAGCATCAGACTCTATGGAGAAGAGACACAAAACATATCATAATAGAGGGAAAGAGGGGAGGGAGAGGAGCTTTGCATGAGATTTGTTTCTGTCACTCTTGGTGCGAAGAAGAAATAGCATACTACACTAAGTATAAAATATCCTGCAGGCAGTGGGAGGGGGGAGGGGCTATGAAAGGTGGTTAGAAGGGAGGGAAGAAGTAAGGGGGAAGGGGAGGAAAAGGGAGGGGGACTGATAAGAAGGAAATACTGAGGGAGACGATGGTCAAAAGGAAAACTCTTAAGGAGGGGAAGGGAGAAGGGGAGAAAAATATAAGCATAAAGAAGGGAGGGAATAGGATGGAGGGAAAGAAACAGATAGTAATCATAACTGTGAATGTGAATGGAATGAACTCTCCCATAAAACGGAGGTGGATAGCAGAATGAATTAAAAACCATAATACTACAATGTGCTGTTTACAAGAAACACATCTGAAACAGAGGGATACACACAGGGTAAAGGTAAAAGGCTGGAGTAAGATATGGCATGCCTCAGCTAAAGTCAAAAAAGCAGGGGTAACAATCCTTATCTCAGATAAAGCAAAAGCAAAAATTGATCTAATTAAAAGAGATAAGTAAAGAAACTATATCCTGCTAAAAGGCACAATTGAGAATGAAGCAATATCATTACTTAACATATATGCACCAAGCGGTATAGCATCCAAATTGCTAGAGGATAAGGTAAGGGAATTAGAGAAAGAAATAGATAGCAAAAATATACTAGTCAGGGACCTTAATCTCTCCCTCTCTGATCTTGATAAATCCAACCTCAAAATAAACATGAAAGAAGTTAAGGAGGTGAATAGAATTTTAGAGAGAGTAGGTATGATAGATTTCTGGAGAAAACTGAATGGAGATAAAAAAAGGGAATATACCTTCTTTTCAGAGATACAGGGTACATACACAAAAATGTACCATGTACTAAGACATAAAAACCTCACAATTCAGTGCAGAAAGGCAGAAATATTAAATGCATCATTCTCAGATCATGATGCAATAAGAATCATATGCAATAAAGGGCCATGGAAAAACAGACTAAAAATTGATTGGAAACTAAACAATTTAATCCCAAAGAATGAGTAGGAAAAATAAGAAATCATAGAAACAATCAGTAGCTTCATCCAAGAGAATGACAATAATGAGACAACATACTAAAATCTGTGGGATGCAGCAAAGGAAGTTCTTAGGGGAACTTTTATATCCCTGAGTGCATACATGAATAAATTAGAGAAAAGAGAGGTCAATGATTAGGGCATGTAATTGAAAAAGCTAGAAAAAGAACAAATTTAAAGTCTGCAATTAAATACTAAATTAGAAAAAATGAAAACCAAAGGAGAGATTAATAAAATTGAAATTAAGTAAACTATTGAATTAATAGATAAAACTAAGAACTAATTTTAAGAAAAAAACAACAAAATTGATAGACTCTTAGCCAATATCATAAAAAAAGAAAGAAAGAAAACAAATTATGAGTATCAAAAATGAAAAGGGTGAAACTACCTCCAATGAAGAGGAAACTAAAACAATAATTAGGAATTATTTTGCCAAATTATATGCACATAAATTTGACAATCTTAATGAAATGGATGAATATTTACAAAAATATAAGTTGCCCAGATTAACTGAAGAGGAAGCAAATTACTTAAATAACCTCATCTCAGAGAAAGAAATTGAATAAGCCATCAGTGAATGTGAATTCTATCAAACATTTTAAGAACAATTGATTCTAATATTCTATAAAATATTTGGGAAAATTAGTGAAGGAGTCCTACCAAATTCTTTTTATGACACAAACATGGTACTGATACCTAAATCAGAAAGAGATAAAATGGAAAAAGAAAATTATAGATCAAGTTCCCTCATGAATATAGATGCAAAATTTTTACATAAAATATTAGCAAAAAGACTACAGCAGGTCATCACAAGAATGATACACTTTGAACAGGTAGGATTTATTCCAGGAATTCAAGGATCATTTAATATTAGGAAAACCATCAGTATAATTGATCATATAAACAATAAAACTAGCAGAAATCATATGATTATCTCAATAGATGCAGAAAAGGCTTTTGACAAAGTACAACATTCATTCCTATTAAAAACACTAGAAAGTATAGGAATTAATGGAGCTTTCCTTAAAATAATAAGTAGCATCTATTTAAAGCCATCAGCAAGTGTTATATGTAATGGGGAGAAGCTAGAAGCATTTCCCATAAGATCAGGGGTGAAACAAGGATGTCCACTATCACCCCTCTTATTCAATCTGGTACTAGAAATGTTAGCAGTAGCAATTAGAGAAGAAAAAGAAATCAAAGGAATCAAATTAGGCAAAGAAGAGACCAAGTTATCAATCTTTGCAGATGATATGATGATATACTTACAGAATCCTAAAGAATCAAGTTAAAAAACTACTTGAGACAATAAATAAATTTGGCAAAGTAGCAGGATATAAAATAAACCCACATAAATCCTCAGCATTCCTCTATATTTCTAATGAAATCCAACAGCAAGAGATAGAAAAAGAAATCCCATTTAAAGTTACTATAGACATTATAAAATATTTGGGAATCTACCTGCCAAAACAAAGCCAGACCTATATGACCACAACTACAAAACACTTTTCACACAAATAAAGTCAGATCTAACTAAGTGGAAAAACATCAATGCTCATGGCTGAGTCAAGCTAATATAATAAAAATGACAATTTTACCTAAATTAATTACACATTTAGTGCCATACCAATCAATTTACCAAAAAATTACTTTATAGAGCTAGAAAAAATAGTAACAAATTCATTTGGAAGAACAAAAGGTCCAGAATATCAAGGGTATTAATGAAAAGAAATGCCAGGAAAGGTGGCCTAGCCATGCCAGATTTTAATCTGTATTATAAAGCAGCAGTCATCAAAACTACTTGGTACTGGCTGAGGAATAAAGCAGTGGAGCAACAGAATAGATTGGGTACATGAGACTCAGCAGTCAATGACTATAATAATCTACTCTTTGATAAACCCAAAGACCCCAGTTTTGGGGATAAGAACTCTCTATTTGACAAAAACTCCTGTGAAAACTGGAATATAGTATGGCAGAAACTGGGCATAGATCATTATCTAACACTATATACTAAAATTAAGTTTAAATGAGTGTGTGATCTATGTATAAATGATGATACTATAAGCAATCTGGGAAAGCAAGGAATAGTTTACCTGTTAGATTTATGGAGAGGGGAAAATTTCATGACCAAACAAGAATTAGAGAGCATTATAAAATTCAGAATGGATAAATTTGACTGCATGAAACTGAAAAGCTTCTGTACAAACAAAGCCAATGTAACCAAGATTAAGAGGGAAGTTGGAAATTGGGAAAGAATTTTTACAACCAATGTCTCTGATAAAGGCCTCATTTCTAAAATATACAGAGAATTGAGTCAAATCTGTAAGAATACAAGTCATTGGGGCAGCTAGGTGGCGCAGTGAGTAAAGCACCAGCCCTGGAGTCAGGAGGACCCGAGTTCAGTTCCGGCCTCAGACACTTAACACCCACACAAAAAAAACTAGCTGTGTAACCTTGGGCAAGTTACTTAACCCCAATTGCCCTCTAAAAGGCAAAAAAAAAGAATACAAGTAATTCCCCAGTTGACAAATGGTCAAAGGATATGAACAGACAGTTCTCAGAGGAGATATTAAATATATCTATAAGCAAATGAAAAAATGCTCTAAATCACTATTGATTAGAGAAATGCAAATCAAAACAACTCTGAGGTACCACATCTCACCAGTCAGATTGGCTAAGATGACAAAACAGGAAAATGATAAATGCTGGAGAGGATGTGGAAAAATTGGAACACTAATACATTGCTGGTGGAGTTGTGAACTGATCCAACCATTCTAGAGAGCAATCTGGAACTATGCCCAAAGGACTATAAGTAATTTCATATCCTTTGACCCAGCAACACCACTTCTAGGGTTGTATACCAAAGAGATCACAGAAGTGGGAGGAAGACCCATATGTACAAAAAAATTTATAGCAGCTCTTTTTGTGGTAGCAAAGAATTGGAAATCAAGGGGATGCCCATCAATTGGGGAATGGCTAAACAAGTTATGGTATATCAATAATGAGTAATGGAATACTATTGCACCATAAGAAATGAAGAGCACATGGACTTCATATCTACCTGAGAGGCTTATACAAACTGATGCTGAGTGAGAATAGCAGATTCAGGAAAAATCTATGCACCATTACAGATACAACGTATGTGTGATGACCAACTTTGATGGACCAGACTCTTCTCAGAAATGCAGGGCTACAAGTAAACTCCCAAAGACTCATGATGGTGAGAGATGTCTACATTCAGAGAAAGAACCAGAAAAAAACAGAGTTTGAATGTAGACTGAAGCAAACTACCTGCTCTCTTTCTCTTTCTTGTTTGGTTTGGTTTCCTCTTTCCCACTGTTCATTCCATCCATTACAATCCTTCTTTTCAACCTGACCGATGTCCAAAGTGAAAGTATCAGCAGATCCTATACCTGATTTTATGCTGCCATGGGTGGGGCGGGGGGGGGGAAGGGGAGAGGGAGGAAGGCGAGGGAGGGGGAGAAAATTTGACACTCAAAGAACTGGGGAACTGAATCTTGTAAACTCAAAGTCAACAAACAAATTAATAAAGGGAAAAAATAAATTATAAAAAAATTTTTTAAAAAAGAGATGTTTCTAGCAGACGTGACTATAAATGGTTTCCAAGACCAGCAGCCTCACTCTGAGCCAAGTCCTCCATCAGACAAATCCTCTAAACATGCCTACCCTGGGAAGGAGGGCTCAGAGATGGAGACCCATCGTGAACTGCACAGCAATGTCCAACAGAACGATGCCATGAATTTTCCCGTCCATCTGCCAACACCACTATCTTGGCCAGCTGGAGAAAGCCCTGCCCAGTCTTCAGAACTAATCCCTCCTCTATTTGACCTTCAGAGCCTTCCCTGATCTGAGTTTCTTCTGCCTTTCCAGTCTGGTTACATATTATTCCCCTTAATGGACTTGACTTTGCTACCAGAGTGGCCTTCTCAGTGATTTCTGGACATGACAGAATGATAAAGCAGAAATTTGATTTGGAGTCAGAGGACCTGGGCTCAAATACTGATTCTCCCAATGAGTGTACTACCTCTGGGACCCTGGGGATGTCACCCCACCCCCATGTAGGTCTCATTTTTCTGATATGTACAATGAGAGACTTGGCCTGGACTAGATAAACTACTCCAAGAATTCTCTTTGTTCTAAATCTATGATACAGTGACTCTTACTTCTGGGATTTGCATTGTCCAGAAGGCTCTCCTCTCTAGCCTTCACCTAGGGTGACTAGGTGGTGCCATGGAACACCAGCCTTGGGGTCAGGAATACCTGTGTTCAAATCCAGCCTCAGATACCTACTAGCTGTGTGACCTTGCCCAAGTCATTTAACCCTGTTACCCTCAGTTTCCTCACTGGTAAAATGAACTGGAGAAGTACATGGCAAACTGCTTCAGTGTCTTTGCCAAGAAAACCCCAAAAGTGGTCACAAAGAATCAGACACATCTGAGTGACAACAAAAACAATAACAACTAGTCTTCACCTCTAGAACCTCTGGTTCCCATTCGTTATAATTCTTCTATGCAACATGACTAATGACAAAATGTGTTTAATAGGGATGTATGTGTAGAGCCCAGATCAGATTTCAGGCTATCTTAGGGAGAGAGAAAATTTAAAACTTATGGAAGTGAATGTTAAAAACTAAAAATAAATAATTTAATTTTTAAAAGCCTATATATTTAAAAATAAAAAGAAGAAGAAGAAGGTCTGGCTCCCTTCCAGCCCACCCCAAGTGCCATCTCCTGCAAGAGACCTTTCTGGATTTCCCTAGTTGTCAGTGTTCCCCTGCCCTGACTAACAAACTGGACTCACCCAGACTTACACAAGGATGAGTATTGGATTCCAGGACGTCCTGGTTGGAAAGCTGCCTAATGAACTGGTCTAAATGGAATAGAATTGTACAGAATCACGGTGTCTAGGCACTGGCCTTGGAACACTGGCCACAGGCTCCACACTCCAAGTTGCTGTGAGGAAGGAGAAAAGTGGGACTTTCTCCAGGCCAGACGGAGGAAGAGGAAGATGTGGAAGAGTGTAAAGTCCCCTTTGTAGGACACTTCAGTACATCCTCTGGGGATGGCCAGGAGGAACCAGGCTAAAGGGCAAATAGGGTGGAGTTGGTAAATGAGCCTGAAACAGCTTAGCATGTCCAGGCAAGACGGAGGCCAGCTCCCCAGTCAGGCCTGTCTCTTTGGAATCCCTCCCTGACTCACCTCTCTGCCAATTCTTCCTGTTGTTTATGTTCATTAGTTTAAAATGATTTAATTAAGCCATGAAGTGTAGGCTTCTAGGGTGTACATAGCCCAGCTTGGGCATTTTCTCGGTTGTGCCCATGGATTCATCCTTCAGGGAGAAGATTTTTTTTTTCCCACGGCACCCATCCTCAAGCAAATTAAATGCTGTTTTCCCTTTCGAGCTACCTCATGAGCTCACTGCTTTTGGAGGGCTGCATCTTTTGAAAGAAACTCTGAGGATCCTTAGGAGATTGGGAGGAGCCATGATGTAAAAGGCTCTCGACAGGGAGTTTTAAGAGCATCAGATCAGTGGAAGAAAGAGGTCAATTCACTTTGGTCCCACAATTGAACTCCTTTTCAGATGTCTTCTTCTGGGCTAGTAATGAGAGAGAGACAGAGAGAGAGAGAGACAGAGAGAGAGAGAGAGAGAGAGAGAGAGAGAGAGAGAGAGAGAGAGAGAGAGAGAGAGAGAGAGAGAGAGAGAGAGAGAGAGAGAGAGAGAGAGAGAGAGAGAGAGAGAGAGAGAGAGAGAGAGAGAGA
>NW_027185759.1:38244692-38285232 GCF_028583685.1 Petaurus breviceps papuanus | reverse complement strand
AGAGAGACAGAGAGAGACAGATAGACAGAGAGACAGAGACAGAGAGATAGAGAGAGAGACAGAGAGACAGAGAGAGACAGAGAGACAGAGACAGAGACAGACAGACAGAGAGAGAGAGAGAGAGACAGAGACAGAGAGACAGAGACAGAGACAGACAGACAGAGAGACAGAGAGACAGAGAGACAGAGACAGACAGAGAGAGATTGGTGATCTGACCATCTTACTCTCCATAATCTCTGCAGCATGGCAATAGAAGTATGAAGGACGTAAATGGTATCAGCCTAACAAGAACAATGGTATTCCAGGACCTTGCAGGCAGCATTCAAAATTCTATCTCAGACAATTGCTAGCAGTGTGACCCTGGACACGTCATATAATTCCTGTCTGACTCGGTTACTTCACCTATGAAATGGGAATAATAGTAGGAGTATCTGAAAGGGTTGTTGTGAAGATCAAATAAGATATACTATGTAAAGGACTTTGCAAATGTTAAAGCATCTTATAAATGTCAGCTATGATGATGATGATGATGATGACGACTCACTTTTACAAAACATAAAGTTTGCAGGGTACTGAATATCTATTTTCTCATTTGCATCTCCCAATGACCTTATGGGATAGGTGCTGAGGAAACTGAGATTCAGAGAGCATCTCCAGTGGGATCTAAACTTACATCTTCTGGACTCAAGGTCCAACACCCTCTCCACAATGTCACATCTGTGATGGTATTGCCTAAGGTGAATTCATTTCCTCCCAAACTCAATATTATAGCTACCACCCAGAACTGCCTTTCATGTTTTGCATGTGGTACAGACATTCAAGAAATATTACATACTGCTTCCTACTATTTATTGATTTGATTTTCAATGAGGATAATAATAATACTGGCTGATTTCTGTAATTCTCCAAAGCGTTCACCCCACCAAGTTCACTTCTAAATTTGGCATACCTAATTGACAGAGTTACTCCTTTGCTTGCAGGGCCTGGCATTTTGGCAATTGGAGTCAGTCCACAGCTGGATTGGGTCCCAGTCACTTCTTGTGACTGCACTGGCAGATTGGCTTGACTGGCCACAAACTCCTACATGGACTCTTGCTTCCAGAGTTCTTTCCATTGGTCCATCAACCTTTCACAGCTAACAAGGTCATAGCTATTTCTAATACTCCTTTACCCAAAGGCAGAAAAGAATAAATACAAGGAGGTGAAGAAAAGAGGCCTGAATTCATGGGCATCATGTCAGACACATGTGGGGAGAGTCTGAAGCAATTCTTCATCCAGAAGTTTACAGCATCTCCCTCTCACTTGGACACAGCCAAGGAACAAAGACAAGGTGTCTACACTCTAAACATTCTGACTTCTGACTCAGCTGCCAATTGAATTGTTCAATGGAAAAAGGGAGAGGGGGAGGGAGACAGAGAGCAAGTGAGAAGAAGAGAGCTTTGAAAATAAAATTTAATTTTAAAAAATAAAAGCAAGAATGAATGCTAGACATGGGAAATCACTTGAGCAAAGGCATGAAGTGAGAGATGGGATATTGAGTACAGAAAACAGCCATCAGGCCTATTTGACTGGAACAGAGAGCTTTTGAAGGAGAAGAGATGGAAAAAAGACTAGAGAGGCATGTTGGAGCCAGATCATAGAGAACTTGAAAGGCCAAATAAAGGAGTTTGTATTTAAGCCTAGAGGCAGCTGAGAGTGATTGAAGATTTTTGTTTGTTTTCACAAAGGAAGGTATAAAATAGTCAGATCTATATTTTAGAATATCAACTTGGAAGCTATGTGGGGGATAGATTGGAGAAGGGAGGCCCATTGGGAGGTCATTACAATAGTCCAAGCAATGAGAGGTGATAAGGGACTGAACTGGTAGAGGGCATGTCAGTGGAGGTAATAGGACAGATATGAAGGATGTTTCGAAGGAAGGGCTTAGGAGACTTGGTAACTGATTAAACTTGGGGGTTGAAGAGTCAAGGCTGACTCTTATTTCAAATGTATTTGACAAGAAAGTCAACAGAAATGAGAAGTTTGGAGAAAGAACTGGTTTGGGGGGAAAACATTCCTTTATTTGAGATGCTGATGCCCAGCAGGACTTTGGTAAAGCAGGACAGGGGTTCAGTAGAGGGATTAGGACTGGATACAGTAATTCAGGAGCTGTCCAGGTAGAGAGATTAGGAAGCAAAGAGATGGAAAAGACTTCCACCAAGCTAGAAAGCAATGAAAACGTAAGAACAGTAGTTAAACTCTCCAGATATTCACAGGAGACAAAACTCCAAGGAAGAAGAAGATGAAAGTCCATGATTTCAAATGATAATATGCAAATATACAAAATATAAAAAGATGAACCAGAGTTCCTCACCAATGGAGATCAATATGACCTCAGAGGAATCCCTGAGATTCCATAGGATAAAGGATTTGACTTGCTCTCCTTGTCCTCAGAAGGTAAAACCAGAGGTAATGGGTAGAAGTCACATAAAGACTATGATTCGTGGCCATGCCCTCCCTCTAATCTTTGAGAATTATTCGTTTCCTCTAGGCCAGTAGCGATTATTTAGGGAAAGAGACACTGGCAAAGAGACTTCTGATGATCCTGACACGTGAGAGAACGCGCATCCCTTCCCCTTACATTGGAGATCATGCTCAGAATAGGGAGGAATCCGACCTGTGATCCCTTTAAGGAGTGAGGCTGAGGCAGGTAGATTTCTTGAGCCTGGGGGTTCTGAGCTATAGTTGATTTAGACTGCCCTCACTAAGCCTGGCATTAATATGGTGAGCTGCCTGGGGAGGGAGTTGATGCAGGTTAGCTGAGAAGGTGCAAACCAAACCAGGCCAGGTCAGAAAATGGAACATGTGAAAGCCCTTGTGATAAGCCGAAAGGGACGACGTCCATGGATAGCCCAAGCACTTCCAGTCTAGGTGAGATAGGGACACCTAGTCTTTAAAAATGAAAGGAAATAATCAAATAAAAATTAGGAGGAATCCACATACAATAAGACAAAGGGGTATGAGGTCCTCGCATTCAGATTTGGTTCTCTATTTTTTCTGCTGTACTTGAGAGTTGGAATTCCTAATTACTAAGTGATGGGGTATAAGTAACCACTACCCCCAGGCTTCAGCGTTCCAGTTTCCATGAGGCACACCAAAACAACTGCGACTGTGGCTCCTGGAGATGGTCCCTGCAACAGTGACCCAGATTCTGGGGCTGAGTCAGTTACCACGTGTGATAGGATGAAGAAGGATCTCAGATCCTACAATTGGTATCTATTTGTGACTCCTGATGGATCTATGAACTGGACGAAACAACTGATTTCTAGCATACTCTTCCCTAATTGTTCCCTGTTAGAGTCTGTGATCTTGATGTGAGATCCTGAACATATCTTTTGCCCTTATTCCTTTTGAGAGAGGGAGGAAGAGGGAGGCAGAGAGAGAGAGAGAGAGAGAGAGAGAGAGAGAGAGAGAGAGAGGGCTGAAAAATAGATCCTCCCACACCTGAAGATCTTGGAATACAAGTGAGAGGTTTAGTAGATGACTGGAGAAAGATGGCTGCCTATAGTATAGTTCAATCTATTTCTTTCCATTATTGCTATGTTCAATAAGATTGTGACCATAGGATTTTGAGTTTCTGAGATTTATGAATGTGGGGGGTGGAGGAGGCGGCAGGGAAGAGGAAGAGAAAGCTAACTAGAGAAAGATGTCAGATCTGAGCAGGGGCTCCTGAGTCATATATGGATCAATGACTTTATAGTTTATCCCTTAAATTAATGCCAAACCCAAACTGCACCACCGCTGTTTAAGCTACAGGCTTGAAACAGGGTGTTGGGATGGACACACTCTCAACATCTCTGGACAGAGCACCCTCTGGTCACCAGTGTCACACTATGGTCTTTTAGGAAGTCTATCTTGGACATGCAACAGAAGAACTCTGGCAAGACTTCTGGGAAGGTGTTTCAAAGTTAGCGCCACCTACCTGATGAGCAAATTAGATATTGCATTCCCTGCTAAATAGTGTCACACTTTTCTTCTAGAGTCTTAGAGAAGGCAAGGCTTTAGTCACATAACCCAATGGTACCAGGGAAGGGACCAAAACAATTTGTCCCAAAGTAAACTTGTAGTAAACTTTGTAAACAAAGTAGGCTTGGAGGAATTACTTAACAATTAGAGCTGCCCAGAAGTGGAGTGAGCACCTCAGGAGGGAAGGAGAGTTGACCCTCTCTTTTGTTACTCAGTAGTTTCAGTAGTGTCTGTGACTCTTCATGACCCCTGTTTGGGGTTTTCTTTGGCAAAGATAATGGAGAGGTTTGTAATTTTCTTCTTCAGCTCATTTTACAGATGAGGAAACCGAGGCAAACAGGGTTAAGTGACTTGCTCAGGGTCACACAACTAATGTCTGAGACTGAATTCGAACTCATGTCTCCATGACTTCAATCCCGGTGTTTTACCCACTGTACCACCTCACTGCCAATGACCCTCTCTAAAGAACTTCAAGTCAAGGCTGCTTGTTGAGAATATTGTAGAAGAAAATGCTTATTAGAGTATGGATTGGCTGGATGGCCGCTTGAGATCCCTTGCAGTCTGAAATTCAGTAATTATGTGATACTCAAAATCAATTGTAAAATTAGGGAAGCTGAACTTCCTATTTTTCATATTTTCTTCCAGCTCTTGGAGTCTCTAATTCTATAATACCTGCCTCTCTATCTGGGAAGAACAGAATCCAGGTGCTTTGCATTTGAGAGTTTCAGCAAGAGGGCATAGGTATGTGTTTTTATCCTTATTACTGGGAAAGAGGCACAGAAATTTTTTTGCTATATATGACTTTTAAACCTTAACCTACTTAATCCATAGTCTTACCTTAGCTCCAAAACCAATGAAGCTAGTGTTATGAATAATATATCCCAAAGTCAGTTCAATCTACTCTTTGGGGACATAGAAGTCTTCACTGAAGTCAAACATTAAAACAGAATGGAGACATAGAGTTGTAATGGGAATGTAAATTTGGAAGCTCTTCCCTGCTCCTAGGCTAAAGTGCACCTGAAGCCTGGCGTGGGAGGCTTGTTTTTCAGTAGATACTTTTTGATTGGCCAGTGAGTCAATAAGGTTGTTACATTCTCTGAGCCAGGAGAAGGCTATATAAGCCCTGATGTGTAGCTTTGTTTTGGGGCTCACTTTGAGAAGTGTTCTGTGATTTGATCTGGATTCTGGGAAGCCGCTGTCCAGAGCTCCCCGGCTTTGAAACCCAGATGTTGTTTGGTATGGATTTAATGGTCTCAGAGTTTGGAAAACTGTCTACTTGATCTGTTTTTCTGTCTTGATAATTCTGTCTGTATATTCTGAAGTTCGGGGTGCTGACCTTTTTCCCCTGAACTAGGTAAACGATATATGTTTGACTGATTAAAGTAAGTTTGTTAACCCATTTTGAGTTGCATTCCTTTAACAAAGCAGATCTAAGAACCTGTGTTGGCAGTGACCCTGAGGACGCTTGGGGTGCTTGCTGCCACAAGAGTTACCTAAGCATTTCTTTTACGTGAATGGGATAGGACCTGGACAACCTGCCCTCAAGGAGCTTATAAGTCTACTTGGGGAGGAAAAATTGACATGAACAAAACAAGTAGAAAACAGTATGTCTGTCTAGTTAAAGGCTAAATAGTGTGGCCTAGTTTTTAAATGTTAGAGGTTCAAACACAGGGAAAATCAGTGTGGGTGGTAATGGCCAACAGCAACCCTTGAGGAAGTAGAATTTGACCTAAGCTCAGAAGGACAGAGAGGATGTGGTCAAGCAGAGAGGGAGTGGGAAGGCAGTCGTGTGGAGGTGAGAATGAGAATGGTCTGTAAGGAAAGGGGCTGTGTCTGAGCAGAGGTTTCCTGACAGAGCACAGTGGAAAATGAGGTTGAATCCTGATGAAGAGGGAAATAAGTATTACCAGAAGAACAATATACTCAATGATTTCAGCAAAGCAAATGAAAGTTTACTCAAAAGGAGCCCAAATAAGGAAGCCTAACTCTCTCCTCTCAGAAAAGAGGCAGGGACAGAATGTCCCATACACTATTGATCATCTCTGTTAGAAGGTGGTTTTCTTTATTGTTAGTGTAATGAGACACTGGTTTCCTCTCACTCTGACTGGGCATGATGACTAATTTGGGGTTGGACAATAATCCCAGTCTGCATAAGTGTATATAGACTGTTTAGCTGATGTATATTCTTGGGTGGACGTTGGAGCATATGTAGATGAATTGTAACTTATTTTGATCTGGTGACCATTAGGGAAAGAGAAACCTCTTTGATTGGCTGGTTCACTGGGACTGGAATGGGATATTCTAATGGTATTCACTGTTCAGAGTCTGTGCCTAATCTTGGTTTGACTTCTTATGGCCTGATGACATTCAGATGAGAGATAATGCAGAAAGGCTAGAAGCCACAGGCCCTAACCTTCCAAAACCAAAATGAGGCCCACGAGTTCTTTCTTTGTTCTGTTACTTTAAATGAAGGCCACTAGAGTCTATTAATTTTTGAGTTTCTAAAGGTCAGGATAGTGAGCCACCAGCAATTTGAGGAGTGAAGTCTACACTGGGGTTTGTAGCTGAAACAAGGCCTTGTCCAGTGGTGATGATGCCATTGGATGTAAACTCGGTAAGGCCACTGAGGCTTAGAAATTATGTTGTGTTGTCTGCGTCTACACTTCTGAGAAACCAAGATTGTATAGGGAAGAGTGATTCCCCCAAAGTGTTGGGTGGCTGGTATTTATACTTCTGTCCTTGCTATGCCTTTGAAATAAATATCCCTTTGCAAAAACAGATTTATGTCAATTGACATAATAATAATAAAAACACATATTTCATGCCCCCTCTGTACTCAGCATTGTGCTGAGTATTTTACAAATATAATATTTGGTCCTCACAACCTGGAAGGCAGGTGCTTTTATTATCCTCCTTTTACAGTTAAGGAAACTGAGGCATGCAGAGGTTAAGTGACTTCTCCAAGGTCTTTCTGACTCTATACTTAGCTCTTAATACTCTGTACCATAGAACTAGGATACTAGTTTTTGATGGTAAACATGGGGCAGCTAAATAAGTGATCCAGTGGATAGAATGCCAGGCTTGAAGTAAGGAAGACCTAAGTTCAAATCCAGCCTCACACATTTACTAGCAGTGTGACCCCGGGCAACTCACTCAACCCTGTCTGCCTCAGTTTCATCTGTAAAATGAGCTGGAGAAGGAAATGGCAAACCACTCCAATATCTTTGCCAAGAAAACCCCAAATGGGGTCACAAAGAGTCATACATGACTGAAAAATGATACAACTTTGGAAGAGGACTTCACCAGAATGAGGGCTTGAACCAAAAGCATTAGAGACATCCCCAACCTCTCAGGGTGTACTCCTAGACCCCTGACTGGGCTGTACACCCAGCCTTACTCTAAGACAGTGAAAATTACACCCAGGAGACTTCCATTCTATGAGATGAGGGTAGGGAGAAAATTAATATGAAGAAAGGGCCATGCTATAAAACAAAAACTTTTTTTAAACAATTAGAGGAAATCAGGTCATATGGCTACCTACAGAGACCAATTCTCCAAAGCCCTACCAGTCAGAAAGAAGAGTTTAGGTTTGATGGAGCATGCTAGAATTGAAAGGGTATTGGGACTGAAGTCAGACAAGCTGAATCCAAACCCTGCCTATGCTGCTGACAATCTGTGTGACCTTGTGAAAAATCACTTCTTGTGCCTCAGTTTCCCCCTCTGTCAAATGAGGAGGTTGGACTAGGTATCTAAGGTAGACTTCCGGTCTAAATCCTATGACCTCCTAATTATATGAACAATGAATCAATTCTTGAGCAGGAGGGCAGCAGAACAAAATTCTGGCAGTGGTGTGTCAGCTGGATTGGAGGGGGGATTGATCCTGATAGCCAGGATGCCAATTAGGAAGCTGGTGCTGCCATCAAAGCATGGTTTGTAGAAAGCCTGGAAAGAATCAAGAGGAAGAGACAAAAACAAGGTACCTTTCAAAACAGACATGACAGGCCTTGGTGCCTGCCTCAATGAAAACCCCCCGCATATCAGCTGGAACTGCCTTATTTCCAGCCCACATATCAGAGCCCAAGTCTTTACCCCTCATTTGACAAAATTTTCCCCAGTTTCACTTGAAGTTTGCCCAGAAGAAGACAATTTTAAGAAGTTTCCCCGTGTCAGTAACTATAGAGACATATTTTGCAGAGAACCCTACTAAGATAGAAGGCTTTTGTAGGGTCCACACACTTTTTTTTTTTTTGCCTTTTGGAGGGCAATTGGGGTTAAGTAATTTGCCCAAGGTTACATGGCTAGTTTTTTTGTGAGGGTGTTAAGTGTCTGAGGCCTGAACCGAACTCGGGTCTTCCCCATTCCAGGCCGGGGCTTTACTCACTGCAGCACCTAGCAGGCCCCAGCCCACACACTTTTAACAAGCTAAACTGAGGATTCTGTGTCCCTGGGTGTGCCTTCTTAGAGTGTTCAGGGATCTCAAAGGGCACTTACTCCAACCCATTCTGAAATAATCTACCACCAAACAACAAACAAGTGGCCTCCCGGCCTTGGCTTAAAATCTTCCAGTAGGGGCAGCTAGGTGGCACAGTGAGTAAAGCCCTGACTGGAGTCGGGAGGACCCGAGTTCAGTTCTGGCCTCAGACATTTAACACCCTCACAAAAAAACTAGCCGTGTAACCTTGGGCAAGTTACTTAACCCCAACTGCTCTCCAAAAAAAAAAAAAAAAAAAAACGAAAACCCAGAGTGGGCCTAGACCCCAATATAATACATCATCATTTTCAGGGGTGGCTAGGTAGAACAGTGAATAGAGCACCAGCCCTGGAGTCAGGAGGACCTGAGTTCAAATTTGGCCTCAGACACAACACAAAAACTAGCCATGTGACTTTGGGCAAGTCACTTAACCCCAACTGCCCTCCACAAAGCAAAAAAAAAAAAAAAAATCTTCCAGTAAGGGGAAAAGCCACCAAGTGTCAAATCAATTCATTCTACCTTTGAATCAATTTAATTTTTCAAATTTTTTTGCCTTTATTTGGGTCTAAATTTACCTCTTTACATCTTCAGTCCATTAGTCTAGTTCCACTCTGTGACAAAGCCTAGCATGTCTAATCCCTCTTTTAAAAACTAGAAGAAAGTTATCTATCATGTTCCCCACCCTACCCTAAGCGTTCTCTTCTCCTAGACAAACATCTCCTTTTCTTTCTGCTGATCCTCACATGACATGATCTCAAAGCGCCTTATCTTCATGGTTGCTTTCCTTTCTATACTCTCCATCTTGTACACATCCTTCCCAAAACATGCCTAGAATTGAGTATTGAGAGGAATATTGAGCAGAGAACAGCGAGGCTATACCTCCTTAGTCCCAAGTTCTACACTCCTTTAAATGCAACCTAGTACAACATCAACTTCCTTGGTTTCCATATCACACTGTTGACTCATAATGAGTTTGTGATTCACTAGATCTTTTTCAGACAAATTGCTATCTAGCCTTACCTCTGCCATCTTGTAATAGAGAAGCTGATTTTTTTGATTGCATATGTAAAACTGTCCATTTATCCCCATTAAATTTCATCTTATTTAATTTAGCCCAATGTTCTCCAAGCCTATAACACCTTCTGGGGACTAAGAATATCATCATTCATTTTCCTATTCATAATCTCTTGGAAGTTTTGAGGAATGGAGGGATAATAATAAATTTGTCCAGTTTGAGCCATTTTTAATTGACAGCCCCTCAGATCCAAGCTGTTCTTACTTAGGGTCCAGTCTATCTTCGTTCTTACTATGGTAAGCTGATTACTAGTTTTTCATTTTCTTGGAGGAAAAGAACAGTGTAGAGTTCTGAGGTGGGGAAGACTTTTATTTGGCAGAACACCAAGCAAAACAATCAAAAGATGATTGTACAGAACAGCTACACCTTTCCTATTGCCCATATGAGGATACATTCATAACATGCACGCCATCAGTTGTTAGCTTTTGTATATGTAACCTGGGGAATTGAAATACAAAATCTGACAGTCTTGGATTTCTCTGTTGCACTTAAGATGATGTCTGCAGGCAGCCAAACCAACATAGCTGACTTGAAAAGCATAGCCAATTCAATGATCCATTGGGATTGCTTCTTGAATGACTGATTGATTTGGCTTCAATGCAACTGGATGGATTATACAGGCCACAACCCAGCAAAGTGTAAGCTGAACTCACATATTTACCTCTTTTGTCTGTCGATCCCTCTAAAGTGGGCAGAGCTCTCAGCTCCATGGTGCTGTTTTAAAAATAAAGATCCTAAAATAGTGTTTTAGGCTGTACCATGCAGAACAATGAACATAAATTTTAATAATAATTTAAAGTCAATATTCAATTTCATTAATTTCCTGATATTGACTTTTCTTCCATATATATGTATTCCATCAATATAATGTAACAGAAAAGATCCTTAATCACTCAAAAGTTTTCCTTGAACAGCCTTAGCTACAGACCAATTTATCACAGTTTCAGTAAAACATAAGCTCCTTGAGGGTAAGAATTTTTTTTTCATTTATCATCACATTGCCACCACCTAGAACAGCACTTTGCTCATAGGTAAGACTGGGTTTATAATCACTGAGTGGAATCTTCTAGATCCAGCTCTGTATTTGAAAAGGAAGGAGTAGGAAGAGAACTTATCAAGTGCCTACTATGTTCCAGACAGTGTAGTAAGCATTTTACAAATACTATCTCATCTGATCCTCAGAGCAAGCACTGGGAGGTAAGTGCTATTATTATCCCCATATTACACATGAGGAAACTGAGGCAGATAGAGGTTAAGTAACTTAAATAATATCTGAGGTCAAATTTTAGCTCAGATCTGCCTGACACCAGGTCCAATGTCTGTGCACTATGTCACCTAGCTGCCTCATAAATGAGGATCCATTGTATCCTTTCACATCCATTAGCCGTATGTTAAGCCCAGAAAATGAAGCAGATTATGTTTATGTAAGAGAGATTTGTCCCATGCTAACCCCAATTGATATCACTAGCAAGATGCTCTAATTCATGATACCTTTATCAAGTGAGAATTCTCATTAATGAAAAAAAAATGAACTGAAGGTATAAAACATATATGAACACTTTCTAAATATTTCTTTGAATCAATTGATAAGAGCATAAACTAGGCATAAACAATCTAGCTAATCAGCTTAGAAGGTATGAAATGCTTTGTTCATCTGGATGAAATCAGATAACAAAATCTATTGGGATAGACACTATCTGAGCACATGAGAATTATGGAAGGGGAGATTTAAGCAGATGCATTCCAGCAACTTCTTTAATATTCAAGATTCAAGTTTTAAGAGAGAGGCAGATGCCTTACAACTGTCCTAGGGGACCAAAGGCAAGGATAGGGGAAGTGAGCTCGTGGGGAGTATTAAGCCACCAACACCTTTGACCACAATTGGAGAGGGTAAACCAGTAACAAACAATGTGGACACCGAGAAAAAGTCATTTCAGAGCTCTCCAAGACCCCTAAATCTAGGAGTTCAACTTAGAGTCACACCTCCACTCAAATTCATGAGGACTATACAAAGTGAGAAAATTACTTCCATTCAAATTCACCACTTTGTGATTGCAATTCACCACTTTGCCATGGATTCTTTAAGCTTAAGTTCACTTTCTCCTGGACTCCGTATGTACTTATAAGAGAGTGTACCAGGATTGGGGGAGGGGAAGTATTTGTTGTTCTTCAGTTCTTACTATACTCAATAAATATCCCTTTGCAAGAGCTAATTAATGTCAGTTGGTTAAAAGATATTAGGGAAAGATAAACTGCTTAAATTATATGGGGCACACCAGTGGGGGCTCATGATGAATAGCATTACAATTCCCATTTCAGCAGGGCTACTCCTAGAACCCTGAGGATGGAAGTAGCCAGTCACACTCAGATGGGAGTTGGGATAGTGATTCCAGAGCTTGTGCTGTATCTAAATACCTGATGTTTTCCTTCATTAAAATATAAGTTCCTTGAGGGGAGGGAGTGTTTCAGTTTTGTCTTCATCTCTCCAACACTAAGCACATTTTCTGGCAAGTAAATGCTTGATAACTGATTGATAGATCGGTTCAATAGGTCTGAGGTCTCACTCACAGGGTGCCCCATCCTTCAGGGCAGACTGCAGCTCATCCAGGCCTTCTCTGGAAGTCCTATTTATGATTACAAGGAGCAGACATAGATCCCCTATTTATGAGATTTATTATGGGAGATACATGTACCCTCTCTCACTCCCATTCCATGTCTCAGTTCATCTGGTTCTGGTCCCGAGAAGTGAGTCAGTACACCTTCCAAGAAAGAGCAGCCTTGCCTAAAACCCTCCAGACACAAGGGTGAAAGACTCAAAAGGTAGAATAAGAATACATTTTTGGACATAGCAAATTTGTGAATTTTATTAGTTTAACTGTGCATATTTGGTACAAGGACTGTGTTTTTTTTATCGAGTGGGGTGTGAGGCAAAGGGGAGCTAGTAATGGGATTGCTCAAAAAAAAGAACAAAAAGGAGTATTATTGTAGTGTTATTTCAAATTCAGAGAAAAAGACTGAAGGAAATTCAGAAGGAAACAGACAAGCAAGACACCTCAGAAAATAACATGTTAAACCTATATATTTTTAAAGCCAATGGTACATAATAAAGATTTGCATTTTCACATATAATTTCCCTTTTTCTGTTCTACTTTATATATGGAAGTGTTCTATTTTAAAAATAATCATCACATTCAGAGTAAGTCAAGTTGAATCAATGAGCATTTATTAAGCTTATGCATCAGGCACTATGGTGAACACTGAGGAAACAAGAACAAAAAAAACTTGTCCTCGAGGTGCTTATATTCTAATAGGGAAGACAACACAAAAAAAGGGAACCTGAGCGGTGGGGAAAGAAGGTATCCATTTTAGGGAATGGTGGAGAAAGGACTCCAAAGAGTAAGAAGGGAAGCCAAGGAAGGAAGGAAGGAAGGAAGGAAGGAAGGAAGGAAGGAAGGAAGGAAGGAAGGAAGGAAGGAAGGAAGGAAGGAAGGAAGAGAGGGAGGGAAGGAGGGAGGGAGGGAGGAAGGGATACAGAAGTTTTGTTGTTGTTTTTAATTTTAAGGTACATTCATGAATACAAGAGCAATACTTAGGCCATGTACATGTTTTCTATTGCAATTAATACATGATTAGCCCATCTTTTCTGTTCATACATGACCTCTATGAACTGAAGAAAAATGAACAGAACCAGATAAAGGTATTCCATAATAGCAACATTATAAAGAAAAACAACTTCAAAAGACTTGAGAACTCTGTGTAACACAATGGTAAGCCATGATACAAGAGGATTAAAAGTGAAGCTTGCCTCCAACTTGCCTCCAATTTCCTGACAGAAACATTGATGCGAACTCAAGATACAGAATGAGACATACTTTTTTGGACAGAGTTAATTTGGGAATTTACTTTGATTATTCACATTTGTTATGACAGCTTCCTTTTTCTTTTTTTATCATTGTTGTTCAGTTAGGGTGAGGGAGATGGAAGACAGAAAAAATAAATATTTGCTAATTAAAAGAAATTAAATTTAAAATAAATTAAAAAGCTGTTTTTGTGGCACAGAGCAGCTTGAGATCACTCCAGTGTTAGGCAATTTCCCAAATTCATTACAACCCAGTCTGCTGGTCCATTTGTAGTGGTTGCCCCAAGATCTCTATGTAATACTCCTTTCATTCTGCCTACAAATCCCTGCTTCAAGGAATGGTGAGACTTTGACTGAAGGAAGAAGAAGAAAGGGAAGGATACCAATAGAAATGCTCTAAAAGTAAAAGGAAAGAAAAACAAAGCAGGGACTGGACTATTTAAAAACTACAATAACCTCCTACACTTCCTAGAAAGTCAGTGCTATGAGAGAGAGAAAGAGAGAGAGAGAGAGAGAGAGAGAGAGAGAGAGAGAGAGAGAGAGAGAGAGAGAGAACTGAAGAAGAGATCAAAACTTCTTTGAAATCATAGAAGCTCAATATTTCTTCAACACTTTTGCCTCAGTGATGTTGAAATGCATAACCATCATAAATGTCCCACCAGGGATGGGACACCCAGCATCAGAGCATTCTTTTTGAACAGGATGATGGCTTTCAGTGTCCCATGGTGGTTAAATATGAACTAATGGCCTAAGTGAATGGACTGTCCATCCAAATTTATGCCATGGAATCTACTAGTCATTCAGGGATCTGTCCTTGGTCCTGTCCCATTCAACATTTTTTTAAGCAATGGCTTGATGTAGAATACTGGCCCTGCTGGATCTATGAGTATTAATTCTAAAGGTATAGGTAGATGACAGATTTGTCAAATTTTCATGGGACATGAAACTGGGAGGTAAGGCAAAGACATTGGAGATGGAATCAGTATCCAGAAAGATCTCAACATGCTAACACTGTGGGCCAAATAATTTAATAGAAATAGATGTAAAGCCATTTCACTCAGGTTCAAAAAAATCAGTTTCATAAGTATAATGGTCTAACCATAGAGTACTTTGTACCTACCTCCTTCATTCTCTATACTACATCTCTCTTGATGCAGTATTGGGTTTTTTTTTTTTTTTTTTGGTTACCATTTCATACTGTTGACTCATTTTGAGCCTGCGGTCCACTAAAATTACATCTTTTTCACCAGAACTGTCATTTAGTCTCACAATTCCCCCATCTTGTACTTGGAATCTCTTCTTCTTAAGCCTGACTAGGAGCTCTTGGCTAATTCCTTGGAGTACATAATGTTCTCCCAAGCATCTTATGTTCCCTTGCAGGACCCATGATCCCCTGGAAGTTATTTTCCCCACCACTGATATTTTGGGATAGTGCTGACTTCAAAAAAAGAAAGTGTACTTTTAATGAAGGAATATCCTACATCTGATGATGTGTCTGAGTTTTTGGTTCAGAAAAAATATGGTCACCAGCTCTATAGAGGGCAGGAGAGTTCTTCCTGAATTCAGTTCAAATACTTGATCTAGAAGGGGGAAAGGAAGCATAATTACACCCAGGTAAGCCCCCAACTAAAGTCTCAGGGAAATAATGATCTTTAATTATGGTCTCTGGTCACAACCTGTGTGGAAGACCCAGGTTGGTGGAAATGAAAAACACTGAAACCATGAATCTTTGGATGAAGCCAGAGGCCCCTAGTAAGATTCCTAGGAGGCAGCAGGGAAAGAACCCCAGACCTGAAATTAGAGTCCTAGCTGGTCCACTTCCTATTTGTGTGACCTTGGGCAATTTACTAGACCTCTCTGGACCTCAGTTTCCACATGAGTAAAATGAAAGGATTGGACTAGATGGTTTCTACCTAAAGTCCCTTTCAGCTTTAAATCTATGACCTTCTTTACTGTCAAGTCTGGTTACTGAGCTCCCAAAGAATAAGGCGTCAAAGTGCCCAAGATAGAACTAGCCCTAGACTTTTAGATATACAAAGCAAGTTGGTGGCACAACTATCCCCAGTACTGACTTTGAAAGATTTCCAAGACTTATTACATGGACTTTTCATGCCTATTTCTGGCACTTGGGTTCTATAAAAACAACTTCAGTCAGGCATGGTTGTGCACATTTTTAGTCTCTACCATTAGTGAAGCTGAGGATGGTGGATTGCTTGAGCTCAGGAGTTCCGAGGTGTAGTAGAGATTTTAAAAAATGCAAGAAGGGCAGTTTGGCCTGACTCTTTTGTGCACAACGGGGAGTTGGACTCAGTTTAAATTCTACCTTCTGCAGGGAGCCTTTCCCAGTCCTACCCACCTTACCTCCAGTTGCTAGTGCCTTCCTTTTTTAGTTACTTTCAGTCCATTCTGTATATATCTTGTATACAGTTATTTATATAGCAAGCACATTCTGCTGGGAGGTCTACTTTCCCAGAGCCAGGCTGCTACATCTAATCAGAGGTTTAGAGGTAATGAGGTATTTGAGATATCCTTTTCTATTGCCAACAGCCTAGGTCTTCATCATTTGTGTTCTCCTTACAGTTAGTCACCAGTAACTAAAGCCTCGGTTCCATTGAATCACTTAATACTAATTGGATTTTACAAAGCAATGGTTAGCTACATAAACCACGAGGCTAGATATGGAGAGAGAGGTATAGATTTTCCCCTCTGTAGCTCACTCCATTTTGATTCCAGGAAGCAACAAAGCAGACCTACATTAATAGTGAAAGGTCACTCAATCAATAAATAATTACCAAGAGCCTACTATGTGCCAGGTACTGTGCTAAGGACTAGAGATTGTAAACCGTTTGAGTATCCCTTAGCAGGCCAGAAAAAAAAATGGGGGTGGGGGAGCCCAAATCAGCTTAATACTTTTTGAGATGCTTGGGTCAGGTATGTAAAAACCAGAAGTCTTTCTTGAATGTCTCATCATCTGTCTTCCAAAAGGCTTAGAAAGGTAGTTTGGAACTGAGCTGTGGGGCCCTAAACAGCAGAAGGGGAAGAATCAGCAGGTCACCTTGTAGCCTCCGAAGGCCTAGATAAGTCCAATCTGGCAGTTCTACAAGCCATTTTTGTGCTGAGAAAATCCAGAAGACTCCAAGGCCCAAGGGAAATCATTCTTCAGTGTAAATAAACACAGAAATTTTCAGATGGAAGTGCAATGGGGAGATCTGGCAAGGGTTATAGTGTTTTAATGTTTAAAAGCCTGCTCTTTGCAAATCTAAAGGGCAAAAACATAATAATATATACCATTAATTAATATATGTTTAGGCCATTAAAAGGTAACATAAAAATCAAGCAGGGGGAAAAATCCTAAAATATACATGAGCATTCTAAAAATAGTGTCTAGGAAAAGGAATCGTCCAAAACAGCAGGGACATAATGGCCCCTGATAAAGGACAAAGTGATTTACCTCCCTCTTGGATTCTGAAACATCTTTTCTAAGGCATTCCCCGCCTTTTTTTTTTCCCTGTTGCAAACCTGCATCACACCATCAATCTCTTGGCATTTTTTTCTGTTTGCACAAAGGTGGCACAAAGGCACCAAGAGGGAACCGCCTGGCCCCAGCCCTGGGTGCCCCACAAGGAGACCTCATCCATCACCCGCAGGAACGGTTACATCACACACACGCACACACAGTCTTAAGATACCAAGCCCCAGGCTCCCCGAGGAGTGACAGATGAAAGCATCAGTTCCTGGGAGGGCATCTCTGAAGGCTTCTTAAACACACGCTACATTTCTTCTTGCAGAACCTGGAGTCACTGTCACTCTGGGATAAACATATGCCCTCCACACACTGAGACGCGTCAGGGGCGTTCGCGTGCTAAGGCAGCTCAGGCCGGGCTCCGGATGACCCCCTGCTGCTCTGCCCGGCTTTTCCCCTAGCAGGCGGCCCCTCTCGGGTTTTGCTGCGCTCCTCTTAGGCGGCGGACGGCCGTAGTGCTCTTCTCTTAGAGGATACACGGCCCTTTGGAAAGTAGCAGTGTAATAATACACAAACCACTGATGATGTCAGCGTGTTATTGACTTTCCAAGTCTGAATGACTGAGCAAAGGAGAGGGGGGTGGGGTGGAATCCATCTAAGGCAGACGGCGGTGACCGGCCGAGCGAAAATGAGCGCTCCTGGGAGGGGGGAGAGGCGGGGGAAGACGCGGGGGGGGGGGGGGGCGGGCTCCCCGCTGCGCTGCCTGTACCGCCTCTGCTGCGGGGGCTGGGGCGGAGGATGGATGCGGCCCGCTGGGGCCCGGGGCTCCAGCATCCCGGGGCTGGTTTATGTTGTGTCAAAAACTCTTTCTGCAGAAATAGCCAATGCCCGCCGCCTCCCCTCCGAGCCTGGGGAGCGCTGGCCATGTGGCGGGGCTGGCCTTGGAGCCGAGGGCTCTGGCTCTGCTGGCCGTGCATGCCTGTGTGCGTGCGTGTGTGCATGCCTGTGTGCGTGCGTGTGTACATGCACGCGTGCATGCCGCCCCTGAAGACTGTGGGGGGTGGGAGTGCTCTGGAGACACCCCGATCCCAGTTTGCAGCCCCATGGTGGCTGAGCTGGGCGTTATGGCTTGCCCTGGAGCTCGGGCAGGCCCAGGGTCGAGCATGCCCTTGGCCTCGAGGCAACGTCATCCTCCAAGGGCAGTTTGACCTGGACCACGTTCACAAAATCATGAATCTAGACCCGGAAAGGACCCAGAAAATTATCTAGGTCAAAGGTGCTTCGCCTCGAAATGGTGGACTTGTTTGTTTTTCAATAATTTCATTTCAATATTACAGGTTTCCTTAAATGTTTTATTTTATGCCTTTAAAAACATTCTGATAAGACTTCGTCAGACTTCTGGGGGTCCCCAATACACACACGCACACACACACACTTAAGAATCTCTGATCCAGGCCAGTCCCTTCACTTTGCAGATGAGAAACTGAACCCATAAAGGGGAAATGACCGTCCTGAGGCCATACAGGTAGTTAGGGGACCGAGGCAGTCGCAGAACCCAGGTCCTGGACTCCACGTTCATTACGCGGCAACCACAGATGATGCCCCTAACCTTCGGAGTAAAATAGAGGACTTGATGAATGTACGGAGAATTGGGGAGCCCGAGGGGTGATGGATGCCAGACTCCTCCTTCTCTGCTGATTAGTTCAGAAGACAACGGTGAGTTGTTAGCAGACCCACTGTGGGTTCTGATGGATATGTTAGGACCCCAGAGCCAGAACTAGAGCGAGAGCAGGACAACTAAGGGAGGAGATTGACATTTAGAGCCCCGCCTCAGGGGATAACCTGCTCTGACCACCCCAGAGGCAGCCTTCACAGTGGACACCTGGTGTCTTTCCCCACAGGGGCTGGTGTCCTTGGGTCTCTGTCTCCCCACCGTGTCTGAGGTCCCTCTGCCACGTACAGACTGTGTGCTGGGATCCCTTCCCCCCTCTGAGAAATGTTAAGAAATCTCTCCCCTCCCCCACCCAGCAAAAACTGTTGATATGAGGACACATTTCCTGTCCTGGTTGCTAAAACAGAGTTAAGACTCTGAGGTTCACATTCCTGGTAATTCGGGTTTATTTGAATGAGTAATCAACACCAAAACATTTATTTAGCACCAAGCTCTGTGCCAAGTGCTGGAGAACACAGACTTTTGTCTTTGAAATAGTCCTTGCCCTAAAAACTTCCATTCTACTGAGGGGAAATATTTACTTCTTTATGAGTAATAATAACTCACTGATACAGCACAAAATTTACAAAGGACTAGCCTCACAACAGCTGTTTGAAGAAAGTATTGCCAATATGATTATCCCCATTTCACAGATGTAGAGATCAACAGGAATTTGAACCCAGATCTGCTAGTGCCTTCCCTTTTCAGAAAACCTTCCATCCACTCTGCATATGTAATAAATTAGTTATTCACAAGCATCTCCCCCATTAGAACACAGACTCCTTGAAGGAAGGACCTGGTTCTGCCTTTCTTCCTATTCCCAGGGCTGCGCACAATTCCCTTAATAAGAGCTTGTTGGCTTGCCTAAGGCTAGGACACATTCCACTTTACCACAGTGTATCTCATAAAACAGAAAAAGCCTCCATACCCTCTAAATTGTTTTGAATAAAAAATCTGAGAAAAAAAATGTCAAGCCTCATAAATTCCAAGGAGTTTTATTTCCATAGGAGAAGAGATAAACAGTATTCGATATCTATAGGACAATGAGCCGGCATTTAGTAGGCTACATTTATAAAATAATATTTCACAGACTAAGATTCTGGGAACTAGAACTAGAAATTGCAGAGGCAGGGATATGCTGGTAAATCTTTAACAACCAGCTCTGGTATAGGAGGGGGAAAGCAATGTGCTGCAGTATACCCTTTTAAAAAAAGTGAGAATTATTCACAATTTCGGCATCACTTTCTTAAGTCTCTACAATCAACAAAACAATAGATCAAACCTTGATTTGTAGACTGGAGCAATGAAGACCTTCCTGCACATCCCTGGTAGAGATCATTTAGACCAGGGTTTCCTAACTTTTGTTTTGTTTTGTTTTGTTTTATGGATCCCTCCTCATAATAATAGTTTTAAATGGAGAAAATACATAGGATTACAAAGGAAGCCAATTATATTGAAGTAAGTTAACAGAATATTTTTTAATAAAACAAATACACAACTCCAGTTAAAAAGACCAGTTTAGTCCAACCTTTCATTTTTATGAAGGAGGTCACTTTGTCCCAGGGAGAGGCCGAGTGACTGAGACATCATCACCCAGCTAGTTAAATGTCACCACCTGGAACTCTAACCCAGATTTTCTGACCTAAGCTCCAGTGCCCTTTCTCCTAAACCACAATGAAGGGAATGTCCTTATTTTTTTAATTATTCATAATTTCCCCCAAAGCTTGTTTCTACCAATGAGTCAGCTTCCTTTTGTGTGTCTGTGAATCTGCCTGAACATTAGGCCAGAGCCTGAATCCAGAGAAAACAGTCTTTCAGGCAGGGCTCAATTAAGCAAAATTGCAAAATACATGAAGGCTTGAGGTGTTCCCCCGCCCCCACGTCTCCAGAAATATTTGAGTGTCCTGGATTTTCCTTACCCTTAAGATAAACGAGCCTTCATTCAACATCCTACAGAATAAATCTCCAAATGGGGACTTTGGGCCTTAACAGCCAGTGAGGAAAGTATTTTTAGGTAGGAGTCTCCCTAGAGCCTGAAACCCCAACCAAAAAGGCATGGTTGATCTGTGGGGCAGGAAGCTAGCAGCTGATGCCAATGCCCCTTAGAAGAGTGCCAGTCATTGATTATTCTAAGGTTGCCTGATGGTAAACAATACATCCATCCATCCATCCATCCATCCACAAGCAGTTGCTATGCCTTTATTCAGTTCTAGGTACAATAAGATATAAAGACAGAATTGAAAGTCTCTGTCCTCAAGGAGCTTACATTCTAAAGGGGGAAATAGATAATAATAATAATGGACTAAACCAGGGAGTTTTAACCTGGAGCCTGTGACCTTGTTTCTTTTTTTTATTATTTTTATAAGTGTATAATAATAATATTAATAATAGTGGACCAGGGTGGCCAGGTGTTGCAGTGAGTAAGATCGCCGGCCCCAGAGTCAAGAGACCTGGGATGGGTTCTGGCCTCAGATACTACACACACACACACACACACACACACACACACACACACACACCAAAAAAAAACTGGCAGCGTAACCTTGAGCAAGTTACTTAACGCCAATTGCTTAAAAATAATAATAATAATAATAATAGTGGACCAACTAGGTAGTAGAGTAGACAGAACACTAGGCCTGAAATCTAGAAGACCTGAGTTCAAATCCATCCTCAGATACTTACCAGCTGTGTGACCTTGCGTGACTCACTGCCTTAGCTGCCTCAACTGTAAAATGAGGATAATAATAGTGTCTAACTCCTAGGGATCAAAGAAGATAATATTTGTAAAGCACCTAGCACATAATAGGCATTCTATAAACACATGTTGCCCTCTGTTTCCTCCATAACAAAGATGACAAAAATAATAACATTTATAAAGCAAACCTGAAGGTTTGCCAAGTGGTTTCCATACAACTATTATTTCATTTGACCCTCATAGCAGTCAGTCCTAGGGGGTACTTGTACCCCCTAGATGAGGAAATGAGGTCCTTCCGATTCCAAGTTCACCACACTGATCATTACGAGAAGCTGCCTCTCCATATACCTAGATGTGAAATATGTGCCAAATAGCTACAAGGTATGGTGGGGCAGAGACTTTAGCAGCCTGGGAGAACAGGAAAGGCCTGGTGGAGGAGATAGCATTTGAGCTGAGCTTTGAAGAAAAGTAAGGATTACAGTAAAGGAAGGCACACATTCCCAAGGCATGCCTAGACAGCGGATGAAGGCAAGAAGATTCCAGTTCTCCGTGCTGCTGTTGCCATTGGGGAGGAGCAGGAAGAGGGGCAGGCTGTGTATTGAGAATCAAGGATAGGCAGAAAGGAGGGGGCAGTTCTCCACGGCAGAGCAGTCTAGCTCTGGGGAGTGTGGTTACCCCTCATGCATGTGTCTGCATTTCCCCATGTTGTGTGTGTGTGTGTGCGTGTGTACCTAAATCTTGTTCATTAGGCTGAGCTATAATCAGCTTGAAGGCATCAAGCATAAAATTACCAAAGTGCTAGGTTGTGATGAATCTATGTCACAAGGTCAGTAACAGCAACATCCTTGACAAAAATCTTTTGAGCCCTTTCTTATTCTACTGAGCTTGCCAAGGTCAGAGGAACCTTATCCTTAGTAGTCATGGGACCCTGATATAATCCTTCAACACCCACCACATAGACCCTTGGCTAATTTTAAAGCTAGCCATGCTCACAGGACTGATTTATTAATTTAAAGAAGGGGAGAGATTCTCCATCCTGGAATGCAGAATGGTACAGTGAAAAGAGTCAGTGATCTTGCGTTCAAATCCTATGTGACCTTGGACAAGTCACTTGAACTATGCCAGACTAAATTAAAAAGTAAAATGATGGGGCAGCTAGGTGGTGCAGTGAATAGAGCACCAGCCCTGGAGTTAGGAGGACCTGAGTTCAAATCCAGCCTGAGACACTTAACACTTACTAGCTAGTGTGACCTTGGGCAAGTCACTTAACTCCAATTGCCCGGCCCTCCCCCTCCAAAAAAGCAAAAAAAAAAAAAAGGTAAAATGATGAGTTTGGACCAGATAATATCTGAGGTTCCTGTCGCTTCTAAATCAGTGCTCCTCAAGTTATGTGGATCAGAAAATTAATATAACTTATCTTCCAAGATATACCTGGTGAACTATTGGTAAAAAACAGAATTAAAACATGAACTCTGACCACAGTTTTCTTCTTTGAGTCCTCATTGAATGTGTTCTCAAATTTTTCAAGTTTGAGGGATCACTTTGCAGTTTAGCTTGACCTTAAAAATATTTTCAGAAGAGATCAAGAGACTCTCCATTATGCAACATCTGCACATCTGGGACTCTACGTGCAGACACTAAATCAGGCACAAACACATTCACCCAGGTACTTTCCCCAGTTCCTTCTCTACACAGTCAGGAAGAGTGTAAGTGAACCACAACAGAAAGCAGGAGGGCTCATGAGAGCATTTCGATGATAGCCAGGAGATCCCCTTCAGTTTCCCACCCTCCAGATCCTTTGCATAGCCCTAAAAAAGGTGCTGTTTTTTTAATCACAAAGTATGCCCTAGTCCTCACATCTCACCTCCCTAGAGCACTAAAGAAGCACCAGTGCATCTGGATTTCACCAAACTGTAGAACGTTCATCGTAGAAGGGACTTCCCAGGGGGACTGAGTTCAAACACCTCACTTTAGAAAAGAGATAGATTCCCAAATATCGTGAATAATTTTTTTTTCCTTTCTATCTCTTCCTCCTGGGTCTTCTTGTCAATACAGAGAAAGGTTGCTGGTTTATATTAATTTATTTTTCTATCTGAGGCTTTGCTAAAATTATTCATTGTTTCAATTCATTTTTTATTTGAATAGTTTGGGGTCTCTAAATAAACCATCATGGTATCTGACATAATAGAAAATTGTTTCCCCTTTGTCCATGCACATTCTCTCAATTCCTTCTTCTCATCTTGCTAGAACCAGCATTTCTAACACTGTTAAATAATAGTGGTGCTAATAGACGTCTTTGTTTTACTTCTGATCATATCAGAAAGCTTCTAGCTATAACATATAAGTGTGATTCTAGGTAGATAGATAGATAGATAGATAGATAGATAGATAGATAGATAGATAGATAGATAGATAGATAGATTGATTGATTGATACTAATTTACCATAGTAAAGAAAGGTCCATTTATTTTTGTTTCTAAAGGTGTATATGTCAGTGTGTTTTGTTTAACAGAAATAAGTGTGAGATTTTGCCAAAAAACATTTGTTAGCTTCCCTTGATATAATCATGTCATTTTTAATGATTTTTAACATTCACATGGTTTTTCATGTTTATAATTTTCCTGACAGCAAACTAACCCCTGCATTCCTGACGTAACTGCAGTCTCAGACCAGGCTCATTCTTGATGGTCCAAAAAGTTTTCTTTTGTTTGTCCTGGGACCAAAGGATCATGGATTTTAGACCTCTTTCCCTCGGTTTTCTATTTTTGGAAATCATCAGTAAAGACTGGATGACCATTTACCAGGTATCATAACATCATAGATTTAGTGCTTTCAAGGACCTTAGAGCTCATTTAATTCAAGCCCCTCATTTTATAGAGGAAGAAACTGACGCTCAAAAAGTTGAAGTTGAAATGACCAATGTCAAAAAAGTACCAGAATCAGAATTCGAACCCAGGTCGCTTAATTCCATCTCCAGAGCTCCTGATACTGTGCCATCTCACATCTTCTATTACAGAATAAATTCTCTTTGATAGAGTATATATTGTATTCTATGGCCACTGTGGTCCCTCCCAGCTCTAGAATTCCGTGAAGAGGCACAGAAGAGAGATGATCAGTCATTAAGGAAAAAAAAAAAAACTGGCACCAAATGGTTTCTTTCCCTCCCCAGCCTTCTTAAAATCTACATAGTGATTTTGGACAGGATGTCATACCCCAGAAGATTTGAAAAGATGACCATGAAATGGGACAACAGTGAGAGAATAAAAGCCCATGTGTTCAGGATAAATAGGGTGAAACAGCTTCTTCATTAGGGAAAAGAGAGGTCTTCCCTAAAAATATTCTTCAGTTCCTAGTGAATATTCTTACATAAAACTATGACTAGCCAAAAGATGTACAATTTTTTTCAACAAACATCAATATACAAATCTATACGAGTAGTGTCTCCTTCAAAGTAGTACCCATGAGAGGCTATATACTTATTCCAATGATACTGCTGGTGCTTAGAGCATTACTGGAATGTCTTTGCTTGGAATGACCTTCTGGGACTGTATCATATTCTTTCGAACACACTGAGTGGTGGCAAAACTTCTTCCCTTGAAGGCAAATTTGATTGTTGATGACAACCAGGAGTTTTTGTCAGAGATTTCTAGTTAATGATGTGATTGATCAGTCTGGATAACACCGATTATAAAATCATGGACCTGGGTCTTTTTTTCATGCCTCACCACTTATTTATCGAGTACCTGCTATGTATAAAGTGCCATAAGACACAAAAACCGGTTCTTAGGATATTTCCAACAGGAAATTCCTAGATTCATTTTGAACAATTTTAAAATAAGTTTATGCCCTTATAACTCTTACAAATAAGTTTATACACAACTGCCTTCTCCCCCTTTATTATTACTTTGAAGGCACCAATATTCACTTACATGTTTAGGTTCTACTGTGTTTGTCAATTTAATCTTATTTCTTCATAGTAATGACACATGATGTAGATTTTTTAAGAATAGTCCTTTCCAGTCTAACACACCCTGCCTCCTAATTGGTTTCTAAGATATTCTGAAGAGGTACCGTTGTACTAGGTGCAAATCGAGATGGGAATCTTAGGAAGGAAGCTACTAGGCTTTGAAGGAAAGGTATAAACAATCATGTTCTGCTTTCTGCTCAACTACCTTGATAATCACCTCTCCACAGCTAGAAATCCTTTCTTTCCTTCTCTTTTCAAACTTAAAAAAGACCAAATAAAGTGGGCACTTCTATATACATAGCAAAAAAGAGGGGGGAAATTACATTCAAAACTGAAAATTTTCTATTATGTAATATTTTGTTTTTCTTAGAAAGACTTTTTAAAATTTTACTCATTTTTTTAATTAAAAATATATTTTCTCTCTGTTCCATCCCTTGCCACAACCGAAATGAAAAGAGAAAAGCAAATCCCTTGTAACAAATATACATAGTCAAGCAAAACACATTTCCTCACTGGTTATGCCCAAAAAATATATGTCTCAGTCTGAACCCTGAATCTGTCACTTCTCTGACAGCAGGTAGGTAGTATATTTCATTGTGAGTCCTCTGGAACTGTGGCTGGTCATTGCAATGATCAGAGTCCTCAAGTCTTTTAAAGTTGTTTGTTTTTATGATGTTATTTTATAAAATAATGTCCTGGTTCTGTTCACTTCATTCTGTATCTGTTCATGTATGTCTTCCCAAGTTTCTTAGGAACTGTCCCTGTCATCATTTCTCATGTCTCAGTGTTATCCTATTATAGTCATAGATCATAATTTGTCCTGCCATTTCCCAATTGACAGGCATCCCTTTAGTTTACAATTCTATGCCACCACAAAATATTTTATTTCTATAAATAATTGTATGCATACTGGTGCTTTTTGTCTCTTTGGGGTGTAGACCTAGTAGCGATATAATTGAATAAGTGCACAGACAGTTGAGTAATTTAAGGAACATATTTCCAAATTGCTTTCCAGAATGTCTGGATCACTTCATAGTTCCAACAATAGTTCATTACTCTATCTGTTTTCCCTGCATCCCCTCAAGCATTTGCTATTTTTCTTCCTTTAGTCAAATTTACCTGTCTTATGAGTATGAGGTAGGATCTCAGAATTATTTTAATTTGGATTTCTCTGCTTATTAGTGCTTTGGAACATTTTTTTTTCATATGGCTGTTGAGAACTTGAATTTCTTGTTCTGAAAAATGACTGGAGATATCCTTTCACCATTTATCAACTGAGGAATGGTTATAAATTCTTCTTATAAATTTGAATCAAGTTCATCTTGGAAATATATTTTGGAAATGAGATTTAGATAAACTTGATTCAAAGATTTTCCTCCTAGTCACCTACATTCTTTCTAATTTTAGCTTAATTAGTTTTATTTGTGTAAAAGCTTTTTTAAAATTTGTATATAATCAAAATTGTTCATTGCATCTTCTGTGATATTCTGCATCCTTTGTTTGGTCACAAATTTTTCTCCTAACTATGGATCTGAAAAGTATTTTCTTCCTTGATTCTCATTTGTTTATGGCATCACTCTCTTGGCATATAATGTGAAATGGTTGGTTGATATCTAATTTCTGCCAGATTACTTTACAGTTTCCTCATCAGTTTTCCTAACCAGTACCAGGTCATTTTGATGATTACTGCTTTATAGGACAAATTGAAATCTGTAACTATTAGGCTAACTAGCTCCTTCCTTCCCACTTTTCTTTTTCAGTCTTTCCCTTGAGATTCTTTATATTTTGTTCCTCTGGATAAATTTCTTTATTATTTTTTAGCTCTATTAACTAATCCTTCAACATTTTGATAGATATTGTACTGAATACTTAAATTGATTTTGGTAGTATTGTTATTTTTATTATATTGGCTCAGTCTATCCATGAGTAATTTTATTATTTCTTCCATTGTAAAGAAGGTGTTAAATGCCCATCTGAAGAGTTTATCTTTTTTCTTTGAAAGCAATAGGGAACCATTGAGAAATTTTAAGCAGAAGTGAATTATGGTAACATCTATACTTTAGGAAGATTACTTTGGCAGAAAACCTAGAATGTTCATGAAAATGCTTGGAAACCCTAAGAGATTATTATCCTATAGAGTGCAGTAATGTCACTTCTACCAGTACCTATCAACAACAAGCATAGATCTAGGAACAATTCCAGAGCCTCAACCACTTGTTGTAAAGTGATAAGATTCCTCAGGAAGAAAGTTTGTTGCCCCATGGAGGTGGTATCCAATACCCACATAGTAACCACATGTTAGGAACATTGCAGAAGAGACTCTTGTATGGAGTAACCTTAAAGATCCTTCCAGAAGTGTAAATGTGTGTGTATGTGTGTGTGTGTGTGTGTGTGTATGTGTGTGTATGCTTCCAAGCAGGGAAGGCTTGAGGTCAGGCCCAGTGATGGACTCTCAGTAGTCTCAGGACAAGCCTGACTGAGACTGGAGATAGTTATCTCCAGATGATCAGGTAATGAATTTCTCAGCCACAACAATTCTTAAATATATTCTACTAAATTAAAGAGAGATTGGAATTTACATTGATGGAGACAATATACGCACCAAGAAAAATGAAAAATGATCTCTGAAATATAAACTTAATAACCATCCACCAAAACATTTAAGAAAATAAATTATCATAAACGCTAAACTTTAAACAAAATGGAATTCAAACTTCAGGATAGTTCCATTAGCCTGACAGTTTAGATAAGGATCTGGAAATAAAGAAGGGACTCCCTGGAGAGGCAGAAGAATTGTGATTTTTAAAATGGGTTTTCTGCATTTTATGTGGGATAAAGACTTTCCTGTACCAAGTATTCATTAATACCTTGAATGCTTATACAGGGACCAGCATTAGGAAGCAAGAACCTTTATCTGTAAAGGTCTAGAAAAGAGATATATTTGAGCTATATTAAAGATTTCTCAGAGGGGACTCTGGGTGGAGACAAAATGAGCAAAAGAAATGTGACGTTTAAGGGCTCTCTCCAAAACTGAACCTTGTCTATACAAGCCCAGGCCTTGGAGCACTGGCCTGTGGGCTTCATCTAGAATGCTCAGGAACCCTTAGAGCATTTTCTATCAAGTCTGCTGCTTAGAGGAGCTTATTTTCTTAAAAAGCAAAACTGCCACTGACAACAGCTTGCCATTTAGCTGAAGATAATATATTAAAATGTTTTACTGGTGCCTTTGGTTGTTTTCAATTTTTTTAAATCACTGTCATTTTCTGATGCATTCCCTCATCCCATTAAACTCTCCTTTAGAACAAAGTAACACATTTATGCAAAATAGAACAACAAAATGACCATGTCTGGCAGCATATGTTTCATTCTTTTACCATAATCCGTGTCCACCTTTACTGAAAGGAGGGAACTGGGCTCCATCTTCTGTTCCCTTAAACCAAGCTTAGTTTAACCTGACATCAACTGCCTTTTATCATGGCTTTTATTTATATTACTGTAATTACTGGGCATCTTATTCTCTTAGTTTGACTTACTTCTCTCTGAATCAGCTCATCCATGGCTACCCATGTTTGTCTCGGTTTCTCACAGCTGTCATTTTCATAGACTGCAAGAAGATTGCATTCTATTCATATCCCACAATTCATTGAGCCATTCAACAATTGGTGAGGGCCCACTTGGGTTCCAATTTTTCACTACCACAAGTGCTGCTAAACTTATTTTCTCACACACACGTGTGTGTATACACACACATATACTAATGTGTATATATACATGTGTATGTATATGTGTTGTGTCCATCTCTTTATGAGCCCATTTGGGGTTTTCTTGGCAAAGATGGTTTGCCATTTCCTTTTCTAGTTCATTTTATAGATGAGAAACTGAGGCCAACAGGGTTAAGTGACTTGCCCAGGATCACACAGCTAGCAAACCTCAGGGGAGATTTGAAACTCAGGAAGATGAGTCTTCCTGACTCCAGGCCCAGTATTCTATCCAAGGTACCACCTAGATGTGTGTATGTGGTATGTATGTATTGTGTGCACATATGTATGTGTACATATGCACAAATATACATATATGGTGTGTGTACATATATACAAAATGTGTGTCTGTATACCTACTGGCTTTGACCTTTAGGACCTAGAGGAAACCTAAAGACAGGAATAAAAATACATGCATCCACGATAAAATCCATCAGCTCAGTAAGGCCCTCACACCCTCTGTGTTCTCTCCTAACAGAAGCCTTCAGTGTGCTTGTAGAAGTCCCTTTACTCATTCGTTGAAGTCTGTTTGATCCTAGAATGAGAGCTTGGTCCTGATCCAAATATGGACTTCACCCCAGCATGGTTCAGTAAAAAACAGTATTGAACTAGAGTCAGAGGATCTAAATTCAAATCTGGAAACTTCCTCAGAACTAGATCTGGGCAGAGGTGTCAAATTTAAACTAAAAGGGTCTATGTAGGCCATTTATTGACTTAGAAAACCACAGATTAACATGATCCATGTTGTATTTTTAATTATTTTGTTTAACATTTTCTGACTCCATTTTAATCTGGTTAGAGCTGAAATGGGAGTTTTGCAGACTTTTTGTCCACTCCGCAAATTTGATATCTCTAGACTAGATGAGCTCTAAGATACTTTCCAGGTCAGTCAGTCAGTAAATTTTGATTAAGTGCCTGCTATGTTCTGGACATTGTGTTTGACACTAGGGGTACAAAGAAAGCAAAAGACAGTCCCTGCTCCCAAAGAGTCACAGTCTAATGGGATCCTAATCTATGATTCCTCGAACCCTGGAAATCAGCTTCAGCTGACCCATATGTAGCTTCTGGCTCTTCCTGAGGTGACTTGAGACTGTACTATGTATATACCTCAGGGCCCCAGGCCCTGGAAGAGCCTGTCCCTAAACCCATCATGAATCAAGATACCAACAGTAGAGGAAACAGTGAAACCTTGACCTCATTTACCTAATCCAGCCAGGGATTCTTAACCTTTCTTGTGTCAGGGACCCTCTGACAGTCTGGTAAAGTCTGTGGACCCCCTTCTCTGGATAATGTTTTTAAATTCATAAAATCAAATCCAGAGGATTACAATTATATTGAAATAAAGATTCATGAAACCTCTGAAAACTATCCACAGACCCCATGAGAGTCTGTGGGTGCCAGGTTTATCACCTCTGATCCAAATGCAGGTGTTTGCCCTTAAGTTTAATGCTACAAACATTAGCACCTCCAAAAAAAAATATTCGTTGTATGCCTGGCATTGTAGAGATGAAAATAAAATAGAATCTGCCCTCAAAGAACTGACATTCAAAGGCAGGAAATAACTTGTACAGGTATAAGCATATACATATACACACACAAATATATACAAAGCATACCCAAAATACATGCATACATATGTATATACATGTGCATCCATGCATAAATGTATATATACATATATACAAAAATATACGTAGTAAAAACAGGATAATTTTGGAGGGGAAAACTCTAGCAGCAGCAGGAGATGAGGAAATTATTTGTATAGAAGGTAACACTAATAATTTTGTATAGGCACTTATAATATTAACAAGCCCACTCACATATTCAAAAACAAATATAGTCTAGAGTCTAAAAAGCAAATGACATGCTGGACTCAGAAATGGGAAGACGAGTTCCAAGACTGCTTCTGATCCTTGATAATCATTTGACCCTGGGCACCTACAGGTCAGTTTTATGTTCCACATCCTTAAGATAGGTACAATAATATCTGGAGCTTTCTGCTCACTGGGCTATTAAAAGGTCCCAGTGAAATAGTGTGGGGAAAGTGCTTTGCAAATTGTAAAGCTATCTCTAAATGTCACTTTATTACTACTACTACTGCTACTACTACTATTTGCTTATAGTTGGGAAATGAAGCATGGATGGTAGCAATACAAGAAGTGAGTGCCCTGCATGCTTTTTTGTTTTTTAAGCAATAAAGAGACTATGTCATCACTTTACAATTTCTAACAAGGCTCACAGAGTCCTAAATAAATGAGAATCCTTAATTGTGTCCTTCTTTATCAGCAGGAGCATCTTCTTCCTGTGAATTTATGGCAAAGGGCACTTCAGGACTGATGCTGGAGTCCTGGGCATTTTTATTTTATGCTACTGTTATAATTTCGAACTTGTTCACCAGCTCTGAGCCACTTAGAAACTCTCCTTCACAAGCTCAGAAAGAGATAGAGCATGATATTCATTTAATTCCACTGCACGGTAATCTGATGGCTGAATATGCTTCGGAGATTCTGGAGGTCTAGCTGGGGAATGAAATCAATCACAGTGCTGTACATTACAGGAAAAATGCTGTTGGTGTCAATTACCTAAGTTCTATGAATGGAACTTTTCCAATTTCCTGTTAAATCAGTAATGTTACCAATCTCACTCTATTATTTTAAATAGGGTTGTGACTGCCGTTGCTAGGCGCTGGAGGAGTGCAGACAAATGCGCATATATAATTAGTCCTGCTAACTAATGGCAAGTTGAGTGTGTCCATACATTGGTCTTGGGGCTTCCCCTTGGTGTCTAGAAAAGAATCTTAAGCAATGGGTCTTTTTCTGCTTAGGTCTAACACACACACACTGTCTCTGTCACTGTTTCTCTATCTCTGTCTTTGTCTCTGTTTTCTCTCCCTCCCTCTCCTCCTCCTCCCCTTCCCCTTCTCCCTTTTCCTCCCTCCTTTCCTTCCTCTCTTTCTCCCTCTCCCCTATCCTCTCTTTTTTTCTCCCTTCCTCCCAAAGCAATTTTGCACATGGCAGATTCCAGATAAACAACATGTGCTCTGTGGGGACACACTGAATTCCAACCATCACTCAGGTGCCATGACCCAGTGTTAGAACAGGAAATCTTGGCTCCCCTCACTGTTAGGAACACATAATCGCCCTCTGCTCACTGATGCCACATTTCACTGAATCTTAATTTCCAAGTCCAAACATCATTTGCACAAGCCAGATCCATGGTTGCAGGCAAATGGACAGCCCTAGAGAGTTATCTCTTCAAGACCAGCCTGATAAACATGAGTTCCTTCCCCTGAACAGACACCAGTGCCAGAGGAAAGAGGACAGTCAGAACAGAACTGTCAAGGCCCTCTTATCTTGTTTCTCTCTATGTCATTTTAAGCACCTCCAGGTCCATTCCTCCCTTGTACTAGGGACCAGGGAATGGAAGAGTGTTGCTTTTAATAGCATTTGGCTACCAGTTAACTTTCCATCCTCCAAAAATAACAGAACAAGTCACTCATATCAGACATGGGGTCACATTACAGGAATCATACTGGATTGGAACCAGGACTACAGCTGAAGTTCTGGAAAGAGGGAGATGAAAAGCCAAAAGGCTATCCAATATGGTAGGGCCTTATTGGGTCACTCTGGGTTTGCAGACCTCATCCTTGTAACTAAATTCCCTCTGTAGATTTATGGCTTTGGTGGCACATTGTCAGAATTTTTTTCCAGCATTTCAATGAGGCACACCTCTCCAACCTAATCACATGGGCTAATAGATTTAGAGCCAGAAAGGACCTTATCTGTGATCTGTTCCAGTGCCCTCATTTAACAAATGATAAGACTAAAGCCAGAAAAGGAAAAGAAAATTCCTCAAGGTCACACAGGGAGTAAGTGTGAGAGTAAGGTTGAAATCACCCTACCCCATTTAGTCCCAATACATTTGCCAGGTAAAGACACCTCTTGACTGAATCATTCAAATCAGAGGTAGGGGGAAAGCATAAACATAGATTAAGTCAAAAGGTCCTTGAATTAACCCAAATAAACGTCCACAAAGTGTTCCAATTGACATGAAATTTAGAAACCCTCTGTGTAACTGGTGTTTAACCGGGGAGCTACCTCAGAACTGGAGAGATTCAAGCAAGAAGAAAGATGAGAACATTCTAGCTAAACCCCTGAGAAGGGATTGATTTGGAGGAAAGGGGTAGAACAGAACCCCTGGCCTTAGCCTCCTTCATCTCCATCTCTTCTTCCCCCTCCCCATTGCTAAAGCAAAGGAGGACCTCATGAACATCAGAGATCATCAGGACTTCCATCTTCCCATTGGCAGCCTAGCAAGATCAGCCAACAGCAGCATTTACATCTGAAACCAAGGAGAGACTGGACTTAGATTCAAGGAGTCACAAAAAGCTCAGTAAGAAAACTAAATCAAATCTAAGGAAAACATCTGGAAGACTCTAGCAAAGGGACTTCAGGAGTTATGAGTTACCACTTTGCCATCAAAGCTAAGTTTGAGCCCACTTTCCCCTAGACCCTGTATGTACTTGTTGAAAAATGTATCACAGACTTTTTTTTGGGGGGGGGTGATATTTTAAACCATCTATTCTTTACTATGTCACCCTCATAAATGCCTCTTTCTAAAAAGCTATCTGGATGACTAACTGATAATCAACCCAGAGTCACGGCTAGAAGCATATCAGTGGGAGCTTGTAAGTCATACAGCATTAGAGAACTAACCACTATCCTCACCCCTACCCCTACCTTCAGGGATGCCTTAGAACCCTGAAAGGACACAGTTTCCATGCTCTGGAGACCTGAATCATCAGCGGGAGTGGGGCTTGGGAACCATCTCTGAGTACTTATGATGCTCAGGGCACTAGGGATGCAAAGACATAAATGAAATGGCTCCTGCCCTCAAGAAGCATACATTCTTTTGGAAACACAATGAGCTTCTAATCATCAAATTTGAACTTACAAAGCTGAATTTTTTTGGTATCTGCCAGTGGGTTCCCTGGCAGATACCAAAAGATGTTTTGCTGTCATTCAGCAAAGCTTTTCCCTTGTCTATGACCTTAGCTACAAGACCTTATGTATGAATTGGGAAGAAATCAGACAGTTGGGAGTCTTTCAGGACCTAGTCATGTTTCTGGAATATAAATCTACCTAGATATACTAGCTGTATGGTGTGAAATAATTAGTCAATAAGAAAGCATTTATTGAATGCCTATAGTGTGTAAGGCAAAGGAATTGTGCTAAATGTAGAAGGTGGCAGTTGAGCTTACTCTTGAAAGAAACCAGGGATTCTAAGAGGCAGAGAGGAAGAGGGTTATCATTCCAGGAAGGGAGGACTGCCAGTGCAAAGACATTGAGATGAGAGAAGGAACATAAGCAGGCCAATATGGTGGTATGAGTGGTGGGGAATAAAGTGTAAGTAAGAAGACTGAAAAGGTGGAAAGACTATAAGTGTTGAAGATCTTTATCTGGAGCAAAGCAAAGATATTTAAATTTGACTTGAGTTATTGAGTAGGGGGGGGTGATCTATTCAGACCTATCATTAGGACGATCACTTTGGCAACTTTATGGAAAATGGATTAGGAAAGGGAGAGATTGGGGGGGGGGGGGAAGGAAGAACAATTAGAAGACTATTGCAGTGGTGCAAGTGGGGGAGGGGAAGGTGGTAGGAGCTTGAACCAGATGGTGGCTGTGTGATTGAAGAGAAGGAAGAGAACATAAATAAAGAATAAAGAGATAGAAATGATGCAAGTTGGCAATTGGTTGTATATGCAGGACTAGTGTGAATGAGGAATGGAGTATGGCACTGAAATTTCAAGCCTGTGTAACTGAAAAGATAGGGAAATTCATAATTCATAGGAAGGGTAAATTTGGGGGAAGGAAAGATAATTCATTTTATTTTGGACATGTTCAATTTGAGATAGCTATGGAAAATTCCGTTCAAAATATCCAAAAGGTGGTTTGTAAAGCAGAAATGGGGCTCATAAGAGAAACCAAAGCTAGATATACCAATCTGGGAATTCACTAAATAAAAATGATCATTGAACCCATGGGAACTGTTGAGATCCCCAAGACAGAGAGTACATAGAGAAAAGAGAGGTCAGGATAGAGCTTTGTGAGACACCCACAATGACTGGGCATGACGTAGATAAAAATCTAGCAAAGAAGACTGAGACAGAGTCAGACACGTAGGAGGAAAAATAAGAAAGAGCAATGTCATAAAAACCCCAATAAGAGAGATGATCCAAGAAAAAAGTCAATGGCATTAAATGTCATGGAGTCAAACAGGATAAGGATTGTGAAATGGGCATTTGAATTGCCAGTTGAGAGATCATTGCTAACACTGGAAAGAACCGTTCTGGATGAGCAGTGAGGTAAGTAGCCAGATTGCAGAGGTTTTGTAGGAGAAGGGGAAGCAATGAGTGTAGATGGATTTTCAAAGAGATTGGCTGAAAAAGAGAAAAGAGTCACAGTACACACAGCAATGGTGAAATCTAGTGAAGGTTTATTTTGTCTTTTTAAGCATGGAGAAGACTTGGGCAAGTGTTTAGATAGCTGGTTCCGGAAGAAACTGGAAGAAAGGGAGATGGAAGGTTAGAGAGAGGCTGATTGATTGATGATGAATTGATTGACTCATACAAATGTGGACAGATCACTTTATCAACAAGTGATCTTCTGGCTCAGATATAGTTACCAACTGCCCTGATGGTGGCCCTGACTCCATTTAGCCAAAGAGTCAGATGATGCTATCGATGTGAATGTTTAGGCAAGTAGGATGTATCAAATTAAATTAGAATTTGTCTGGGACACCAGGAAGTTCCAGTTCAGAGACCAGAAATAGAGAAAAGAACAGCATGGTGGAACTCAGAGGGACACATTGAAGGGACAGCATTTCAACTTGTACATCTCATTTGGACAAATCGGGAGATCTTTTTTGATGGGAAGGGGGAAGGGGTTTTATTCAAGGTTATATTTACCTTTTTCTCACTCAGTCCGGGGATGGTGACCCCCAATCCCTGTTCACTCAACTCAATGTGGGCAATGTGAAGTATCTCTCAGACATGATCCAAGAAGACTATTAGTCTGCAGAGCTCATTCCTCCCTAGCTAGTTAAGATGCTCTGCCTAAATGAACTTCATGTCGAAATGAGGGATTAGCTAATTCTTGCAGCTCCAGTCGAGCCAATTTAGAATGCTTCCTGTGGGGATTGTGAAACCCTGAGATGACAGAGAACAAGTTCCTCGTTGCTGGCTGAATTTCCCCTCCTCCACTTCTTCCATCTGGGTAAATGCAACTTCTATCTGTTGAGGTTAAAACCAGAACATAGCCTTGAAATATGTCTTGGTATGCACTTCCGAATTTAACCAGTTCAAAAGGAAATGGAGGATAATGATAACTGAAATTAATATTGTGCTTTAAAGTTTTTATAGAACTTTCCATAAATTATCTCATTTGAGCCTTGCTATAATCCATCGACTAATGTATATTAAGGGCCAGACACCATTCTAGCCAGTGGATACAAAGGTATGAAATTTAGACAATCCTTCCCCTCACAGAGCTTATATTCTATCAGGTAGAGGCAAGTATTGTAGAAATTTTTAGACCAAATCTATAATTTCATTGATGTAGGAAGCTCTGAGGTAAGAAAAATCTATCTACCAATTCAGGGAAACACCTTTTCTGCAATGTAGAGTCTCAGTGACTTGCCTAGAACACTGAGAGATTGAATAACTTGGCCAGTGTCGGTCATGCAGTCAAGATGTCTCAGAGGCAGGACTTCCTGACTCCAAGGCTGATTCTCTGTCCTCTATGCCATGCTGCTGTGTGATCACCCCCTTTTTACAGATGAGGAGACTGAGGCTTAGAGGTGAAATACCTGACCTGTAGTCACACAGCTAGTAAGCATCAGAGGCAGAATCTGAACCCAGGGATTCTAGTCGATTCCATTCATTGTTTCTCAAAAGCACGTCAATCTGTACATTTTATAACGCGGACAAGAAACTGTTTAGTTTCATTTTTTCACCTCATGCATCAACTGCCTCTCTCTCATGAGAACCACTTTTTCTCATCAAACTAAGAGACTGAAAAAAAAATTAAGTGGAAACTGAAAACAGCAGTAATATGAGACCAGACATCTGTGGCTTCATGCAAATTCAACTGACAGAAATTAATTGTCTCAAAGAGGGAAAGCTCAGGAAAGCTCATTGAAACCTTGCATTTTCAAGGGATGCCAGAAAATTGCTTTGAGGATGATGTAAATACCTTTTATCGATTTTGTTTTTAAACTTGTAACTTTGATGCTTAATATTCTTAGCATTTTTTTTTGCCTTGGTTACAAGAAGAATGTTTATGAAAGTTGAAAGAGCTGGGAATTTCCCAACTGCCATGCCCCATTTCCCATCATCTTCTTTCTCTTCTCATTTTATTCTCCCTCACAGGCCAGCCTTGTTAACAGAACAGGTGCAAAGCCTTTGGGAGCCCAGAGACACCAAGAAAAAACTGACCAGGAGCTGTCATTCCAGCCTGGGTGTTTCTGAGAATAACCGACATTTCTCCCACAGACAGATGTCCTTGCTCTTCAACATTCCAGACATCTCGACATCTTTATAGCCACAGGTTTTAAGAATACACATGCCTCGATTCCAAAGTCTGATTTTTCATTCTCAACTTGAGACTTCTGACACAACAGTATGAATGATTAATCAAATCAATTTGTGCACATATATTAAGTCTTGAATGACTGCCACTAATTTCAGTTGTTTATGTTTTCAAACCTTCTGCTGTCTTCGATAGTAGCAAATCCATTGTCAGGCATTTAATTAGAACTCTCTGAAAGATTCTGAAACATGGTTTGAAATACATGTAGACCAAAAGCATCATTTTATTTCTTGAAGCATAATCTTTTTGTCATGCACCTCAGGCCATCTCCCACCTCTGTGCTTTTAAAAGACTGTCTTTATACTCCTAATGTGTTTTCTACTCCCTCCTGTGTCTCTTGGATTCTCTAACTTCCTTCAGGGTTTATTTTGGGTTCACCTAAACTAGCCCTTTTCTCATCTTTCCTCTTATTAGCTCTCTACTTACTGAAATTCTATTTACTTATCTTCATGATGTATTTAAATTAAGCTGAAATTAAATTTAAAATAATTGTATTTACTTATATTGATATACCACCCCAGTACCTATTAGTTCCTTGAGGGAAGGCATTCACTTTTAATTTGTATTTCTCTATGTAACACTTAATACATGTTTATTGACTGATTAACTGACCTCCCATAGTGTCTGACTTTGGGTTGAATTTTATTTTTTTATTAAATAATCCATCCCTTCCCTCACTTCTTAAAGAGACCTATTCACCAAATGGGTATTGCCTCACTCCAAGTGAGAACTTGAAAAGGCCTTAACTCAAAAAAGCCAAGGTCAGGGCATAGGCAAGATCATGGCATAGAAGCAGGAAATTCCATGAGCTCCCCCCAAAACTACCTCAAATACCTATAAAACATGACTCTAAACAAATTTTAGAGCTACAGAACCCACAAAGTGACAGAGAAAAACAAATCTCTTGCTGAAAGCAGCCAGGGAGGCCTATAGGAAGGGTCCATCACAGCATGCTGGGAGCTGAACACAGTCCCACATGAGCCTTGTGGTTTTGGCGTCAGGGCAGCCCCGACCAGTGGCTGCGGGAGCAGACTTCAGGAGAGTGAATCACCAGCAGCTGTGGCAGTTTCCAGACTCCTCAAGCCATAAATGCCAAAGAGCAAGTAAAAGGTGAGTTGGGAACTCTGTTAGAAATGAAGGGTATGGTCCAGCCCCTGCCCCCAGGGCGAGAGAGAGGTGACAGAGTCTTGGTGGCTGCAGCTGCTTCCTTGAAAGGCTGCCTCTAGAGCTCCTGGCCTACAGATCCTAGGGTGACCAAGAGACCATTCACAGGGTAATTGCTCTTGCTTTAACCTGCTTGGATCTGAATCTCTGTCTTGGGTGGAGGTACTGGGATGTGTAGCCAGTGGGCCAGAGCTTGTGGGGGCTGCAGAGAGGGCAGACAACTAATAGCTCCGGCAGCTGCAAAAACCCCAGCAATTTGGGACAAAGCTCTCCTCTCTGGAAGCAGAGTTCTACTGTGGCAAAAACCTCAAAAGTCAAGTAATGGAGTGGCAACATGAGCAAGCAGAGGAAGCAAAATAAGCACAGCAATAAAACCTTAGATTCCTTTTGTTAAAAAATAGACTAACTCAAATGGCAAAAGAGACCCAAAAAGGCAATGAGGAGAAAAAATGCCTTAAAAAGCCAAATTTGCCAGATGGAAAAAGAATCCCAAAAGCTCACTGAAGAGAATAATTCCTTCAGAATTAGATTGGAGCAAACTGAAGCTAATGGCTTTATGAGAAATCAAGATGCTATTAGACAGATCCAAACAAATGAAAAAATAGAAGGCAATGTGAAATATCTCATTGGGAAAACCACTGACCTGGAAAATAGATCCAGGAGAGATAATTTAAAAATTATTGGACTACCAGAAAGTCATGATCAAAAAAAGAACCTAGAAATCATCTTTCAAGAAATTCTCAAGGAAAGTTTCCTTGATATTTTAGAACCAGAGGGCAAAATAGAAATTGAAAGAATTCACCAATCATCTCCTGAAAAAGATCCCAAAAAGAAAACTCCTAGGAATATCATAGCCAAATTCCAGAGTTCCCAGGTCAAGGAGAAAATATTACAAGGAGCCAGGAAGGAACAATTTTCCTGTTGTGGAAATACAATCAGGATAACACAAGATCTAGCAGCTTCTATACTAAGGGACTGAAGGGCTTAGAATATGATATTCTGGAGGTCAAAGGAGCTAGGATTAAAACCATGAATCACCTACCCAGCAAAACTGAGTATCATGTTTCAGGGGAAAATATGTTAATTCAATGAAATAGAGGACTTTCAAGCATTCTTGATGAAAAAGCCAGAGTTGAATAGAAAATTCGACATTCAAATACAAGAAGCAAGAGAAGCATGAAAAGGTAAACATGGAAAAGAAATCATAAGGAACTTATTAAAGTTGAACTATTTACATTCCTACATGGAAAAATGATAATTGTAACTCAGGAGACTTTTCTCAGTATGAGGATAGTTGAAGGGAATATATATGGAGATATATATATATGTATACATACATATATATGTTTATATAGGAGAGTGTATGTGCATATAAATGCATATGTGAGTGTGTGTATATATGTGTACATGTATACATAGACAGAGGGCACAGGATCAATTGAATAGGAAGAGATCATATCTAAAAAATAAAATTAAGAAGAGAGAGGAATGTAATGAGAGAAGATAGGGAGAGACAGAACAGGATAAATTATCTCATAAAAGAGACAAGAGAAAACTGTTACAATGGAGGAGAATAACAGGAAGGTGAAAGGGAATGGGTCAACCTTACTCTCATTGAATTTGGCTTAAGGAGGGAATAACATACACACTCAATTAGGTATCTTACCCTACGGGAAAGGAGGGGGGGGGGATAAGAGGGAGGATGATAGAAGGGAGGAAAGACC
>NW_027185759.1:38183324-38244592 GCF_028583685.1 Petaurus breviceps papuanus | reverse complement strand
GGGGGGGGGGCAGGATAGGATGGAGGGTAATATAGTCAGTCTTTCACAATATATTTACTATAGAAATGTTTTGTGTAACTACACAGGTACAACCTATATTGAATTGCTTGTCTTTCCAGTAGGGGTAGGTGGTAAGGGAAGAAGGGAAAGAAGCTGGAAATCAAAGTTTTAAAATCAAATGTTAAAAATATTATTATTATTATTGTTTTTACATGCAACTGGGAAATAAGATATACAGGCACTGGGATATAGGAATCCATCTTGCCCTATTAGAAAGTCACGGGGGTTGTAAGAGAGTGCAGATTGGGGGAAGGGGTATTCAGCAGGATCGCTATTTTGAGATGGTGGATAGGGGAAAGATGGGGAGAAAATTTGTAACTCAAAATCTTGTGGAAATGAATGTTGAAAACTAAAAATAAACAATAAAAAAGCCAAGGTCTCCCACTGCATCCTGCGTCATCTCCAGTCATCTTGATTGATATCTGGCCAATGACCCCATATGGCTTTGGAGGGGAAAGTAAGGCTTATTTAAATATGAAATGAGGGACTGGACTACATGACCTCTGAGGACCTTTCTAGATCTACATCTAAGATCCTGTGAATTCAAATGATGTTTCACTAGGTATGTGAACTATACAAATAAAATGTAAGCTCCTTGAGGACAAGAACTGGTTCAATTTTGTGTTTGTAACATAAGTTAAGTACTTATTGGCTATTTGGTACAAGCTTGTAGAAATACATAATTTTTTTTATAAGCAATTGGGGTTAAAGAACTTGCTCAAGGTTACACGGCCAGTTATTTCTGGGTGGGGTGCTGAGTATCTGAGCCCGGATTTGATCCAGATCATCCCGACACTGGAGCCGGTGCTCTTACTCGCTGAGCCACCTGGCCGCCCTGAAATACATAATTATAGTCATTATGATCACTTTACTTGAAACATGCCAAGACACTCTATATAAGTACTGTCTCTTGCATGACCCCACAAAGCAAATAGCCCATTTTAGCACAAAGAAAATGAGGCTTGCTAGGGTTAGACCATCATGTAACAGGTCTGTGGTCACATCTGTCAGTGATCTTATTTCTAGATCTCATTCACTCAATAATACTCCCCACAAGACTCCCTCAGTCTTACAGATTTTGTTCGGCAGAATTTTGCTTTGTGTCTTTGTGATCAGGCACATCCCATCTAAAACATAAGATAGCTGCATTCAAACTGACCCAAGAATTCACTGCTGGCAAGGCAGGTAATCCTTTAATGAGTGTGGAAAGGAGAGATAGATAGAGACAGACAGACAAACAGATAGTTAATGGGGAAGATAAATATATATGTGTATATAAATTTATTTATTATATACACATATAACATTATATACATAATGTGTGTATGCATGTATGTGTGTGTGCCTTGAAGTTTTACTGGCAAGACTTCAAGTACAGTTTTCAGAAAAGTCCCATCCTTCATACCACATCATATGATATAATTTTCCAGTGAATTACATCAAGGAAAGCTGACAGCTGAACAGTTGGATTTATACTCAACTAAATGTTGACCAGTCACCAGATAACTAGTTTAACTGTGGCTCCTTCTGTTAAACAGACTGATGGGTTGATTGATCTTATTTTTTAAAAAATAAATATGGTTAGTCAAGACCTTTTGTTTTTATAATCAGTTATTTTTAGATATACCCACCATATAAGCAATAAATATTTATTGCTTCCCATCCTCCCTCAAGTTGAAAAACAATTAAGAAAAAGCAATTTAAGCAGTGACCATGTTTAACTGTATATGCAATCATCTGTCCCAGTACCTCCTTCCCTTTACTCTGCTGGGAGGAAGGATGTTTCCTTGTTTATTCTCTGGGGGCCATTATTGTTTTTCCAATTTGAATGTTTTAATATTGAGTTTCTCTCTGATGACATGTTCTGTATGACAATGCAGAGGGTTCCTTCAGTACTGAGAGTCAAAGGACCCAGTATCTAATTTTACATCCTTCATTACCTTTGTGATGTTGGGCAAGAGCCTCAGCCTAGGTTTTCCTGAATGTAGAATAATGATCTCCAAGTCCTTTTCCAGCTTGATATCTGTGACTCTAGGAAAATATAAACTGATCATTCATTTGGCACCATTTGCACATAGTAAGTATTCAATACATTCTTTTCTTTTTCTACTCGTTCATCATTTCGTTTTCTTTTTCCTTTGAAAATTATTGGAAGTTAGCATGATGGCTGAGACTGTGTATCTTTGACCTTCTAGAAAGATAGGGCTATAGGAACTTTATAAATATACTTATAGCTCACTTTTGCATAGCAACCTAACTCAACTCCATGGGCATTTATTAAGTACTTAATGGGTACAAAACAATGTGCTAGACACTGGAGATACAAAGACAAAAAAAAATGGTCCCTGCCCTCAAGGAGTTTACATCATAGAGGAATCTACAACATTTCAGGGAGGGAAATAAGTGATCAATTAATCAAAAAACATTTATTGAGTACCTACTATGTGCCAGGAATTCTGCTAGGTGATGATGTGAACGCAAAGACAAAAATTAAACAGTCCCTATACTCCAGGAGTTCACATTCTATCAGGGAAGACAGAGGGTCTATAGAGTAGTATTTACACAAGATCACAGATTTAGAGCTGAAAAGGGACATAAAGATCAGCTAGTCCAACTGCCTCATTTTATAGATGAGAAAACAGTGGCCTAGAGAGGTACAGTGACTTGCCTAGGATCACACAGATAGGAAGATTAGGATTTGGGCAACAGTGGTCTGGCTCCAAACCCAGGATTTTTTTTTCACTGTATCAAGAAAAATATGTACAAAACAAATAAGGGTAATTTGAGGGACTGGGGGAATTCTCAAGGGCCTGAAAGAGATCCAGATAAACTTCCTGTAGGAGGTGGCACCTGAGCTGAGCTTTAAAGGAAACAGAGGGCTTGCATTCCAAGCATGGAGTACAGACAGATTGTGCAAAAAGGAAACAGAGAAAGAATGATTCTTCTTTTGAAGAGGAGTCCTCTGTGTCTCAGAGAGGGACTATGGCTTGACCAGAGTCACACAGCTAATTGAGGCTTGAGAACTCAAAACGCACTTTTCCCAGCTCCAAGTCTAACACCCTTTTCATGACCCCATGATTGCCCATCTCTGAAGTGATCACCCTTCGGGTAGGGCTAGGCCTGTTTTCCTGAAAACATTTGCCCTTGCTATTGGTGGATTAGAGGTTAGAATGCAAGATTGGCAATGGGCACTTGGGGGTTTCTATTCTTAGCCCTGTCACTGGATTAGCAACACGAGGGTGATTCCCAAGCAGGACAACTTGCTGGAAAGAAGGACTAGATTGTAAGACGGAGCATCTGGGCCTCAATTTATTCCTCTGGAAAGTGGAGGGGAGTGGGGAATGGGGTAGGGGAAGAGGGGACAGTATAGTATAGGGATTATTTTTTTTGGAGAGGGGAAGGCAAGGCAATTGGGGTTAAGTAACTTGCCCAAGGTCTCACGGCTAGTAAGTGTTAAGTGTCTAAGGCCGAATTTGAACTCAGATCCTCCTGACTCCAGGGCTGGTGTTCTATTCACTGCACCACCTAGCAGCCCCTAGTGTAGGGATTCTTAAACTCTTTTGTGCCATGGATTCTTTGGGAAGCCTCTTGAAACCTAGGGACCCCTTCTCCCGGGTCCTTTTTAAAAATTTTTTTTTAATTTTAAATTTAAATTTTTTAATTTATTTATTAATTAATTTTTTAATTTATATGATTTCTATTTATTTACGTTATTTTTTATTATTTAAATTTAAATTTTATTTAAATTTTTTTTAAATTTAAAATTTTTAAATTTAAAAACTTTTTAAAAAATTCATAACTGAAGGGAATGTGTTATATTTCAATTAGAAGTAAAAAATAAAGATACAAGTAAAAGTGGTAAAAAGAAAGTAAAGATACAAATAAAAGTGAAAAAATAAAGATACAAGTAGTAAAAAAAAATTAAGAGATACACATAAGTTTTTTTTTTCACATCCAAGTTCAAACCCCCCCCCCAAGTCTCTCCATGGAGCCCCCCCCCCCCTTGGGAGACTATGGACATCAGACTACAAACTCCTGGTTCAGAGGGTCTCCAAGGGCCCTCCTAGCTCTCTGCCCATGATTTTATGATTCCAAGTGATGGATTGTGTACAAAAAGAAGGCAGTGATGCTTGACCCTGCACGATACAGTGGGAAAGGGATTGAATGTAAAGTTCCCAGTCCCCAGTTCAAATTCTGCTTCTGTTACTTACTAGCTGTATGACCTTGAAGGGCCTCCATTTCTTATCTGTAAAATGAGGAAATTAGACCAAATGGCCTCTGAGGTCCCTTCTAACCCAAATAATGCTAGTTAGTGTATGTATAGATATAGATACACACACACATAAATACATATATATGAATGGATGAATTTATATGCTGTTGTTCAATCATTTCAGTCATGTCTGACTCTTCCTGACCCCATTTGGGGTTTTCTTGGCAGAGATACTGGAGGGGTTTGCCATTTCCTTCTCCAGCTCATTTTGCAGATGAGGAAACTGAGGCAAGCAGGGTGAAGTGATTTGCCCAGGGTCACACAGCTAGTCAGTGTCTGAGGCCAGATTTGAACTCAGGGAATAAGTCTTCTTAGTCTAGCCCTCCATCCACTGTGCCACCTGGCTCATACATGCATGCATGCATATGTGTTATGTATATATGTGTACATATATGAATAGATAGATACATATTTCACTTGAATGTAAAAAAACTTATCTTTCTTTTTTACTTTTACTTGTATCTTTACTTTTTACTTCTGACTGAAATATACCCCATTCCCTTCAATTATATATTTACTTGTGTCTATGTGTGTATACATATCTTTATGTGTATGTGTATCGTTTTTATTTATTATCCCATTGGATCCTAACAATAGCCCTGTGAAGTCGGTGCCGTAAGTTTTACAGAAGAGGAAACGGGGACTGAGGGGAAGTTGCCCAAGGTCCTACAGCTCGTAAGGGACTGAGGCAGCCAGGCCTCCCTGACTCCAGGCCTGGCACTCTGGTCTGTGGGCCTCCCGCTGATTCATGAACCTTCTTTTACTGTGTTTCCGTCAGTGCTGCTGTGACTGAGGGAGGAGTCTGATCTTCCACTGGGCAGGGGAGGGAGAGGCACTTAGGCTTGGGGGGAGGGGTGTCAGGGAGGAGAGAATGTTCCCCCTTAGTGTACTCAGGCATGCTGCCCAGTGAATATATAGCCTCCAAAGGGTTAGGAGGGCATGACTGGGCATGCTCTCCCAGTTGTTTCTGGTACGCACCTGCTTACTGACTTCTGTGACCAGGCTAGGTTTCAGTTTAGTAAGATAGTTGATGGAGTGGGGGTGGGAAAGAGAAGATCTCAGTTTAGCTTCTGCTGAGCAGATGACTCCCCTTGTCTGAACCAGAGTTTTCTCCTCTGTAAATAGAGGGGTGGGACTTGATTCTAATTTCACAATTCTCTGAAATGTAGGCCCCTTGCTTTCAAGGTAGACCCCCCCCCCCTTGGGGACTTTGGGGAAGGACGTGGCTGGGAGTTTCCCTGATGGGTGGCAATCAGCTTCATTAGTGGCAATAATCTCACTCGAGTGAGACTATGCATCTGTCATTTATCCCCATGTTGATAACTGTAATTTGTGCATCACTCATGGTCCAATTTAATTCCTCCAACATCTTCTTCTGAACATCAAGCAAGTGCTTCTGAGGGTGCTCAGGGATGACCAGTTTGTCTCCTAGGGTCCCAAGGTATAAGGAAACTTACAAATACTCTAGCCCAATAGTCTCATTTTTACAGATGAGGAAAGTGAACCCCAGAAAAACATGAACTGCCCACCCAAGGCCACACACAGGGTAAATTTGTGACTGGGCCAGTTACAAACTCTTAGTTGAGGTTCAGCACATGAGACTTAAAACAACATATAATTATGAAAGCAAATCTAGAGATTCCGGCATTTAAAAAAAGAATAAATGCAAAGCACATGTCAAACCTTAAATTAGCACATGAGGTGCGTGTCAGTTATTCCAGCATCACTTAGAGTCATAGAATTTGAGAGCTGGAAAGAATTTCTAGTCCAGCCCATATACTAAAGGCGTCCCTTCTCCAATATTCCCAGCACGAGACCATCCACCCTTTACTGGCACATCTCCAATGAGGAGAGAGTCACTACCTCCTGACAGGTCCCATTCTACTAGGCAGCATTTCAGCTCCAAAGGTAAGATGGTCTTCCCAAGGTGAAGTCTAAATGGGCTTCTTTTTTGCCAATTCCAAACAATGATCTTAATTCATCCCTCTGCTATCAAAAAGAACAAGATTAGTTCCTCTTCCATATGGAAGAAATCCTTCACGTACTTAAAGGGGGCTGTGGCATCCTCATCCCACCCTTCCCCCCACCCTCAGCCTTCTCTTCTTCACACTAAACATGGCCACTTCCTCCACTTGAAACTCATCCTACAAGGACCTGTATATCTTCCCTCTCCTCAGCTGAACAATGTCCCTCCTAAAATGTGACATCCAGGAAAGACTGAACACAGCACCCTAGATATGCTCTGACCAGGTCAGAGGACAGAGCAGCAATCGTCTCCTTATCCTCAGATGCTCTGGCCTATCTTAATGCCACACAGGGTGGCTTTCTTTTTTTGTGTTTTTTTTTAGCTACCACATATGATGACTCATATTGAGCTTGCAGACTATTGAAACCCCAATTCATTTTGAGACAAGCTGCTATTTAGCCGTACCTCCCCCATCTTAGAGTTGAAATGTCAGTTTCTTGAACCTAAATGTCAGAATTTACCCCTATTCAATTTTCTCTTTTTAGATTCAGCCTAGTGTTCCAGCCTTTCAAGACCTTTTGGGACTTGACTGTCATCCAATGTGTTAGTCATACCTACTAACTGTGTGTCACCTTCAAATTTGACAAGCTTGCCAACTATGCCTTCATCTGAATCACTGATGAAACCGTTAAGTGGCATGGGATCCAAGACAGATCCCTGGGACACTATACCGGAGACCTATCAAATTGAAATTGAACCAAAGACAATACTTTGAATCCAAAAATCCAACCAGCTCCAAATCCATTGAACTGTGCTATTGTCTAGTCTATGTTTCACCCTTTTTACCACCAGAACACAAGATTCTGCTGTTTCAGGTAACCCAGACCATCGTTCACCTCCAGATAAGAGATTCTTGTATTATCTTTTGTGTTCCCTGGGCTTCATATTCTCTCAACAAGATTTCTACATGGATCAAATGAGGCAATGTTTGTAAAATGCCTTTTTTACAAATGTAAAACCTTATAGAAATGGTCTTGCCCACCCCTACCCCCATTTCCACCTCCCTAAAGCAAAAACATCCTTCCCTCATCACCACTATTTTATATATATTGTCTTTACCAATTAGAAAGCAAGCTCCTGGAGGGAAGGACTGTCTTCCTTTTGAATTTGTATCTCCAGGGCTTAGCCCATTCCCTGGCATATGGAAGATATATAATAAATAATAATAAATTTTAAAGAATAAATAAATAATATTATTTTTCATTTATTCAATTATTATTCATCTCATCTATTTTTATGTTGTTCAGATAGAAATGCTCTGCAGACAAATTACTATCCTGTCATTTTTTCAGATTTAATATTCTGTAGATTATTGAACAGATCCATTAAATAAGAATATTTAGGTAGAATTTCATCTTCGGTTGTTAGGGACAGCTCTAACAGCAGACAGGATGATGGGGATGGTACACACTTTATTCTGTTCCCATATGATTTGTATTTCTTCTTCTAGGTCTTTACATTTGAAAGTCAAAAAGTCAGCAATCATTTGTTAAGAATTTGTTTAGGTAGAAGGGAAACAAGCTATGGAGAGCTTCAAATGCCAACAAGAGGATCTTATATTGCTTTCTAGAAGTGATAGGGAGTTACTGGAGTTTATTGAATGGGGAGTTAAGAATGGTCAGAGCTGTGCTTTAGAAAGATCAATTTGCTAGTTGAGTGGAGGATGGACTGGAGTGGGAAGAAGTTCAAAGCAAGGAGACCAACCAACAGGATTTTTGTTCAATCAATCAAGTACATTTACTAATGTACTTGTAAGTATGTGCCAGGCATTGGGGAAAGAAAGAAAAAAAATACCACGTCCCACATTGCTCAGAAAATGTGTTATTTGATAGGGTAAGAGTTATTGAAAATATTCATAAATTATTTTGAACCAATACTGTTTGGGTGATTATGAACACCAATTCTGTATGGGATAAAAGGCCTGGTTCTGCTACAGTTTCTTGGTTGATTTCTCAAAGATATTTTGGGGTCTATATTTGTACTGCCAGGACTTAGCTTCTGATAGTTTATAAAATAGTTTCTGACGTACAATTCTCGTGACCAAGTAATGTCTTAGTAGATTTCTGATGTATATCACTTTTTTGTTATTTGAAGAAATGTGTTGCACCTCTTCCACTATTTCCTTGCATTATCTGCATTGATCAATAATCCCAGACGCCTTAAGATAGATATATATAGAGAAAGAGGATAAATAGATAGATAGACATTGATAGGTAGACAGATGATAGATAGATGATAGGGGAGAGACAGAGACAGAGAAACAGAGAGATACAGAGAAAGGAGAGAGAGACACAGAGAGACAGAGAGAGAGAGAATTTCTAGGCTCTGTGACCTACTCCTGCATTTCTCTCATAACCACTGCACTTTTATAACCAAATGCATACAACTAGACATTGATCCTTCTTTGTTAATACACTGTTAGTGGAGTTCATAGGGAGGTCACTCATGGAGGCCTTTTTAACTCCACTCATGAATCTTAGTTATTTCCTGGCACTCATGGATCTAAACCATTCTCTGGGATCAGTCTGGAAGTGAGTCCCTTGCAGTTAGTTACATGTGACAAATCCAATTTCATGTACCTATTGTCACCTTGCACAATTGCTCAGTGAAGAGATGTCTGCTTGTTCCAAAAGTATGACTGCTTGGTTTTTTCTTTTCTTTTTTTTTTTAATAATTGAACAAGAGTTGGAGGAAACAACCATATCATCTGTACACTCATTGGGAGCATCTCTGGAACAATTCCAGAAGTAAATGGGGCAATTGGGATAATATGTACCTCTTTATGTCCCCACAAAGTTGTAATTTCTTCTTTGTATTTCTTCCTTATTCCATGTACTTTGGAGGTTATGAGTATTTGGTATGGTGATCTCTCTTAAGAATGCTATTTTGGGGATTTTATGCATCCCTAAGTTATGTTCAGTTAATTATAGGCAATAGTTTAGTCTTTGATAATGTTCTGATTCCAGTAGAGTTTATTGGTTGAGTTTATTATGAGGTTTAGGGGAATTTAACATCTGACAACCCATAAAAGGTAGTGAGCTTCTCGTGTATAATTCAGCCACCAGATCAGATCTTTGATCAATCAATCAATCAGCATTTATTAAGGGATGCCTATGTGCTAGGAACTATGGAAATAGTCCCTTCCCTCGAGGAGCTTGCATTTTAATATGGTCGAAAGCATGAAAATAATTAGGTGCATACAAGAGAGACAGAGTAGATGAGAATTAAATGCAGAAGCAAAGGAACCAGTAATTTAGGAGCAAGGTCCTTTTGGTAGCTGTTTATTATGATAAATATTATCCCATATTTCTAATCTTTTTCATTGAGGTTGGGATAGAAATGATATCGATGATAATTGTTATTGTATTTATTGAAACCTTTGTGCACAGATAGAGACTCACTGCTCATGCAGAGTTTATACAGATGTCTTGGATTAAGACAATTCTCTTAAATTGCCTTGTGAAATTGAATGACTCTTTTTGAGTGCTTGGAGATCTTGTTAAGGGCACGTGAACTAGAGGTGTTATTTTGTATTCAGAAATATTAGATTTCCATTCAATATATACAAACCATGTGAGTTTCTTTCATTTAAAAAACAATAGCAACAACTCTGCTGGAATGAAGAGCCAAGGAGAAGCCACCTCTTCCTCAAATCAAAACAGAAATGATGATATTTCCTACTCTGCTCTTTTGTAAATGCATTGCCTACGAGAATAGTTCTCAGCTTCAAAGCTCCTGTAATGGGCATCTTTAAATTCATACCATCCAGGATTATTGTGTACCAGGCTTAAAGAAAGATGACCTCCCACATTTAATCAGAGAAGTTTCTTATGCAATTTGCTCAAAGCCTGTGAGCATAAGGGTAGAAAATAATACCCCCACAAGAGAGAAAAACGTTTCCACATCGTTACCAAAATTGTCTTTTTATATGATAAACTTGAAATGAAGAAGTTCGATTTTTTTTTAAATTAATCATATCCTGTGAAGCCAACAAGATATGTAAGACATAATACTGAGCTGAGTTGGCTTACTTTTAGTTATCAAATTTAAGGGAAAAAATTCCTAAATCATTAAAAGTATTTGAAAAATAGATTCTGACTGGAAAACAAGAGCTTTTTTTTTTTAAACCTCAGTAAAAGCTTAAAAAGTGTTTCTGTTTTTGCCTGGAATAACTGAAAAAATAGTTATACTCAAGGAAGTAGCAAGGATCTTCATATCATATAATTTCACTCCCTTATTTTACAAATAAAGAAACTAAAGCCCAGAGGGACAGAATGACTTGCCACTCCATCCAATCCAATATTTATGTATTAAGATCTTAGTATGTGTTTTGTGCTGTGTTGGTGATATAATTAACGAAAAGATAGTGCCTGAGATAGAATAGTTAAGTGGCAGTCAAAATTGAAACCCAGATCCTCTATATATAATGCTGCCCTTTATACAATACCTCCTACAGATTCACTGGAAGACTAGAAAACTGGAATCACAGGTATAGAAGCTCATAGTTCTTGAGCCAGAAGGAACTTTATAGTTTTTCTAATCCAACCCCTTCATTTTACAGATGACTGAAGATGAGACCCAAATAAATGAAGTGACTAAAGCCTGAGGTCACACAGGTAGAACAATACCACCAATCTTCTTACTCCAAATCTAGTGCCCTTTCCACTCTATTCCCTGCCTTTCACAGGGTCATGAAAATATAAACAAGCAGAACATGATATTTAAAGAATAAAACAACATGGTGACATCTCCAGACCATTTGTACCTCAACTGAGCATTAAGATGGAGTGGAGCTTAGGAAAGAAGAAGCCTAGGTAATATAATAAAACAGTTAAGCCCTAAACCATTTACACAGGATGAGCAATGATGGTAAGGGCTGTCCGGTATTATTTACTCGTCTGCTGAAATGACAGCCTACGCATTTTAGAGCCAGGATGAGGTCATGAACTTGGCTCTGAGGTTATTCTGCTTTGTGGATGTTTATGTGTGGGGGATACTTAAAAGTTTATTAACAGCTGAAATGCTGAAATTGATTCAAACTCCAAATGGTGTCAATGATTTGGTGATAGTCAAGTGTAATCTTATCTTATTACTTTGGTCCAAAAGAGAACCTAGACCTTGAGGAGTTTTTTTGTTTTGTTGATCATTTTTAAAGACTGTAGACAATTTGATGCCGGCTCACAGAGATAGCCAAGATCTAGGGCTGAGGGAACAGGACCAGAGAGAAAATAGTGATGGGCAGAGATGAGCACAGAGAAATAACTGCCAAAACCCTCCATAAAACTGGACCACTACCCAAGCTACACACAGACTGGCTGACTCCTTAGATAGAACTTTTCCCTTAGGACAATCCATCTTCTTCCTCATCTAAATTAAATCAGAGCAGAAAGAGGAGAGAAGGAATTGCCTCTAATAGTTTCTCTCTGTTGTCATACATAACATTGTAATCTCATAAAAGATAATACTTCTACACCATCCCTAGCAATGTGGGACAGTGCTGGCTCCAAAGTCGGACAGAGAACTCGGGTTCCAAAGTTGGCGCTGCACCTTGTTTCCTGCATAATCTTAAGGCAAGTCATTTAACTGTTTCAGAGCCTTGGTTTTGATAGGTGTAAAATGAGGTGGTTGGACCGAACATTCTTTAGAATTACTTCCTGCTCTAAACCCTATTTGCTCCAACTTTCATCATAATGATTTAGGAGAAAACTTAAGTTTTCAATTAATTATCTTATTTTCTTTTTTTCCCAAAAAATGTGGACCCAAAATTCTCACTGTGCGTTGTGTAAATATATATTTAATACATATAATGTATCAATATATATAAATGTATATTTAAAAATGTATCCTGGGAAGGATATTTATAGTTTGTTTACATTTTTTTTAATCCAGTAATCCTTTTATTCAAAACCAAACATATTTACAAGGTATAAGGCCAGAGTCATGAATGCAGCCTATGGCTACGAAGCTAGGTTTTTCTTTATAACAATATAACAAGGAACTGGCTATCAGTTTTCAATCCAACAAGCATGTGCAATGTGATCTGCCTGCAGCTGACCCACATAGCAGCCTAGTGAACCTGTTCCTGAGAATGTGGAATGGAGGGCCCTGCCTTACACTTCAAAGATTTCCAAGGATTTTGTGGCTGTTTCTTGTTGTCTTACTTCATGATGATGGAAGACTTTTTAATTGCCAGCTGAGCCAGAATTGAATGTATATATAAAAGGCTCTGATGGAGAATTCTCATCCCCTCTCTCTCTGTCTGTCTCTGTCCGTCTGTCTCTCTAACTCTCTGTCTCTCTCTCTCTGTCTCTGTCTCTTTCCCTCTGTCTCTGTGTGTGTCTCTCTCTCCATATCTCTGTGTGTGCGTCTGTCTGTCTGTCTCTGTCTCCTCCCCTCCCCTTCTTTCTCCTTGGTGGCTTTGATAAATTTTCAGGTATCCCCTAATCCCAGTCACCTCACAGACCATGAACACACGGCTTTGATGTTTCTTCTGTCCCTTTTGTATTTATTCTTTTCTTATGTTAGATGGAGTATGGGAGATAGAACCGAGTGAGGGCTCAATGCAGCCTCAAGAAGTGAAATTGTCTATGTGCCATCACTCATCCATGATGCCCTACCTCCTGACTCCATGTCTTTTCTTTTTCCTGTTCCTTACACCTGGAATGTTCTCCTTAACTCTTAGAATCCCTGATTTCTTTCAAAATACAACTCAGAAAACTACCTTCTAAGGTAGGCCTTTCTGGGTCCCCCACCCCCATCCTTTAGCATCTTCCCCTCTAAAGTTACCTTCCATCTATCCTCTTTGGACCTATTTTAGTACTGGTCTTTTCTATTAAAATGTCAGCTCCTTGAGGACAGGGATTGTTGTACATGTATATACACATGTAGTATATGTGTGTCTACATGTGTATATGTATATACATGTGTGTCTACATGTGTGCATGTGTTATATATAGTTCTCTCCTTATGTGTGTATATGGGTGTATATATGTTGGGTGTATGTGTATATATACATATACATAGTTCTCACCCGTTATGTGTGTGTTTGTATGTGTATTATATGTACATATGTACACACAGAGATGTACGCATACATACACATATATACATATATCCATTCTGCTCCTAACTTTGCACACTTCCAACTCTGAATCAGCAACCTTATCCCCTTGTAGACACCTATCACCCCCTCCTCTGTATGGTAAGTTCCTGCCCAGAACCTGTTTCAGGAAGTATTCCATCTACACTCACTGGTCTCTCAGCTCCACTCTTGAATCCTTGGACTTTTCTACTTTGCCCTCCCTTCTGCCCTGTTTCCATCTCCCTTTTATGTATTGTCTTTCTCTACTAGAATATAAACTTCTTGAGACCAGAGACCTGTCTTTTTGCTTGTTTGTTGACCAGAATTTAACACCGTGTTTGAGATGTAGTAACTACTTAATAAACTTTTTTTCATTTGTTCATTAATTGGAGTTTTGTAAACCTTAACATACTGAAGGAATGTGGTTTATTATTGTTGTGCCCTGCTGATCAAACAGACAGATTTGGGGTCTCAATAATGTGAGTACTCCCTTCACCAAAGCAGATCAAAATCAATTCTCTCTTGTAGAACTTGTGACTCTTATCAATGTCTTTCCATCACCCCACCATAGAGTGGAAATGTTCTGGAAGTCCTATGGAATTGTTTTTTAAATAGTGTAGGGATGCCAGCATAATACTTGAGCTGTTCTCCTTGTATAATCATTATATGGGGGGGGGGGGGGGGGCCCAGCCAGGTAGCACAGCGAGTAAGAGCACCGGCCCCAGTGTTGGAATGACCTAGGGGATTGAATCCGGGCTCAGATTCTTAACACCACACCCAGAAATAACTGGCCTTGTAACCTTGAGCAAGTTACTTAACCCCAATTACTTTAAAAAAATTTTTTAAATAAAAAATAAAATAAAAAAATAATTATTATATCTTTAAAAAAAAGTTTTGTCAATTTTTTTTAAGTACTGCTTCATAGAAAACATTTATATTCCCAACAATTAGCATAGTGCCTACCACATAGGGCTCAATAAATGTTTGTTGACTGACTGCCCATCCCTAATTGGTGGACATACATTTTGCTTTTATTTTATTTTTATTTGGCTTTGCTACCACAAAGACAGCTACTAATAAATATTCTGGTATACATAGGACGTTCCTGTCATCAGTCTTTCTTAGATAGATGCCCTGTATTGGCATTGCAGAGTCGAAGGGTATCAACATTTTAGTAATTTTTCTCAAGTAATTTCAAGTTGTTCTCCAGAAGATTTGAGTCAATGCATATACCCATCTACAATGTAGACTTATACTATCTTCTCATAGACACTGTAGTTGATTATATCTTTTATTCTGCTTCTCAAACACAAGCCATCACTGGTATCCTGCTTCCATCCACCACTTGTCATTTAATTGCTCTTTCTGGTCACAACAACTTTGATTCTTCCTAGGTCACAGCATTAAGGCATTGATAAAACTTTTTTTTCAACAATACAATGAACAACCTATGTGTATGAATCCCTCCACTGTTATGAAAAAAAATCCAAAGGAGGGCTTCCAGAATGTTGGGCAGATATTTTGTGATGGGTATATGAAAAGACATTAACAAGAATCACAGGATGAAAAAGCATGGGTGGATTTTGAGTACTGAAATCAAAGAGATCCAAGATCTGCTTATTAGATCAGCAGTGCATTGAAAAAAAATAAACCACATTCCTTCAGTGTCTTGATTCCCAGTCATAGATCATTGTCAGAATATCTCAACATGTAGAGAGGGAGAAGTTGTGGATGGATGTCCCCAAACGAGAGGACATTCCAGAAGATAAGTTGGAGGAATTAGGGATGTTTAGCAAAGAGACAACTTAGGAGACACCTATTATCTATCTCAAGTATTTGAAGTATTGTCGAGTGGAAGAACAACATGCATTTATTAAGTGCCTACTGTATACCACATTTTGGACTATGCTGTAGATACAAAGAAAGATTTTTAAAAAGACAGCGTTTATCCTCAAAGAAAGTCTAATGCAGAAGACAACCTGCAAACAAAGTTTGTACAAACCAGATGCAGCTAAATCTCGAAGAATACAAATAACACATCCTCTGAAGGGATTGCATGTATTTGAATTTGCTCTTTTTGAAGTTATAATTATGCAAAACCTGATAATTGGTTCCAGCCAGATAGAAATATGCAGTATGAATTCTAAACTTTAGATTTACTTTAAAAATGTTTGAAAGGCCATGAAGTGTTATCCTTTGAAGGAGAGACCCAGAGGCTCTTTCTTAGGCTGTTGAAACATAAACTGATAACTTAGTTCTTACAAGCTTGGTTATCTACAGAATGTAAACATCTTTGGGCACACCCTGAGTCAGAATTCTATTGAGCCCTTCCCTTGAAGGTAAATTTCCTCCGGATGGGTCAACACACCAGCTGTGCAGCCCATAGTTTTCAGTTCTCACAAGTTTTATTAGCTATAGAATGTAAGCCACTTGAAGGACAAGGATTGTTTCATTTTTTTCTTGGTATCCCCAGTGTCTGCCACTTAATAAATTCCTGTATTTTAATTGATTGATTATCTTTTTTCTCAAACTAGATTGGAAGGAACAGAGTATAGAAGGATAGAGTCTGCTATAGGCAAGTTGTTGCTCCTACATTCAGGCAGAGGACCAATGACAGCAGAAGGGTGATGTCTTGACTTGCAAATGAATTTAAGAGAGGCAGGGCTATGCAAAGTCATCAGCCTCCCTCTCTCCTCTAGAGTCCTCAGAGTCCAGTGGTAAGATGAGTCAGGATGACAGGTGATGGTCCCGGGTAGGGGGAGAGACCTTGGCCTTTTTAAGGTAAGGTTTTTCCTATTTCTCAGCTTGTCAGAGGCAACACCCATTCAGTGACTAAAGGCTAAGTAAGAATTGAGGCAAGAGGCAAGTACAGTGAGAGTCAAGTATGCACCATGGCTTTGAAAGTATAATGAAAAGATCACTACAAGGAAGCCAAAGTCCAAGTGATTATAATAACCAATCTTGGTCCTGGAGAATACATAATAAAGCATGCCTCCCTCCTCTTGAAAGAGAGGTGGAAAACCCCAGAGCAGACGACTGCATACATTGTCAGATTTGGTCCTTATATCATCATTTCCGTTTAACCATTTTTCTCTTTGGTGGCACATATCTGTTAGTCCCTGACACTGGGGGATGCTGTGGCTGGCTGATCTCCAATTACAGTTTTCTGAGCTACACCAGGACTAAAGTTGGACAAGTGAATAAATGAAGTCCAACACCAATAGTCATAGAAAAGTACCAAATCAAATACTGAACTTAAATACATGATCCCTATGGATCCTTGGATCCAAATGTCCCCAGATTAACTGGTTAACATGGAGAAATCAGCATTCAAAACAAAGAAAACAGACCCAGGAGAATAAGGTAACAACTCCCCCAGAGCTCGGGGACCACAGGGAGAGGTGAATTAACCCAAGTAGATAAAAGCTTCTGTGGAGATCAGCAGTAGGACTCCTGCTCTTACAGACTGAATGAGATAAGGAAAGTCTCAAAGCAAAAAAAAAAAGAGAGTTCAATTTCAAGGTTGGGGGCAGGAAGGGGGAAACCATATTTTTTTAAAACTGTGATTTAAAAACAAACTTTAAAAAAAGGAGAGAAATGGTTAGTTGTGTTCAGTATACCCTGTTTAAGAAGCTAGGGAAAGGATAAAATATAGTTTTTAAAGATTTATTTCTCAAATAGTTAAAATGACTATTTGATACTTCAAAGGAGGCAAACTTCCAAGTATCTGGACAATTCACTTCTGTGGACCACCTCATTAAGTCAGATAAATCAAAATCACTTTATTAAACACCTACTCTATGAAGTGAATACAAGAACAAATATGAAACAGTCATTGATACAATGAGGTGCTAACATAAACATATGTGCATATATGTGCATATGTAGGTATAGATATGTATATATAATTGTTATGCAATGTAGTCATCAATTTCCTAAGCAACTAAGAGAGTTCACCTAAAGAGTCAGTTTAACCTTATTGTGAAAGATGCCACCAGCATCTTATGGAATTATTCTCCAAAGACAGAGAAAGAAGCAAGCCAAAAGAAATGTAGGTTTTCCTGACACATTTTTTTAAAATCCTTCATTTGAGCTGCCCTCTTCAGTCCCATTTTTTCAATCAGATTTCAAGTCTATTTCTGAAGCAGTTCAATTTTATCTCTTGACCAATTATTAAATTTGCACGGTGTATACAGATTCGGTTACAAAAGGGCATTTTCCCAAGAAAAAAGTAAAAGCTAAAAAAAAAATTACAATTAACCTTTTCAAAATAAGATTTGGGGAGGTTATTAAGCAAGAGGAAGCAGCAGCCTGCAGGGTCCAGTCCTTATTCTCCAGGCAAAACCTCAATTAACACCAACTTCACAGTGACTTGGGGGAAGTTGGTTTGATTAAGGAATTCAGAATGGAGCACAAAGAGAAATAAATGCATATCTATCTCTTAGGAAGAATTGGCTGCTGACCTCTCTTCTGTATTTAATTTTTTTTTTTTACAAGGCTGAAAATGTAAGACTTACTCTGGGGTGGGGAGTGGGGGAGAGAAGTCTGAGATACAACTCTGGGCCAGCTCCTCCCCCAGCTCAGCTTCAGGCTGTTGCAGGAAGTAATTGGCCATCTTAATCTAGTCATAGAAAAACACTAAATCAAATACTGAACTTAAATACACAATCCTTATAGATAATTGGATCCAAGTATCCCCAGATTAACTGGTTAGCATGGAGAAATCTGCATTCAAAACAGAAAAAACAGACCCAGGAAAATAAGATAACAAATGCTGATGAGGGTGGTGGTGGAAGATTCCATTTACATAGTCACTCTAATGTGTGTAAAATACTCTGCCCACATTATTTGAGCTTCCTGGTGAGGACCGCTGGTATTATCCTCATTTTACAGATGATGACTCATCCAGGGTCACCCAGCCAGTACTGGTCAGAGATAGGAATTAGAACCAAGTCTCCTGAATCCAGTGACCTCTTCATTTGAACTCAAACAAAAAGCAATGACCAGCATCAGTTCTGTAGGAGAGGAGAAAAAATTCACCTCACTCTTCTCCAGTATGGGGGTGGGGAATTGTGGGTGCTAAATGTGGCATACATTTTCTGTGTTGGTCTTAACTTTTTTTTTCTTTTATTCACGAGGAATAAAAATGTGCCTGTGGGGGAAAAAAGGAAAAGAACAAAAAAAAATATTTTTTTAATTGATAGTTTCTTGTATATCCTTTCAAGTACACACTCCTGACAATTCATGGAAGAAATAGGTAGTACTAAAAATAATAATAATAATAGTAAAACACTTAAGAAAGTTTCAGCTTCAGGCAAGTCTTCATAAAAATGTTTTTGCCTTCTATTGCTATGTGATGTCAGGGACTCTTATCTTCAACCCCTGTAGAAGAGAATGACCATTATCATTACTGATTCATAGACATTGGACAATTGTGGCTTGGTGGTTAGGATAATTGGATTTTTAATAGGAGAAGGACTGACTAAAGCAAAAGTATGAAATGGATTTGCATTTATGCATATATTCCCAAGGCTGTTTAAGTAAACAATTTATCATTCGATTAACAATATTATTATCTGTTTATAGAGGAGAAGGAGAAGAAACTCCCTTCTCAGACTCTGAGAGGAAAGAAGGGAGTAGGAAGGTAGGAACCTGAGAAATGGGTCCTGAGAATGCTTTTTTTGTTTAACATTTCCATTACTGTTTCAACCAAACCCTGGGTTTCTGTTAACATAGTAATAACTGAATTTCTAGACCTGAGTTGACTTTCAAAGTTCAGGTTTTGACTAGAGGCTCACCAAGCCTGAGAAATGGGTCCTAAGAATGCTTTTTTTGTTTAACATTTCCATTACTGTTTCAACCAAACTCTGGGTTTCTGTTAACATAGTAATTGAATTTCTTGACCTGAGTTGACTTTCAAAGTTCCAGTTTTGACTAGATAGAGGCCCACCAAGCCAAGTGAGGTACTTTATCATAGAAATCCCCCCACAATATGAAAACAAGCGTATGAGGGACTTATCTGGTACATAGGTGATACTTACATATCTTTATAGCTTGGTGGCATGGTGGGATAGAGCACTGAGTCTGGAGTCAGGAAGATTTGAGTTCGAATTCGACCTACACATTTATTAGAGTATGTACGTAGAATATAAATTCCTTGAAGACAGGAATTGTTAAATTTTTGTCTTTGTAAACCCAGTGCCTACACAGTTCTTGGCCAGCAATAGGTGCTTAAAAATCGCCTGTGGAATCAATTTGATATCTGCCATAGGCATTCCTGTGGGATAAAGAAACTAACCTCACTAGGAAATAAGGGAGAGACAGCCAACAGCTGCTTCTGTGAACATTCTGATCGCCAGCCAAATCGGTTTGGGTATTCTTGAGTTTCAAGCTGCTCATTAATGTAAGTTCAGACAGACAAGACTGACCTAGGAGAGGCTGACCCTTGGTCCCTCTTCTTTCCAGGAAACATCTTCAGAGGATATACAGCTAAATAAAGATGGGAGATCATTCCTTCAGGGACAGCCCACTAGGGACTTTCTAACTCAATTGCCCACCTCATAGTCACAGAATGAGGGAGCCAGTTGAAAACCAAAAGCAATTCGTCATTGTTCCCTCTACCCTTGCCTTAAACAAGTTGGTAAACTAAAGACCAATTATACCTCCCAACCTGGGTGGACAAGTCCATTCCCCAGAACAATAGCTATGCTTGACCCTTTCCCATCCCCATGGATCAACTCCACCTCCCCACTCCAGTGGGAATAAAACCCTAACCCTTTCTCTGCTATGCAGATTAGGATAGTTTTTCCTCAAACCATATTGTGACCATCCTCAAGACTTGGTTGGCTCAGGGGACTAACTGAAAACTCAGACTGCTGTCTGATGTTTGCCTGGTGGGTCATGCCAGGTAGCTCAGGCAAGGAAGCTTCAAACTTCTCAGCTGAATCAAGTCAAGGCATCTCACTGCCTCTCTCCATTGACTATCCTTATGTCATGGCTAAGTAATCTCTTTTTGTTAACTGTTGAATGACCTCACAAGTTATTAAATCTGAACTATCAGAAGGCTGATTTAAGTTAGTGCCAGCCCAGAACACCTGTCCACAGTCTCCAACAAGACTTGCATTAAAAATTTAAATAGGGGCAACTAGGTGGCTCAGTGAATAGAGCACCAGCCCTGGAGTCAAGAGGACCTGAGTTCAAATACAGCCTCAGACACTTAACACTAGCTGTGTGACTTTGGGCAAGTCACTTAACCCCAATTGCCCTGTCTTCTCCCCTCCAAAAAGACAAAAAATAATAATTTAAATCGAAAGGGGGATTGGGAGAACATAAATTAAATGCAAAGCCAAGGTGCTCATTTGGACATTTAATTCTTCCATGAACTGAAGCTATTTTAAAAAATAAATCAACAAACATTTATCAAGTCTGTAGGATGCATGGGCTACTGCACCAGGCACATAGTAAGTGTTGTTGACATAGTAAGTAATTGTTGAATGACTCAGAATGCAAAGAAAAAATGAAAAATAGTCCCTGCCCTCAAGGGAGTTCTATTCTACACAGGGAAAACAAAATGTTAAGCCACTTAACCTCTGCCTCTCCATTTCCTCATCTGCAAAATGGGGGTAATAATAGTAACAACTACTTGCCAGGGTTGTTGTGAGGGTAAGATGGATAATATTTGTAAGGCACTTTACAAACCTTAAAAAGGACCCTAAAATGCTAGCTATTATTATTAATAGTAAAAAAAAATACAGGATGTATATGAAACAAATAAAGAAGTATTAGGGGAAGAAGACCGAATAACTTGGGGGAATAGAGGAAAGGCTTCTTGAAGGAGGTGCTTTTTGAGCTGAGCTGTGAAAGATGGTAGAAATTCCAGAGGCCAGGGAAGGGTATTCTAGGCATGGGGCACAGCCTATGCAAAAGCATATAGGTGGGGAATGTAGTATTGTTCAATTCATTTCATTAGGAGCTGCGATGCAGACGCTGAATGACACAAGTGTGTCTCCTGAAGAAATAATCCGAGAGAATTTAGGGTGTAGATTCAGAACAGAAACATTGGAGTGTTAATCTGCAGCACTTGGGAAATTATTGATCGTAAATGAGGGAGGCTGTTTAGAGCAACAGATGTTGGGACGATAGCACCATAGCATGCTGGATATGGTGGCCAAATTGACAGCTAACAGGGGTTTTTACCTAACATGATGACTTAATATGGGGTCCGCACTTACACAGTCCCTAGATATATCTCTGTGTTTTTATACCCATTTCTTCCAGGTCATGTGTGTCTGTGTGTGTGTGTGTGTGTGTGTGTGTGTGTGTTCAAGAGACATCCAAAAGTCCAAGGGGAAAGAACTTTGGATTTCCTGGCTCGGCAACAATGAGAAGCTATTCTCCTCATTGCATAAAGACGCCACACCCTGGGAGTCCAGCCAAGGCAGCTAAACACTCAGAGGGATATTTCATTCATCTGGAGAAAGCCCCCTTCCCTTTGTTCTAATAGCACAATTGTGAGCCCTGATAATGGTCTTCTTTATGGGGTAATGGAATCCGGACTTCAAGTTTCCATTTGTTCTTCAGAACTGAAATGAATCTGCTGACTGGAATGAAAGAAAGCACAGCAATATGGCATGATCTCCCAAATAATAGGCAGAATCTAGTGCAAACAGTTCTCAGAAGCCAATACAGCAAAAACAGAGGGCAGAACTCAGCTCCAAATTTTGGTGATGGCTCTTATAATAGCTATAATAATAGGTAGCATTTATATAGCAATTTAGGGTATATATATGCATCCCAAGAGAGGGGAGGAGGGGAAGGGAATAAGTATTTATAGAGAGCCTACTATGTGCCCAGAACTGTACAAAGTTTTTTAAAATTTTTAAAAATATATTATCTCTTTTGGTCCTCACAATAAACCTCAGGGATAGGTGCTATTATTCTCCCCATTTTACAATTGGGGAAACTGAGACAAATAGAGGCTAAATGACTTGACCAGGATCACACAGATAGTGTGTCAGGCAGGATTTGAACTCCTATCTTCCCTACTCCAAATACAGAGCTCTATCGTCTATGACACATGATATTATCAGCTACATCTAAATGTTGCTCAATATTGAGCTGTGAGGACTATTTAATCAATTGGAGAATAATGGGAAATGGCAACATGGCCACTCCTGGCTACTGAAGCTGCCATGATTGAAGGATTAAGTCCAGAATTAGAATAAGGTAGTGACTCAACTTTTCTTTTTCTTATTTTTAACCACAGAACAATATTTTAGTGTCTTTAAATTCCCTTCACTTTACTTTAGAGGCAGCTAAATGGTACAGTGGCTAGAGTTCAGACCTGAGTTCAAATCCAGCCTCAGATACTTACTAACTGTGTGACCCTGGGCAAGTCACTTAACTTCTGTCTACTTCAGTTTCTTTAACTGTAAAATAGAGATAGCAGCACCTACCTCACAGGGTTGTTGAGAGAATCAGAGATAATATTTGTGAAGCGTTTAGCACAGTGCCTGGCATATGGTAGATATTTTGTAAATATTTATTCCTTTCCCTCATCAGTGAAATCCTACCATAATGGCAGATTATGACATGGAGAGGACCCCAGTGACAAAGTCTGTGAGAATGTCGAGCACACTCCGACAGGTTGGAAAATTTTAACCATGGACAGAGTGACAGTTTATTTCTTGACTCTAAGGTCAGCCCTCTGTCCACTCCACCATGTTGCCTTTCATTGAGTAGTACATACAGTAGTGAAATGGTCCTTGTTCTCAAGGAGCATATAAAAGGAAATCCTCTGGTAAGAGGAAAACAATAGTAAAAACAAAATAAATGAAAAGTAAATTTGAAATAATTTGGAGGAATAGAGAACTTTTGATCTCTCAAATGCAAGATTTCATGATGTATTCTGTACAGATGTAAAACCTTGTGTGCTAATCTACATTGGCCAGGGGTATTTCTTCACTGGAAGCTCCAAATATCAATGAAATAATAAATCTGATCTTAAATATATATGTTTCTCATGGTGATAGACACTGGGAATTTTAAAAAAAAGTCCCTTTCTTTTTGACCCCTAGGGAGAAAATGAGAGGGAATGAATGAAATACATCAAAATATTCCCTTCATATTTTTAAAGAGGGTCATCAAATCTCCCCCTTGTTTTCTCTTTTCTGGGTTAAACACCCAGAATTCCTCATAAAAGGTGGTGGTAACACTGGGTGAACTGCTTTCTCCCTCATCATTTCCCCCAGAACTCCTTCAAACAAGGCAAGAGGTGAATTACCCCCGCCACACCTCACCTCTTACAGACACACAAACACATAATGCCTCAAGTCTAGCTGTCTACGGCATCTGAACAAGTACCCTAACCTCAAGATGGGCCATGGGATCGGGAAGGGACTAGCAGTCAAGATGGTGCTGGGAGCACCTCCCCCTTCCAGAGAGTGACTATCTCCCGTGCAACTGTCCTCAGATCCATTAAAGTAGGATTGTTCTCGTAAATGTTTAACAAGGCACTAAGGGGTAGATGGGTAGAAACAGAACACACTTCTAAATTTAATTTGCATTATTAATTCCATCACTTTCTTAAATCTACCCAATCAACAAAACAACAAATCAAGGCCTAATTTCTTTAGTTTGCCAATTCCTCGGTTGTAAATGCTCCAGTAAAAGCAATTGTCTTTTTGGAGCTGGTAAAACCAGGCTTCCACCCACTCCTTCATTAAAGCCCCAAAGCTATTTCTGAAAAGTGCAGGGAGGGGAGGTAGAGTCAGTTCGACCCAGACTGACTCAGGGATTAGCAGGGAGTTTAAAAATCCAAGGATTTTTAAGGGTCCATGGATGCTTTCCTTTTCTGTTCTCCTTGTAGAATACACAGCCCTCTTCATGGAGTCCAAAGGGGAGTAGCCGCTTCTGAGCACCGATAAGAAGTGAGCTCTGATCCTCGATGAATATCATTTAGCCAGGTTGCAAAATGCAGTTCATAGAAAGCAGGAATCATTGGGTAGGAACTGAGCCTTTCCAGAAGAATGAATGAGTCCCCAAGATGAAAACTGCCGTTTTGACACTGAATCAGGAACATCCTTGGCTTAGCTCTCAGGATCACTATATGAATAATATAGACATGGTTTGTGTTTACTTATCTATGCCGCAGATGAAGGGCAGCTCCTTAAGAGCAAAGGTTGCTTCATTTTGTCTTTGTACCCACAGTAGCAAGTACGATGCCTAAGGACTAAATGCTTAATAAATGTTCATTGCATGAATGAATTGCTCTAAGTTTGGCTTTGAAATGTCCATGGAATAGTAAATTTTGAGCTGAAAGGGACCTCAGATGCCACCTACTCCATGCTTTTCATTTTATAGACAAGGAAACTGAGATCCAGAGAGGGATTATAGAACCTAGCTAGTCCAATCCCTTTATTTTACAAAGGTGGAAACTGAGGCCCACCAGGGCTAAGTGACTTGGTCAAGGTTCCCTAGGCAGTGTATAGAGTGGACCCATGTCTCCTGGGCAGCTCTCTTTCTTCCAACCCATGATGCCTCTGGGATTAGTTTAGCTTCTCTCCAACCACCACACATAATCCCTGTGTGCAGAACCCTCCCCCGTAGGCAATGGTGGGATAGTGTCAAGGAGAGGGGATGGCATTTCTCCAGGACACACAGCTCTGCAAAGACTGTTTCTTCAGTAAAATACACAATGCACTTCATGTCTGCCCTTTGGGGGAGGGAAGAATAAACACAGCCTTCACAGAGAGATCCTCTGGATTAAAGATAAGAAAATAATGTTTTCTTATTCCAGGCCTAAGACCATCTGCTTAAGCTTGCAGAGACTTTGTGGGCCATCATCAATACAGAGTACAGTGGGTCTAAGGGCATTACGCGGGGCTCCCTGAATAAGCTCTGGAGTTAGACTGGGGATCACAATTCCTTTTTCCTCGGGAGTTGAATTGAGTCATATATTAGTCCCGTAATTGCTGGCTGTTTTTTATGCCCTTCAGAGTTAGATCTCTATCTTTTTCTCCATGAATTTATGTAGCCCAATATCTATGGGTTTTAAGTAGCATGACATTCTGGTCTGTCTGATTGCTTTGAGGACAACCAATGAGCTCAACTCTGCCTTCCCTATAGATGTCAGAAGGAAAGCAGAGGATCATCCCAGATCTTGCCCCACTTCCCCTCTCTTGACCAGCTGTCCAAAGACTAGCAAATCATTTCTTTTCATCTAAGCACAGCTACAACTACAATCCAGGGAAATTCAGGTGGCATAGTTATACAGGCCTTAGGAAAGACAGCCTAAACACAGGTGCAGCTCTGTCGGGAGAGGGCGCAGCCCAGAACTTTGTGGTATAGGGGACAGAGCATTAGATTTAGAGTAAGGCAAACATGGCTTCAAACCCCACCTCAAACAGTAGCTGCATGACCCTACACAAGTAATTTAACCTCTTCTGGACTCGTCTCTCCTTCTGTAAAATGAGACTTGGTGTCTTATAAGATCCCTTGTGGCTCTAAATCTACAACTCTATGATTCTATGACACCCCTAACTCCTCCTCTGACCTTTACTGGCACGAAATCATGCTGCGTCCCACTTGCCCATGCCTGAAGGAGAATGGGTGGTAGAGATCTTTGAGGCATGGGGACAGTAGTCTCTAAACCAACGTTGGGGAGAAAACGTAGCCCCCTCTCATGGCAACTCCTGTGACGAAGCTTCAGTCCCCCCAGTTTAGTTACAGCTTTGCCTCTCACTCCTCCAAGTATGGGGCTGCTAATCAAAAGCCCCATGCCACATAGACACCCACACATACAATCCAAGAGCAAGAAAAAGTCAGAGCTGCCGTCCATGCCCACTGGCATCTATACTAAGTTATCTTGGTGGTCCTCAGGAGGCCTTTTCCCGCACATACCTCTCTCATAAAAGGGGGATAGGAACTTCATGGAGCAGAAAGCAAAGCTTCAAAACTAATAGAACGGTTCTCTGTCCACTCTTGAGCACAAACAACTAGAGAGGATGAGGAGCCAATGACCATTGTCCCTTCTATAGCCACACAGGCGCGTCCAAGTCCTTCTCTAATGTGATAGCTTCCAAAGGCTCCTATGAAGCAAGAGGGTTAATAATACTCTAATTAAGTGCTTGGAGAAATTAAACATTTTGTTACACATACACAACCCATTTGCTCTGTCAGCCCCAATCATGAAATGCTACGAGATCAGAAGAGTCTTTTGGCATGTTGGGTGACCCCCCTGCAGAGGATCATAGGAGGACATGGTCCAGTCAGAATGGATGGGTAGGCATGGATGGGCTGTAAATTATATTGATAGAGTCTGAGATCATAAGTCTAGGAAAGTATCCAAGTAAGGACTTAGCCAGGAGATTGTCAGTGCTAGACTTTGTGGGATTATGCACATTTAAAGCTAAAAAGTGACTTTAGAATGCATCTCGCCCAACTTAATCATTTTCCAGATGAGGAAACAGGCACAGAGAAGCTAAGTCACTTAGTTACCCAGGGCCACAGGGCTAGTTAATAGTAGGGCTTGGGGAAGATTACTACATGTAGTAGAACTCCTTGAGGACAGGGACTGTTTTTCATTTCTGTAATGTCTTTTCACATAGTAGGTACTTAATAAATAATTATTGAATCATTTTGAATAGAGTCCAAATCTTCTCACTCTTACAGTACAATGTATTTCCGACTACACCATGATGATGCAGTAGAATGTAAGCTCACAGAGATGAGCACAGACGGTTTTCCATTTGTCTATGTCCCCCACTCTTTGAATAACACTTTGTCTATAGTAAGTGCTTGCAAAATGCCTGTGGAATGGCCCTGTGTTACAACCCCATTTTTCAAGCTGCTTCTTTGGAAATTCTTCTTAATTATGTCCACAATTGGGTGGTACAGTGGTTAGAGAGCAGGGCCTGGAGTCAGGAAGAGTACATTCAGATTCTCAGTAGCTGGAGGACCTTGGGTACATCACTTAACCTTTGCTTCAGTTTCCACATCTGTAAAATGGGGATAATAACAGCACTTACTTCCCAGGATTATTGTGAAGTTAATTGAGATAATATTTGTAAAGCTCTCTATAAACCTTAAAGCACTGTGCAAACATTATTACTAATACTATTTTGCCAACAAAAGGTTTCTGTGTAGCCTAAGGCCTTTCCTATCTGTTTTGCATTCTGAGTGTAACTCTTTCAAAGCCCATGGCTTTATGGCATCAAAAATTCCATTCTTCCCTTTCCCAAGGGGCCAGAGATTTGTCCTACTTCAGGATCTTTTGGCTTGCTTTTCTCAGTGAGGTTTATTGCCAAGTTCTGCAGTCTTAAGGGATATCTAATATGAATACATCTAAAAATGACTAGCATCCTTCAAAGACTCTTATGCACAAAAAAAACAATGTATTTTATGTAAGGGGAATCAAAATATCTACAGCAGAGTCTGATAAGAACCTATGCCACTTTCCCCAAACCTTTCCATTTGTATATGTGTAAACAGACCCAGCAGAATGAGTAGGTGGAGGACGTGACCACATTTGTGGTGTATTTTGAGGAGTGTAAGCCAGAGCCTCCTACCCAAACATATCTCTCCATTTCCTCTAGCTGAAATTCCACCATTAGAGAGTCACTACATTGAATCTTAAAGGTTCTTCTGCCTGTACCCTAAGGACAACTGGGACTTTCCATCTGTCCCCCAGCTGTTCCCTACTATATATGTAATCCAAGCCCCACCCTTCATCTGCCCCTCTGCCCCACCATTAAAACATCGACCGCTTGAAAGCAAGGACTGCCTCCCTATTTCTGTTTTCATGCTCAGGCTTAGCCCAGAATTCTGTCCATTGCAAGCCTTTAATATATATTTTGCTCATTCATTCATCCATTCAGTCATGAGCCCCTTGACAATTACTCGGTCAGTACAGTAAACCCCTACTTTGTGCCAGGTAAGGTTAAAAGAAGACAGTGTCTGTTCTCAAGGACCTCACAGTCTAATGGGTTTAGACCATTATCAGATAATCTCTTAGAGAGTAAGTTTATAATGCAATGTGTCATGGTTCCATAGAATTGGAGCTGGAAGGGATCAAATAGAAAGACTGAGGGGTTAAATGAGGTTAAGTCTTACCCTTTGGACATATTTGTTCTTTATAGTAAAAGCCATTTTTCCATGGATCCATATGTACTTATGGGAAAGTGTCTCTGACTTTGGGGGCAAATGTTTTCTACCAACTGTGCTTACTATGTTGAAGTAAACGCCCTTTTCTAAAAGCTAAATGAAACCTGACTGATATTCATGAGAAGGCTGCTGGTGGGGGCTCATGAGCCACAGCCCTAGAAACTCAGCCCCTAAGGGTTATCCTAGGAACTTAAGAGCAGTAATCATCCTCCCTATTGGGGACCCAATCTTTGAATGTTGGGGTGTGTTGTGGATTAGCAGCCCCAGAGGGGGGACTACATTATGAAGCCCATAGAGACTTGCTCAAAGTAAGACAGAACCAAGTTCTCCATCTGTAATACCAGAACTCTTTCTCCTGCGTCATTATTTGCTGCAATAAAAGAACAGCCCGAAGAAACATTCAAAGGGTTGTGTGTAACATGTACAAAATGGATTTGAGATCAAGGAAGATCAAAAGAATTGGAGATGTTTAGCCTGGAGAAGAGATTTGAGATAGAGAGAAGGGCCATGGGAGGCATCCTAATCAATCAGCCAGTCAGTTGGCATTTATTAAGTTCCTACTGTGTACCAGGAAGAAAGGCACTGCTGGATAAAATGGAAATGGAAATTAATTGAAACAGAAGAAACAAAGTAGAAGCACATGGGGAAGGTAGATGATTGCCAGAACCAAGGGGACTTTGTGTACAGATGGCCATGGGGGAAGCAGCATCCTGCTAATGAGGAAGCCTTCAGACACATCTCAAGGCCCCTCCTTGGCCACCATTAGAGTTCCCAGAGCCTTCCTGACATACAGCCCATACCAAATGGCTCTGCCAGCAGGAAGTCACTAACTCATTCAAATGTCACTCCCTTGGAAGCCCTACCTGATCTCCCAGTGGCTCTTAGTTCTGGTTAAGGATCCGGTTGACTCCTCAAAGGAATTGGCTTTGTCCCCAGCTGTTTCCAAAGGCAGGAAACCACTCCCTTGACCCTGGCTGGCTCTTTAGGAGAGTTAGGCCTGTGAAGTGCCTTGTCAGACACCAAGAGACCTCAGGAAAGAGGGGTGGGGGCATCCTCAGGAGACAAAAACTGACCTTTAGTCTCTGGGCTTCCTTTGTATTTGTTTGCTTAGTTCTGCGACTGGTTGTTTGGTTTGGAGAGGTTTTTTAATTGTTTTTTTTTTTTTTCCCCTTTATTGGTCTCAGGATCAGGAAAGGATTTCACATGAAATGGATGAAGTTCAGTCATGAACCAATACAGCTCTACTCTACTGGTTTATTTTGGTACACTCTGAAATGGGTTTTTTTTTCAAGTGCATTAAAAAGCAAGACAAGGAAGCCTGAAGTGAATCACGTGCAATTCACAAGGACAAATCTCTGTCATCTGTGAGCAGGGGCCTTAATGATGGGGTTCAGGATGATAGAATGCAATCCACATAAACCAAAGGGCACAGCGGCCCAGTTTAATTAGACTCCAGACTGCCAGGCTCATTTGTCTCTCCTAATAAAGCAATTTCACTTTGCATATTTCCCCAACATCATCATAAAGGTATATATTAAAGCATTTTCTCTATTCTACCACCATTTTAAAAAATCACATGTCCTAGGGTACACACTGGGTTTTATTTGTTAATTAAAACAGTCATTTTTCTCCCTCCGGGTTCTTATCATACAAGACTAAAAAGTCCCTGGGATGATCATCTTACTTCCCCCTCCTCCACATCACGGCAAAGGCTGAGGCCAGGCTAGCCATGGGGAAGTGGTGGGTTGTGTAATCACCCAGTGAGCGAGAAGCACTCCCCAGAGATTGGGCAAAAAGGAGGAAGCAACAGCAGCTCAAAACCATGGAGGTGGGGGCAAGAGTAGGGGTAGGGGTGGGGGTAGGAGGTGGAGGTGGGGGTGGGGGCAAGAGTAGGGGTAGGGGTGGGGGTAGGAGGTGGAGATGGGGGTAGGAGTAAGGGTAGGGGTAGGTGGGGGTGGGAGTGACCAGGCCAGAGCCATAGGGCTCCCACTCACCAGACAATTGAGATGCCTTTCAGCCCAACTGAACACTTCATTTCTCAAACATTTTACCTTCTTCAGCTTACTAAGTGTCATTACCTTCTTCCTTTTTTTCTTTCCTTTCCTCATGGATGATCAATAAGCATTTATTAAGCCCCCACTCTGTGCCGGGCACTGGTATACAAAGATGAAAATGAAACAGTCCCTGCCCTAAGGAAGATTCCATTCTACCCAGGAAGATAATATATGTATATATAGCTATTTAATCTCTTCATGACCCCGTTTGGGGTTTTCTTGGACAAGACACTGGAATGTTTCCATTGTTCATTTTACAGATGAGGCAAACAGGGTGAAGTGCCTTGTCCAGGGTCACACAGATAGTAGGTATCTGACTCTGGATTAGAACTCAGGTCCTCCTGACTGTAGGCCCTGCTTGCAGTCTCTCCACTGAACCACCTAGCTGGCCCATGTATTTGTTAGTACATACAAAAGACACATAAAATCAAGCTTCAATAATTTTAGGGAAGGAGGGGAAGTAATATGCATTTATATAATGCCAGACACTGTGCTAAGCACTGTATAAATATCTCATTTGATTGTACCCATTTTGCAAATGAAGAGACTGAGGCAAACAGAGGTTAGGTGACTTGCCCAGGTTCACACAGTTAGCAAGAATCTGAGGTCACATTTGAATTCAGATCTGTCCTCTAATTTTATGCCCAGTGCTTTACCCATTGAGCCACCCAGCTATGTCTAGGAAAGAGGCACAAGCAGTCTGGATGATGAAGAAATATGTGCATCATGTAAAGGCAAGTTAATCACTTTAAGCATCAGTTTCCTCATCTGTAAAAGGAGAGATAATAGTATCTGTATGTGCCCCCTCACAGGATTATTTTAAAGTTCAAATGAGATAATGCAAATAAAGCACTTTGTTGAATAAGTGTCCATTGATATAATTTTATATTGATATGTATTTATATAATTGTATTATATTATACTATATTATATATAATGTATATCTATTATCTGTTACATATTTATATAAATTTATATATATATTGATATATATTTATCTAATTGGCCATCAAAGGCCAAGTCTTTAGAATATGCTCTGATAGGCCTTTCCTGTGTTTACAAATATTCCCCCCGCGTGGTTCCAGTCCAACCTGTGAACTTTTGTTAACCTGTTTCCAATGATTCCTGTTTGACTGAGGGGATATGGTATGATGAAGGGGTAGGGAAAAGAACTCATTCTATAATTTGATTGGTATTGGGAAACCCTCCAGTAAAGAAATTTCCTTTACCAATGCAAGACTTCTTTTCTGCAAGTTACAGACTTAGAGTTGCCTAAACCATTGAGAAGTCAATTGACTTGCCCAAGGTAACACATTCCATAGGTGCATGAGATTTGACCCAGATCTTCTTAGCTTCAAGTCTAGCTGTCTCTGTCCCCTACTTTATGCCACCTCTCCTGATGATTGTCTTCTGATTGGCTGTGGAACCCAAAGAACCTATGACTACAGAGGTGCTGAGATGAAATAGAAGCATTGACTCCCCACTAGAAAAGAGAGACATTCCAACTCTACATGGTTCCCTCTGAATATTGGAGGGAAGACGTAGCCTGCTATACACATACTTGATGATACAAATCTACCTAGCCATAGTCAGTCAACCCCTGTGATCAGTTGGGAAGTGAGCCTAGAAAAAATGTTCCATTGTCAACGTCATCCTCACCATGACTGTAAGTATTTAAGGCATCATGGTAGTGTAGATAGAAAGCCAACAACAGAGTCTGAGTCAAAGTCTTACCTCTCACATGTACTGGTTGTGTGACCAAGAGTAAGTCATCTGATATCTCAATGCCCCTAGCAACTCTTCACAGAGATTATTAAAAACAAAGTCCAGGGGGGTGGCTAGGTGGCACAGTGAATAGAGCAGCTGCCCTGGAGTCAGGAGGACCTGAGTTCAAATCTGGCCTCAGATACATAACACTTACGAGCCTTGTGACCCTGGGCAAGTCACTTAACTCCAATTGCCCTGCCCTCCCATAAAAAATTTAAAAATCAAAAAATTAAAAAATAAAACAAAGTCCAGGACCTTAGGGGTTTTTTAAATGTTTTGATAACTCTATTTCAGTATAATTCGTAAATTATACTAATTATTAATTTTGTTTATTTCATTGAAGCACATTATTGCTAGCAGCACTCCATAGGATTCACCAAATTGCTTAAGGGGTCTAGGACATAAAAAGGGTGCCCTGAGACAAATTGCAGAATAGGTGTTATTGTGTGCATTGATAGAAGGAGGTTCTGAACCATGAGAGTCCTCAACCAGTGAAATAACAGATTAGGATCAAAAAATTTACTTTTGGCAGCATAGCATATTGGATAGAGTATTGGACTTGGGTTTCAGATCCTGCCTCTGACACTTAATAGTTCTTTGATCACAGAAAAGTGACAATCTCCTCATCCTTACAACTGATAATTATCCTGAATAATTTACCAACTAAGTTATAACAGATCAATGTGCATTAATCCAGTCTGTTAGCTGCACCAATTTGCTAATTTGCCTCCATGAGTCCTTCCTGATTGCCCTGGCTTAACAACCTCACTTCTTGAAATTATCACTTCATTCCCTCTTTGAAATTGGTGATGTGTGGACCAAATTCCCAGGAGAGTGCAAGCTCCCAGAATGCAAGGACTAACCTTAGACCTAAAGCTTAACACAAGGCCCAAAACATAATAGATACATAAAAGATACCCTTGTGGAAAAGAGTTGGATCAAATTGGATGGAGATGGACAGAAAGGGTTCCCATCTTATATTGGGATGTTTGTTTATGTTATGTTTAATCTCCCACAAAAATGCTAAGTATTGGACCCTTGATACCTATGGAAGTCCCATTGTTGCATCCAAGAGAATGGAAGATGCTTTTTTTTTCCATTTCATTTGTAAAGTTCATGAAAATGTTGTTGGGATTTTGGTTGTTTTTATTCAGTCTCAGAAGATAGAAACTACTGGATTCCTTGTAATAAATTGAATAAATTACATGCACAGAAAGGTTTTCCTAAAGTATGAGTCATGGAAGTCAGCTTACTTAGGGCCAAGTCTGCCAGGGTGTGAAATGAATAGAGTATTGGACTTGGGGTCAGGAAGATCTGAGTTTGAATCCTGCCTCAGAAGTTAACTTTGGGCGTGTCAGATAAAATCCCTGTGACTTAGTTTCCCCATCTTTAACAAAGAGGATAATAATATCACCTACCATAAATGTTGTTGTGAAAAGCAAACGAGATAATGTATATGAACTACTTTGCACACTTTAAAGAACTATATATATAAATAAATGTTAGTGGTGGTCGTTTTTGTTCCACACTCTATGCTGTCATTACTGTGTGCTCCTTCTTGGACTATATTTCTGCCACAGGAGGTTAGGAGGCTTTATCCTGTTTAACTAAAAGATGACTGGGAGAATAGAAAAATCATTGACTTTGACATCCAGGCCCCTTTCTGGGGACATACCTGGGTGAGTGGCCTGAAAAGCATTGTCATCCCTGAGCCATTGGCACACATCCCCAACAAGGTGCCTAGCACAGAGCTGGCTACAGCAGCATCTAGGAGCTTCGTATGGTATTCTCCATGGCACTAGGCCAAATCATCCAGCAAACCCTATATTTCAGCTACAGTTAGGGGGTCCATGACAATCAGCTGGAAAGTGAAGAGTTCCTTCTAGCCACCAAGGTATCTTGCCTTTATCCTGCTAAGCAACCAATTTGAAGGTTTTTCATTCATTTTCTTTCATTGAATTAGTGGTTCTTTTTGGCATGGTACAAATATAGCCACATGTGGCAGGAGTGCAGATGATTAGAAGCTATTCTCTCCAACCCAATCCAACAAAAATTTATTAAGCACCTACTGGGTACAACATATGGTGCTAGGAGCTAGGTATGCAAAGTCAAAATGAGAAGAACAATGGCTCCCTTCAAGATGACATTTTCTTCCCCTTAGACAAATGGCAGGATTCTAAGGGGAAGCATGAACTGGGCCTGCAGGGACATGGAGAGGTATCTTTAGAAACAAGAGTGACATTTTTTTTCAAAGGCATCAATAACATTTATTTTTAAAAAATAATAAAAATAATTCCAAGGGTTGCATTTTGGAGACCATCATCTGGTCCCCAAACTTCTGGTGATAAGCTGTCTGAATTGAGGTAGGCTGGCCTTCAGACAACAGAGACAGAGTCAAGGGGCCCATATTCCTACTGTAAGTCTTACATATTGTATATTCCACTGACTATAGAGTCAACTAAAAATCTACTCAAAATAATTGACAAATTCAAGAACATTATGGTACATAAAATAAACCCACACAAACCATAATTTCTCCATATTACCAACAATACCCAGCAAGAAGAAATAGAAAGAGAAATTTCATTTAAAGTAACTATCGACAGCATATAACAAAATAAAATACCTGTTAAGGCACAGGTAGGAATTACATGAATAAAACAGTTGTCACATAAATAAAGACATATCTAAATAACTAGAGAAATATTAATTGCTCGTGGGTAGGCTGAGCCAATATAATAAAAATCATAACACTACCTAAATCTACTTATTTAGTGTCATACCAATCAAACTAACAAAGAATGATTTTATGGAGCTAGAAAAAAAATAATAATAAAATTCATCTGGAGGGGAATAATAGGTCAAGAACATGAAGGGACTCAATGAACAAAAAGGAAAGTAAAGAGTTCTAGTAGTACCAAAATCTCAAACTATACTACAAAGTTATAGTCATAAAAACAATTTGGTATTAGATAAAAAAATAAATGTTTGATCAGTGGAACAGATTAGGTATACAATACACAGAATCAAATGAGTACTCTAATCTAGAGTTTGATAAAGCCCCCAGTCATAGTTATTGGGGCAAGAACTCACTATTTCACAAAAACTGTTGGGAAACTGGAAAGTAGCTTGGTAGAAATTAGTCAGAGACTAACGCCTCACACTATATATCAAGATAAGTTCAAAATGGGTACATGATTTAAATACAAAATGTTATATCATAAGCAAATTAGTAGAGCTTAGAAGAAATTGCCTGTCAGATCTATGGATAGAAGAAGAGTTCGTGACCAAACAAGGAGAGAGGTTCACAGGAGGTAAAATGGATAATTTTGATTACATAAAATTAAAAGTTTTTGCTTAAGCAAAACCAATGCAGTTAAAATTAGAAAAAAAAAAAGCAGGAAACTGGGAGGGGGGAGAGGAATCTTTGCAGCAAGTTTCTGTGATGAAAGTCTCATTTTTAAAGTATTTAGGAAACTGAGCCAAATTTATAAGAATAAAAGCCATTCTCCAATTAGTAAATAGTTAAAAATATGTAAAGGCTATTTCCAGAGAAAGAAATCTGAGCTCTCGATAATCATATGAAATATGTTCTAAATCACTAATAATTAGAGAAAAGTAAATTAAAACAACTCTGAGGTGCCACCTCACACCCATCAGATTGTCTCAGATGTCAGAAAAGGAAAATGCCAAATGCTGGAGGGGATGTGGGAAAGTACATACACTAATGTACTGTTGGTAAACTTGTGAACTGGTCCAACCATTCTGCAAAGCAATTTGAACGATGCCCAAAAAGCTATTTAACTGTGCATACCCTTTGACCTAGTGATACCACTAAGTTTATACTTCAAAGAGATTGAAGGAAAAGGTACAGGACCCATAAGCACAAAAATATTTACAGCAGCTTTTTTTCTAGTGGCAAACAATTGAAAATGAAGAGGGTGCCTATCAATTTAGTAATGACTGAACAAGTTAAAGTATATGAATGTGATGGAATACCATTGTTCTGTAAGGATGATGAATGGGACGGTTTCAGAAAAGCCCTGGAAGACTTATATGAACTCATGTCAAGTGAGGTGAACAAAACAAGGAGAACAATTTACACTACAATTAACAATATTATAAACACAATCAACTATGAAAGACTCAGTAACTGATCAACACAATGACCCACTGTGATTCCAAAGGACTTGTGATGAAAAATGTTATCTACCTCCAGGTAGAGAACCAATGGACACAAAGGGCATGTTAAAACTTTTCCCCCTCTTTCTTTTTATTGATTTTTTTTTCAGAACATGGATCATGTGGAAATTTGTTTTGCATGATTTCATATTTGTAATAGGTTTTGTATTTCTTGTCTTTTCAATAGGTGGGAAAGAAAGAGAATTTGGAACCGAAAATAAAATAAAATTGATTTTTAAAAAAATTCTGCATGCATCCCAGGGGAGATACCACAAATAACATGGGCTATCCATCACGTATCCCTTGCTTTCAATATTTGGCCAGCCACTCTTTTTTTCTGGTCAGATGTTTCTCTGATGGCATCCTTTATGACATTTCTCCTATACAATTCCCCATTTGTAATGTTTCTTTCTTTCCCTTCAGGCAATCCTCAACTTCAGTTCTTTATCGATCATAATGTCCCATGACTCAAAGCCCTACAACATCAATGGAAGAATACTACTCTTGATAGAATTTGCAATAATAATAGTGACAAATATTGACCCCAGAGGACCAATGATAAAACCACCTCCCACCTTTCACTTCTGGAGAGGTGTTAGATTATATACAGAATGTACATACAACAGCTGTTGTCACGGATGTTGGCAAACATGGTCAGTGTCACTCTTTGTTTTGTTTGATTGTAATTATTTTTAAAAGGGTGAGGTCCATTGGCAGGAGGGGAAGAGGTGTTGGAAAGTGGCAAAGATGTAACAAAAAAAATCAATAAAATCTTGACTGGAGGCAAAGGAAGCAGCAGTATCACTCAAAAGAATTTGGCATAGGGGCAGCCAGGTAGCACAGCGAGTAAGAGCACCGGCTCCAGTGTTGAGAAGACCTGGAGATCGAAACCCGGGCTCAGAAACTTAGCACCTACCCAGAAACACCTAGCCGTGTAACCTTGAGCAAGTTACTTAACCCCAATTGCTTAGGGGTGGCCAGGTGGCTCAGCGAGTAAGAGCACCGGCTCCAGTGTTGGGATGACCTAGATCAAATCCGGGCTCAGATACTCAGCACCATACCCAGAAATAACTGGCTGTGTAACCTTGAGCAAGTTACTTAATCCCAATTGCTTTAAAAAAAAAAAAAAGAACTTGGCATAACTAGCCACATAGCCATCACGCATTTGAAGAATGGCTGTTTTCAAGATCTGATAGCTAGATCCAGAATCAAAGAGGAAGACAGTGGGTTAGACTGACTTTGGAAAATTGGAAAGTTTTTTTTTTAATGACACTAAGCTTCTTCACCCATGTCTAAAAACAACACCACTACCAAAACATTATATAAATGTATATAATATATATAAATATATTATGTATGTAATAAATATAAATGTAAACTGCAGAGAGTCTCTTAAATGCTGTTGTTATGCTCCTCTGCCCCTCTTCTGCCCAGACACACTGCTTGTGCACCACGTGTTCTTACATACACTTTTCTGCTAGCATTATATTTATGTTGCTTTCAGGGAAATGTAGGAAACATGCTCAGTCGTCAATTGTGAATGTGAAGAAGATGATAGTGGGCTAGACTGGCTTTGGGAAATTGGAAGTCTCTTTCAGAAAAGAATTCTCTTTTTAAAAAGTATCTATTTAAACTCATTTCATTGGAGAGTCCAAGGAATATGTGAATGGGATTTCAACCCACTCACCCTAGAAGCACACCTTAGCTATAGGCAGAAAAGAAGGGAGAACTGAAGACAATAAAAGCATAACGAAGATGTCAACATCTCTTCTTTTGTCAATATTATTTTGAATTAACATTTACTGAGTGCCCACTGGATGTCTGGCACTATGCTCAGGACTGTAGGGATTTTAAATAATACTGCAAAGGCACAGTTGCTGGCCTCAATTAAATCTCTGGAAGCATGTGAAGGTTAATTTTATTGCCTGGAATTTAACCAATTTTTAAAAAAATTATTTCATGGCACTAGTTATGTTTCAAGGAAATTGCATTAAGAAAAGCTACATGCATGGTAGAATATGGGCTACCAGATGCTAGGATGGGAATCTGGAAAGAATCCCAAACCACAGATCACTGAAACCATCCCCCAGCCTATCTCAGTTATCTGGGATGGGAAGGTCCAGGATCCAGATGTAAATGGAGGGTCACCAGCATCACACCTTATTCACCTGGACAGTGGGAAATTGGGAGGCAAGCCATGTGCTCCTCCAGGATGTTCTCCTTGTTTGGCAGACAGTGAGAGCGGGAAAGAGAACAACTGAGAAAAGAACTGAACTATTATTCTGGAATTTAACAAAAATACCGAGAATTCTAAAGCTTGTAAAGTTCATGCTACCTGGTTCCTATCTGTATTCTACCACGTGTTGGGGTGAGAAGTCGAGGCAAGAACAGGTCTGGGAAATAAGAGATGTGTCAGATGATGTTTACAATGTCAAAATGATATATTACTGACAAGGAAGTGAAAACAAACATTTATTAGGCAACTACATTAACACCATAGTAATTACACTGAAAGCCCAACTCTGCTTAACTTCCACCCAAGTGCTGGCTACCGGATGAATGGTGTTTACTGGAAATACTGTCAATGCTAGTTCCTGGAAGTTTCTGTTTGGTCAGTAGCTAAGTAACTCAATTCCCTTCCCCCATCTTGTTTAGACATTGCCATTTGGTCACAACGTTTTTCTCTCTCTTGAAACTACTCCAAAACCACTACCCAACTCAGTCAGTAAGGCTGTCCAAGGCAAACTGATGACCATTTAGTCAATGCATTGTCAGCTCTACCAGTGATTCTGAAGCTTAAGAAAATAGATTCTTCAGGTCGGGTGACATATGTCCACAAAGACCCAATGGTTTTCATTTGCAGTTCATCTGTTGGTTCTCACTCCAAAGTTGTTTTCCACTAGAACATCTGGTTTATTACCATATAAATGTTCCTTGGAATTGGACCACTAATAGAGATTTTTGTTTTAGGAAACATCTTTGTTTTAATAGTTAGCTTTTTGAATTCTCACACAATAGACTCAACTGCTGACAAAGACCCTGGAAAAGGTTGCATTGGATTGTGACTCCTCTAATCTTGATCAAATCTTCCCCTTTCAAACCTCTGAAGTAGAATGCATTTAGAATCATCTCTTTGCTGTCTTTGAAATTCCTCCAGGATTTTCATGGTGTTTCGCATCAATACAATAACAGTGTGTTCTCTAGTGGTAAGGCAACATCCAATTTTCTTGTTTGAAATCTTGAAACAATCCTGCTGCTTGCGTATTCAGAACTGAAGAGTTCATTTTTCTGGCTTGTTCCCCTTTCAACAATGTCAGCTTTCTTCTTTGTTACTGAATCCATAACTGTAGGTCATTTTCAATATCCTAAAGCTGGAAAATTCAGAGTGCATCTATACTGCTTGGTCAGACTGATGGACATATGACTGTTAAGTATTTTAAAACTCTTTTCTCAATTCAAAGGATGTCCATTGACCAGTTCAGTTCTAGAAACACCTATTTCATATGTTAAATTAGTCCAAAAAACAACCACTGCACTGCCCATAAATTTCAGGCCTATGGACATAATTACAGAGAAGAAAATAGGAATTGTAATTCTTCAGGTTTTTTTTCAATTGGTAGAACTCATATACAATATATCAAAACATTCATCACAAGATTTTGGGGGTAGCAAAAAAAAAAAAGACCTAGTAACAACGTAGATGCCTACCAACTGGTGAACAAACCATAGTATATCAGTGTAATGAGTTATTGCATCTTGAGAAACCATGAATGTAAGGATTTCATAGAAGGATGGGAATAGCTAGATGAAGTGATACAGTGTGGAGTAATTAGAATCAGGAGAACAGCATACACAATGACTATAAAATAATGTAAATAGAAACAGCACTTCAACACAGCCAACTTCTGGGATTCTAATGACCCATCTTGATCCCAAAGACTTGGTAGTGACATATGCTTCCTTTGACCTTGTAAGGAGATAGGAGGTATATTACATTGTGGAGGTATATTTTAACACACCCTGTCAGATATAGTCATTACATTACTCAGTTTTACTGATCTGTTTTTTTTCCTAAGTTAGAGGGAAGGGGCAAAGGTATCTACCACCTCTTCAAGGTGATCCTGAAAATAGAATCTTCACCAAATGACTAGCCCACTTCTCAACTAACATCTGCTAAAATTCTTCCAGGCATTTAAAGCCCTCAAGGGTATAGTTGTTTCATCAACCAATAAGCTATTTCCTCCTTCATAGAGGTTTATGCCTTATAAAAAGACCAAAAGGCATGTACCATTGTGTTTATACATTTAGACTTCATTTTGTCATTACATTTATGGTATTACACTACTGGTGTTGGAAGTATACAACAAACATCCCCTCACAATAGAAAACATAGAAAGATATTGAATAGGTTTTCTGCCCCTCCCCTACCCCCATGAATTCTCTGGATTGGTGTACTGAAATAGAGTCAAGAAGACATGAGTTAAGTTTGCCTTTGGGGTTTTGTGACCTTGGGCAAGTAACCTGTCTCATTTCTCATAACTTTCTAAGACAATAAGTTCACATGGAAGTATCAGATTTACATTGGTGAAGAGATTTTCTCACCAAGAGTTTCCTAAGTGGATTAAATCACAGGTCTCCCACCTTACCCCCATAAAAGCATCCTCTGGGACTCATTCAGGGTGCCTAACCACTCTCCACAATGCATTTGTGGTCTTGTAGGGTAACTTTAGCCTAAGACAGAAAGGGTAGTAACCATTCAATTTGCTGAGATTTCTTCAACCATATTCCTGATTCTTTGACCCATTACTTAGAGAAATATGCTTATAATTAAATAACTCTCGCTATATCGTCTTCCTTCCTGTTTATTTTTCTTGAGTAAATATTTCCTGGAGGGAATGTGGGAAAGTACATACATGAATGTACTGTTAGTGAAGTTGTGAACTGGTCCAACTATTCTGCAATTAATCTTTTCCCCAGAAAAAATGTAAACTCCTTCAGGGCAAGAACAATTTTGTTTTTGCCTTTGTGTTTTTAGCACCTAGCAAAATGCTTGGCACATAGCTGTTGTTTTTGTTGTTCATCCTTCATTTTTGAAGAAAACCAATGACATCACTGGATGATGTCTTGACTTGTGCATGAATTGCATTTAAATGAGGCAGCATGGCACAAAATCATCAGCCTCACTCTCTCTTCCTGAGTCATCAAAGTCCAGTGGCAAGATAAAAGTCAGGATGACTGGCGATGGCCCAGGATGCAGTGGATGACCTCGGCTTCTTCAATGTCTGAACAAGCTCTAAGCCCTCCACAGAGCCTGCTTCAGCTGCCTTTATGGCATTTGGGACAAACTGCTCTCATTCATCCGTTCCACTGGGGTGGGGGGGTATCCACATGCTTGGATAGACATCCCCCTACCTCACTGATGAGTTTGAAGCCTGTCACATAATAGGCACTTAATAAATGCTTGGTGAATTAAACTAAACTGTCAGAAAATGTTATGCATTAACATTGTGTTATCAGGCCAACAAGTTGAGTTATTCACGTCTCCCCAATTTCTAGACTCTCCATGGTTACCTTTCACAGATGCACCCAGAGTTACTGTTTCCCTTTAATCATTTCCCTAACTTCGCCTTTAGTCCCAACTTTGGACCAGTCATCCATGGATCCATGCACTCCCCTTCTATGATTCTTTTCTTTCTCTAACATTAACATATCTGAGAAAAAAAAATTAAGAAGGCAAGAGAGAGAAAAGGGGGAGGGAGGACTGAAGCCTCATAATCAGAGAATGTACGTTCTTTAGTGCAAACTGGAGAACAAACAGGAAAAAAACAGTAAGTTTCAGGTAACCATTGGTTTTGTCTGAATTTATATCACAGAGCAGATTTTTTAAAACCTAATATAATATTAGTTTGCATTTTCTGCATAAAAAGAGGTAATAGTTATGCTCTGCTTTATTCATTGTACTCATTGTCTGGCCTTGGTCCCTCCTAACTGGTCCCACCTTTCAGCTGTCCATGACCCAGTGCTGATAACTAAGCAACCTAACTACTTTTAATTAATCTACAGAAGGCTTTCATTTACCTGTCCAATGATCCTAACTCTAGTGTTTCCTTTCTCCTTTCAGGAAAAGAAGAAAAAAATTAAATAAGGATTCTAGATGCTGAAGATGTAAAGCCTCTGTGACTTCTTCCTCCCAATTCCTCCTAGTCTTCTCAGGTCCTATCTGGCTCCTAAATATTTGCTTGCATCAGCAGAAGCATTTGGCTTAATTTAGCTACAATGGTCAAGTTGCATGTTTATGACATTGTTGAAACCAACAGTTTATTAGACACAAATTGCTCCTCAGTCCTTTCAGACCCTGTGCTTCAAGGTCCTCTATATCCTACAAGAGAACTTTACTGGTTGACAGTTGGACAAACAAGGCTTAAGTTCGTTTCCTCACAGAGGTGATTCAGACCAACCTCACCCTATCTGAAGACAAAACTCCGTCAGTGTCTTTCTCATGCATATCCTTTCAAATATAATTACTTTTTACTTGGACAAATCATAAATATTTGTATTTTGTTCATTTAAAAAAATCCAATGATCCCTGTCTTTGGTAAATCTGCCTGTCCTCATGATATCTAGTTTAAATAATGGGGAAGAATGCATAATGCTGGACAAATATGATAGTAACAGCTAACATTTATACAGTACTTTAAGGTTTGCAAATATGTATTATCATTTGATTCTGATGCAACTCTGTATCATTTCCAGTTTACAGATAAGGAAACTGAGGTTTGGAGTCACAAACCAATAAGTGCCTACGGTAGGACTTGAACTCAGGTCTACTCTGACTATAAGCCCAGAATTCCACCCAATAAACCACTTCCCTGAAACATAATAGATATGACTGATTAAAGCTGAAGGACATCTTGTTTCTTCCTAGAAAGGCCAAATGGAAGAGTCCAAGGCTATGCTAGAAGCATTAGTGGGGGAATGGAGGCCAGATAGCAGTGACTATCAAAGAATCACCAGAAATCCTGGAAAAAGAAGAGCTCAAGGGGGGTTAGACCCAAAGATAAGGAAGAGGTGCTCCTCCTCCGCTGTCTTATCAGCTCTCAACTCCATCACTCCCCACCTGTGGAACCTTGGGCAAACCACACTCTACCTCTGGGCTCCATTCTCCTCCTAGGTAAAATTGAAGGGGTTACATTAGTTGACCTTGAAGATCCCTTTCAGTCCTAAATCTGTGATTCTCTTTTGACCAGGTCCTTACCCAACTTTGATCCCATCCTGCCCCGTCTTCTAGGATGGGGGTGGGGAAGGGGTAGGGATAAAAGGGATGTCAGGGAAAAGAGGGTCTGCACAGAGCTTCTAAACCTTTCTCTGTGTCACAGACCCCTTTGGTAATCTGGGGAATTCCATGGACCCCTTTTCAGAATGCAATTTTTAAAAGAATATAATAAAATATGTGGGATTACAAAAAAAATCAACTATATAGAAATGGTGTGGGGGGGGGTTGTTTGTTTGGGTTTTTTTGGTTAATAAATTCAGGAACTTCAGGTTAAGCACAACTAGGACAGAAATGACCCCTCCCCCCACTCTTGGATTTCCTATCAGCAACCCCTCCCCCACTTCCCATCCCATCCCCCCGTCAGGGATTTCACTCTTGAAATTTGGGGGAAAGCTTTCCTCTCCCAGCTCCAGCCCCAGCGCCGATAAGATGGCTAAACGTACCAAGAAGGTCGGAATTGTTGGTAAATATGGAACACGTTATGGTGCATCCCTCAGGAAAATGGTGAAGAAAATTGAAATTAGCCAGCATGCCAAGTATACCTGCTCCTTCTGTGGCAAGATCAAAATGAAGAGACAGGCTGTGGGTATCTGGCACTGTGGATCCTGTATGAAAACAGTAGCTGGTGGTGCATGGACCTACAATACCACCTCTGCAGTCACAGTCAAATCTGCCATCAGAAGACTGAAGGAATTGAAAGACCAGTAAAATCTTTATCAAATATCTGTAGCCCATAGTCCAACAATAAATGGGTTAATTTATTGAATAAAAAAAAAAAGAAATTTGGGGGAAAGAAGAGGACAGAGCTCAGGATTGGTAATAATAAAGTCTGACCTTAGGCAAATTACTTGCCCTCTCTATTCTGAGAGACAGACAGTGACAGAGACAGAGAGCTAGAGACACAGACAGAGAGAAACAGAGAGAGAACAATAGACAGACAGACAGACTTGACCAGATGACCTCTCCTATCTCTTCCAGTCCTCAGTCCTAGACCTGTATAGAACTTTCTAACCCAAGTTTCCTTCTGGTCTCTGAGTTTCTATGGGAACTCTGGAGTTCTCTTATTACTTCCCATAGTGAATTGTATGAATGACTTCATATTTAATACCAGCTTGGTTATTAAAGCTATAGATAAATAGCCTTCAGGAACAGGAAGGATTATCCTTCAGTTCCAGGATATTGCATTTTTAAATGTAGGCCATGGCAGAAAACTCCTCAACCAATCGGCACCTTGAAAGACCTCTGGAGCTGGGCTCAGTTTCATGGGGATTTTGATTCTGGGCCAAATGGTTGATTGTATCCGATGATGTAATGAGGAGTTAGAGTAGGGGAGTTAGAGAAGCAGAATGCCCTATAATTAGGGATGTTTGTTAGAAGGCTTCAATTGCTTTCCTTTGCCATATCCTCCTGCTAATACAACTCAGGTGGGAACATAGCAGCAGTCAGACCATCTCAGAATCCAACTTCCCCAGTTTGGGTTAGAATCTGAGTGATATTTGCTACTCTCTCAGGAAACAGCTGCTCCTAAGGGACAGTAAACACCCAAAATGGGGACCACCCAGTGGGAAGTCACAGGGAGATGACAAGGAACTCAGTCAGAAGTCTAGGGAGACTCGGGGCACTTCCAGCTTTTGAAATTCCTAGAAACTAAAAAAAAAAAAAATACTTGGACATGGAATAAAAAACCAGAAAAAGAAGGAAATGTAAATTTGATCTTTTCTCCAACATAACAAATTTTTCCCCAGGCTTTTTCTATGCAAATGTCCTGAGCAAGGAGAGATTCCTATTGAATCAGGATCAAAGAATCCTGAAGCTGGAAGGACTAAGGAGGGTCATCCTAACCCATACCTGAACAAGACTCCACTCTAAGACATGTCCAACAATTAGTCTTCATCCCCCTGCTGAGGGGAACCCTACTACCTCCTGAAGCAGCTGATTCCCTTTGGGTCATCTCATTATCAGGAAGTTCTACCTGACAAGCCCAGATGGCCATCCTTGCCACTGCCATTGAGGCCAAGTGGACTAAATCTAATCATTCTTCCAAGAGACTATCCATTAAATACTTGAGAACAACTTTCATGTCCCTCAAAATGTATTCTTCTCCAGAATGAACCAACTCTTATATTGTGCAAGATTAAGCCCTGTGGAAAACTTTGAACTGATCTATATCCTTCCTAATATGGCAAATCCCAAACTGAACACAACCTGAGTGCTATCAGAGTAAAGTGGAATTGTCACCTCCTGCATTTTGAATGTTGTGACTCCCTTAAAGCAACCCAGAGGCATCATGGCATAGCGGGCATCTGAGTCACAAAGATCTCTTCCGAGCACCACTAGAATGAATTCTGACTGTATGACCCTAGGTAAGTCACTTACCCTCTCCATGTCCCCAGGTTAGTCTCTAAGATCATAAATTGTATAAATTGCAGAGCAAGTGCCAATCTCTATTGATAGCAGGAGTTTCCTAACTAAGAGTTAGTTTCCTTTCCAATAAAATCATAGGTCCACTTTGAAAAAAAATGCATCCTCAGGTCATTCACCTTTTTTAACCATCATCTCACAGTCAACTAATATTTTTAAGTGCCTACTATGTACCAGGCATTCTCAAACTTACCCAGAAACACCCCTATCTCTTTCCTCTCCCCATCTTCTATTAATGAATCTTATTTTCTAAACCGAATGTAAGATTTACATTTAATCCTACGAAATTTTATTGAAATAGAGTCAGCTCCGAATTCTAAGGAGGGCGAAGGGGAACGAATGACAGGAGATTACCGTGGGGAATGCTCGCTGAACTTGGAAGGGAATTAAAGGTTCCTAGTAGCAGCAGAGGAGAAGAGGGAGATTTTTCTAGGCATAGACAAAGGCACAGAATGTGGTGTACAGGAAACCGAAAACAGGCCAGCTCAGCTGGAACACAGAGTGCTCAAATGGGAATAACATGTAATCAGCCTGGAAATATAGATTGGAGGCAGGTTGTGAAAGACTTTAAATGCTAAACAGAAGAGTTTGAATTTTATCCTAGAAGCATAACTGAAATAAGCATGCAGTGGCGCAGCTGATAATTAAACACAGTAAAACAGTTTATAGGATCGTAGATTTAAGAGCTGGCACCTTGAAGCCAACCCCTTATTTTATAGATGAAGAAAAGGGATTTCTCAGATACTGGCTAGCTACGTGACCCTGGGCAAGTCACTTAACCCAAATTGCCTCCCTCCCCACATAATAATTTTTTTTTTTCCTTTTTGGAGGTGGGGAGGCAGGGCAGTTGGGGTTAAGTGACTTGCGCAAGGTCACACGGCTAGTAAGTGTTAAGTGTCTGAGGCCGGATTTGAACTCAGGTCCTCCTGCTCCAGGGTCAGTGCTATAAATTTTTTTAAAATTATAAAAAAAAGTGGCCTTGCCCAAGTCAATCAGAAATACCCTTAATGCAATAGTCTCCATTGTACTCTGCTGACTCATCCCCCAAACCCGTATTCTTCCATCCAGCTAAATTGACCTCTTGCCTGTTCCAAGACATTGTCAAATCCAAAATTGAACACAACCTTCTGGGTACTATCTGACGAAGGCAGAGTAAAATGGAATTGTCACCTGCATTATGAATGTTATGACTCCCTTAAAACAACCTAGAGGCACCATGGCATGGTGGGCATCGAGTCATAAAGCCTCTTTCCAGTACCACCTAGGATGAATTCTGACTGTATGACCCTAGGTAAGTCACTTACCCTCTCCATGTCCTCAGGTAAGTGGGGATCTTCCCTGTCCCCCTTCCCCTGCTCTGACTACAGACCTCCCTGGCTTCCTTTAAGTCCCAACTCAAATTCCACTTTCTACAGGAATCCTTCCCCAACTGCTCTTAAATCTAGGACTTTCCCTCTGCTAATTATTTCCTATGTATCCCCTACATAGCTTGCTTTGTATGGACTTGTTTGCATGGTGTCTCCTCCATTAGACTGTAAGCTCTTTGAGGGCAGGGACTCTCTTTTGGCTCTTTTTGTATCGCTACTGCTAAGCACAGGGCCTGGCACGTAGTAAGTGCTTACTAAATGTTTATTGATTGATTGATTCAAAAACTTTTGTTCCATAGTTGAATGGTGATTTTAAAAATGTGTGTGTGTATAAATATATATATATCCTGCTAAATTTGAAGGTCCCCTGGAGCTTGGCATAGCGTAAGTAGAGTTGCTGGCCACCTTTCCACATAAGACATGCCTCTCCCCAGCCAGAGGAAGAATTGGTCACAGAGTGGTTGTTCTGAGACACAGTGCTAGGATTTCTTCTGTGACTGATCTCCACAGTGATCTGGTAACCAGATCCCCTTCCCCCTGCATTGTGAGTCTGTGTTTTTCCTTCTGGACCACACGAGGCTCTGGCCTAGGAGAGTCCAGTTTGTCCTTTATGTTTTTGAGGGAGTGGAGCTTTTCTGCTGGGGGCGGGGTGTGTATATTTCTGGGTATAGGAGAGGCCCTCCTCTCCTGATTGGTAACTCTCTGGGACCACCATTTTAGGAAAGATCCCAGCTATGCATCTCCTCATCCAGGCCTAGATGGCTGTCTCTGGTGTCCTTTGTCTCCTGGCCTGCTGCTTAACCCCTACTTCTTCTCCCCCTTCCAGATCCTTTTATGGATTGTCCTCTGCTTCTAGAATATAAACTTAGGGAGGATGGGGCCTGTCTTCTTTGTTTGTTGTTGTACCCAACCACTTAGCAAAATTCTTGCCTCATAGTAAGTATTCAATAGATGGTGTATCTATCATCCATCTATTATCTGTCTGCTTGTCTGCCTGTCTGTCTGTCTGCTTGTCTGCCTGTCTGTCTGTCTGCCTGCCTGTTTGTCCGTCTATCCAACACTGGAGGGACTTAAAGCAGCTCTTGAGCTGATCAAGTTTTCCAAATGCTGATGACTGATAAGAGTTGTTCCACATAGGCCATAGACTAGTGATTGACAGAAACAGCAACTCAAAAAGTTACGGAACTTTCCTAATAAACATCTTTGTACTTAATATGTCAAATTTTCAAAGATCTCAAGACCTTATTTCTCTCAGACCTTAAAAAAAATAATAGAATGTTCCTTAACCAAACAGAAAAGCAGTTGGCATAGGGAAACTACTTCTCATGCTAAATGATGCTTAAAGCAGGGTAGACAGTTCAACCTTCTGCTCTAAACACTTGTCTTTGCTTCATCTCATATTTGGTGGGATCAGCGTAAAGATGGGTAAAAGCCTGAAGATGAGTAACAAATACATCTGCTTATTTTAAAAGAATGAATAATGAGAATGTTACAACTGGGGCAATCGAGAAAAGCTTCATGTAGGAGGTGGAGCCTCAACTGGGTTTTGCAGGAGGCTCGGGATTCTACAGAAGAAGAGAAGGGGAGGAAAAACATGCCAGGTGGAAAGGATGGCCTGTGCAAAGGCACAGAGGGGGGGAATTACCAAAGAGAACAGATAGCAGGCCCCTTGACTGGAATGGGAAGCATACAAAGTCAAGTAATAGCAACTTGAACTGGAAAGGGGTTGGAAAGTCATATACACACGCATGTATATGTGTATATGTACATGTGTATGGATAGATATACACATATATGTGTGTATATATGTATGGCTTTCTAGGCCAAGTATACATGCACATATATACACATATGCATACATACATACATGTATATCTATATAGTACGTAGTCTATACACCCATACCCCCTTATACATACACACATGTGTGTGCTTGTGTATATATACATATATGTGAGTATGTCTATAAACATGTGTGCATTGTGGTTTTATATGTGTTATACATGTATTCAATAACATACATGTATATTCAATAACATACATGTACCCAATAATATACAAATATTTATTGAATATGTATATATGTTTAATTTGTCTAGACCTGTTATTTTTATCAGTTGGGCAACCTGTCTATGATTTCTAGTCTTAGCCCAGGGGTTCTTATTCCTCATGCCACAGAATTCTTGGGAAGTCGGGTAAAGCTTGCGGACCTACTACTTAGAATAATGTTGTTAAATGTATAAAATAAAAGCATAGGTTTACAAAGGAAACTTTATATCCAAATATACTTGCTAATATCTTAAAAAAAAAAGTTCAGGGACTTCAGGTTAAGAAGAGTTGCCTCTCAAAGAAGTTTTATAACTTAGACGGTCATACAGCTAATGTACTTCAGAAGCCTGAACCCAGTCTTCTTGATTCCAGACCTCAGATGCTAGGCACCAGGCAATGCTGGCTCTTCTAGAGTGCCCACTGTGCCTGGCCAACCCCCCATCTAAGCACTACCTAGGGAGCCATTTTGTGGAGGACTTTAAATGTAGAGTCTGTGTTTTATCCCAGAGGTAATAGGGACTCACCAAGAATTTTTGAGTGAGAAGAACACATGGTCAGGTTTGTGTTCTAAAAATATTCATTTGTCAGCTGTTTGGAGGATGAATTTGAGAGGAGACTCAAAGCAAGAAAATAAATGCAGATGTTATTACAATAATCCACATGTAAGTCAATGAGGGCTGAAGAGAATAGAGTCTGTGTGAGGTGACCACTCAGGAGATGGAGAAGTAAAGTGGACGATACTTGGTAACTGATTAGATAACAACTGACTTCTACATAGCCCTTGACATGCACTGTTTCCTTCTATCCTCATAAGCAACCCTGTGAGACAGGTACTATAAGTATTCGTGATCTGGTTTTACAGATAAGGAAACTGAGGCTCTGACACTTGTCCCAGCCACATGACTAGTAAATGTAAAGTGAGATGCAGATGTAGCTCTATCTGACTGGAACTCCAGCCTTCTGGCTGCTGTCCCACACTGATCACATAATAATATAATATCATTTAATATCATATCATATAATAACATAACATATAATGCAATATAACATGACATGATAAATACAATACAATAGAACATAATAGAATAGAATGTAATAGCTAGAGGGGTAGGGAAGAAGAAAGAGCTGGAAGTGGAAAGGTGTTACAGAGGAGTATCTAGGGTAAAAGCTTGGCATCAGGAAGACCTGAATTTGAACCCCAGCTCATCTACATGACTCAGGGCCAATCACAGCCTCCCTGGACCCCAGTTTCTTCATCTGTAGAATAACGAAGGTTGGAGTAAGTACTTCTAAGATCCCATCCAGCTCTTGATCTATGATTTTGTAATCCTGTGACCTTTCCGAGACTCAGTTTCCTCACCTGTAAAATAGGCAGTGCAGAAGGAGGGCCATTTCATGACCTCTAAGACCTCTTCCAAATTTAAATCTATGGTTCTATTATTCCATCATTGCAGATCTGGGTGAATAGGAAGATGGGTGTGCCCTGCAATGACATATGAAGTTTTCTCTGGAAGAAAGCTTGGTTCAGGGTCTACTGTAGGGGGAAGAGGATAAGCCCCATTTCAGCCATGTTGAGTTGTAGATGCCTCTGGGACAAACAGGTGGAGAGGCCCAGCAGGCAGCTGCTGATGTGGGATCAGATCTCAGGACACAGATGAGGGCTGAGGGTGCGGCTGGAACATCTCAGGAACAATGAACAGAGCGGATCCCTCCACCTGTTGGAGTGGGCCCCCACACCTGTTCCCAATGCCTTTGCCTTGGCCGCATTTCTGGGCCCGCATCCTCTAAGACTGGATTAGTTGGAGCCAGGAGTAAAGGCAGGTGCTGTGAAACACTTGTGGAATCAAGCCAGTCCCCAGTGGTTGCTGGCGCTGAGACACATTCATTGGGGAGCATCCAGAGGACACCAAAATGTCTTCCTCTAGGAAGTGTGGGCTGAGCAAGGATGTTCCCCCCGACCCCAAGACAAGAACTGCCCTTGTTGGAGCACATGACACTCCCAACAACCTTGGGAGGTAAATGCTATTATTGTTTCTGCAAAGAGACTGAGGCTGAGATGGTAAGCACCTTGTCCAGGGCCACACAGCTAGTAAGTACCTTAGGCGGGATTATGAACTGGGGTCTTCCTGAGCTGTCTGTGCAAAGGCAGACATGAGAGATGCATGAGGTCCCAGGCCGGGAAGCATGCTTGTTTGGCTGGGTGAATGAATAAAAAGGCTTTTCTTAAGTGCCCACTCTGTGCAAACACAGGAGATACAAAGTACAAAGGGGAGAGGGCCCTTCCACTCCTGAAATTCACATTCCACTGGGGGAGCCAACGCATGTGAAAGGTTTTAGCCCCAAGTCAAATGGAAAGATTCCCTGGTCGTTAGGGTTCTGTGGCAAAGCAGAAGGCCAGGCCCTTCTTCTAATCTAATTTACATTAATAAAGCTTTATCAGTTTCTGATGCTGTAGTACCTGGCAGGGCCAAGAACTTTGGGAGTGAGGACTTTCTTTCCCCCCTAGCTATGGCTGCTGAGAAGGCATGGGGCAGTTACCAGGTCACTCACTTCTCCAAAAGGCTTGATTCCCTGATGGTGGCTGAGGGGGCTGGGCAGAGCCAGGGCAGTGGGATTGCTGCTATTTCAGGAGGTTTGTAACTCAGGGTTCTGGGCTGTCCCCATAGTAGTCAAAGGCAAAGTGGTGACAGTCCCTTAATTCACCTGGAACCAATCACTTCCAGTCTCTCAGGGTGCCTTGTCATTTCACATGGTATTTGGGGGAAGGAACAGGGAGGAAAGGGTGTGCATTCAGTCTGGAAAGATGAGTTAGAGCTCAATTGTGAAGGATTTTAAATGACAAATAGAGGAATTTGTATTTTGCCCCAGAAGCAAGAGGAAACCACTGACAATTCTTGATGAGAGTAGTCACGCGGTCAGACTTATTTAGAAATATTAATTTGACAGTTCCATACAGGGTGGATAAGAGAGAAGCGAAACGGAGGCAGGGAAAACAATTAAGAGGTTATTGACGTAGTCTAGGAAATATCTGAGAAGGAGGATATTATGAGTGGAGATAAGTGATTTAAAACAGATGGTCTATAGGTTATACGTGGCACCATGGTGGGTAGAACGTGGAGTCAGGAAGACTCATTTTCCTGAGTTCAAATCTGAACTCAGACGGACCAGCTGTGTGATCCCAGGCAAGTCCCTTAACCCTGTTTACTTCAGTTTGTCCATCTGTAAAATGAGCTGGCAAAGGAAATGGCAAGCCGCTCCATTAACTTGGCCAAGAAAACCTCCACTGGGTCACAAAGAGTCGTGTATGACTGAAAAATGACTGAACAACATTTGGCTATGCTGAATTTCAAAGTCACTTGGTAGTGAGAAAGATTTATGAAAACTGCTTTTAAGGTCAAGCTACTCTCCCCAAGGACCAAAGTGTGATAGAGAAGAATGTTTCTTGGGGGGGGGGGGAAGCAGGGAGGGAAGAATGTGTGTTTTTCTGTTTTTACTGTATCTTCACAGTAAACATCCCTCTGAAAAGATTAATAAGGGGCAGCTAGGTGGTGCAGTGAATAGAGCGCCAGCCCTGGAGTCAGGAAGACCTGAGTTCAAATCTGGCCTCAGACACTTAATACAAAACTAGCTGTGTGACCTTGGGCAAGTCACTTAACTCCAATTGCCCTACCTTCCCCCCTCCAAAAAGCAAAAAAAAAAATTGGAGGACTAATAAATATTATTTGGTTAAATGAAACTGGAATATTAATCACTGGTGGTTAACAGTAGGGAGAAAACATCAGAATAGGGGTTCAAACTAATGGATTAGGGAAGAATCATCAGCAGTCTCTCAGGAGTGTCCCTAGGACCCTGAGATACTAATGATGTTGTAGAGATAGTATTGACATGACTTGGAAACTGATTACACATGGAGGATGAGGGCAAGGATGTCTCTGAGGCCATGAGACTTGAGTAACTAGAAGGATAGTGGTAATTTCCACATCCCTGGGGAGCCTAGTCACCAGCCTCTGGCCATGGTCCTTTTTATCAGATCCTTCTTCACACATAGCACTCGTAAGTGATCCCAGAACTGACCACAGTTTTCTAAAGCATGATATTCTAGTCCTTGAAAGATTTGTACAGTTGAATGAAACATTTGCTCAACTGGCCAAGGAGGCCAGCTGCCCACTCGAGGTGAGGTCAGCACTCCCGGGAGAGACATCGGGCTGGTGGGTCAGCAAGAAGAACACAGGCGATTTCCCTAGGGCCACTTTGTTGGTACAGGGCATACAGCTCCACCCCTCCCCTGCAGTAGATCCTCTGGCATTTTAAACCTCTGGCTCTGATATCAGCATTCCCTCCAAAGACTCAGCACACGACTCCCCTCAGTTCCCCATTGGCAGGGTTCCTGGCATTTCAGATCTCTGACCTGACTCTCATAGACTGTGCTTCTCAGCAGCCCCTTTGGGCTTGGATCTTCCCCCACTCTGGAATAACCTTAGCCAAGTTAAGTCACTGTTGATCCTGAACTAGTTCAAAAGGTTGATCCTGCCCCAGACAAGAGTCACTATGGAGCAGCATTGAGTCTTGAACCAAATAGAACCCTAGCTTATACTTCTGGAGGGGAGAGAGGGAAGGGTTGGTCAGTTTAGGCTGCAGTGATGTTTTCCAGGTTGGATTGAATTCAACAAACACTCCCTAAGCATTTGTTATGTGTGAGGCATTGTATACTTGCCAGAATTATATCTTAACTTTGGATGTTGAAGGTAATAGAAGCTCACCTCATCATGTGATTTGAGGGACACCATGGAGTAGTGGCAAGATATTCAGGAAGACCTGAGTTCAAATGCTACTTCTGACTTTTACTAGTTGTGTGACTGTGAGCAAGTCAGGCTAAGCAAAAGAGGTTAAGCTCTCTGTGGCTCAGATTTATTCATCAGCAAAATGGGAATAAACAATACCTATGGCACCTAACTCAAAGAGTCATTGTGAAGATCACAAATAATTTGTCTATAAAGGCCGTCCCTAACTTTTCAGCCTGAGTATATATCACTCCCTTTGCCACATTCGATGGTCCAACCAAACAATCTTTCTATTTTTAACTCATGCATAGCACTCATCTCCTATTTATGGGTCTTTGCATCCCCCCTGCCTGAATACAATCTGACCTCATCACTGTCCTTTCTTTCCAAATGCACCTCTGAGTCCTACCTTCTACACAAAGCCTTTCTGGATGCCTCACCACCCCACCCCCAACACTAGTGTCCTCCCTCCCAAACAGTTTGGTATTTATTTTATACTTCTCTACATGCACTTATATGAACTTGCTTTCTCCTCCCAATCCAAAAAGGATTCCAAAAAATAGAATGTAAGCTCCTTATGGACAAGGTATCCCTAGCACCTAGCATGCTGCCTAGAATATAGGAGTGCTAAATAAAAATTTGTTGGTTAATTATTGAGTGCCTACTATGTGCTGGAAGTCCAGGGGTGTGCTGCAATCAGTGTGAATGCTTTGGAAGTTGACAAATCTTACAAATAAGGGTTGTTTGAGTTATTATTTTGTTGATTTCAAGACAATAAAGTAACAAAGATAATACTAATAATGCAGATCAAATTTTTAAATGTGCTATGTTTTCAGAAAGACAGTTGTTAAACATTTACCAGTACACCCCTGCTTCTGTCCAACATGAATCTCTTCTTTTCTCTTTGGATCACCCAACGTTGCAATTGTTTAGAGATTGTATTATCACATAACATAACTGAGTAGCATCTCTAGAAGGATAACAGTGTTTAAAAAAACATTCTTTCTCAGTGGGGCAGCAGCTCTGGATCCTTGAAAGCATAACAGATGCCTGGTCAATGGAGCCCCATCCCAGAGCTTGGGCAGCATGACCTACCTGTGTCCAGTTCAGAAGGAAGAGACTGCAGAGCCTTCTCCCAGAAAGATGTTATAACCAGTAATAGAAGCATCCTGTTCCCCAGCTTGGAGCAGGCACAAACATTCAGTAACTGGTTCTGGTCTGCTGATCACAGGGTGAAGAGCTAGACCGTTGGCTGGGTGCTTATCCAGAACCAGAGAGGATTCCAAAGGGACCCACCAGCCAAAGGGAATCTCTTGGTCTTTCTCTTCCTCTTTCCCGCCTGGCTACTCTGAGAATGAGAGAGATGTGCAAGCCTCTGGAGGAGAAGAAGCCTTAGGATCTCCCCATCAGAAATGACAAGCAGCCTGTGAACAACACTCTGTGTGTTTGCCTTTGGGGCATTTGTTCATTCTCTCTTTGAAGTAAAGGAATAGTGGAGGTAGCCATGACCCTGTGAGCTTCAAAAGGTTAGAATAGTGAGTGCCAAAGCCTGGGAGCTAGAGGAAATGATGGTGAGGAGCAAATTCCTGAGCAACCTACTTAATTCAGCATAGATCAAAGGCAGCTAATGGGGCACACTAGTCATTCATCTATTGGCTCTATGATGGATTCAAAAGTTACTTCATGGAGTGAATGATTTGTAAAAACCACTTTTAAGATCAAGCCTACTCTTCTCAATGACCACAGTGTTATAAGGATGAGCGTGCCCCAGCTATTGGGGGGAGGAAAGGTGTGTTTATATTGTTTTGTTATGTGTTCATGATAAATATTTCTCTGTAAAGGGATAATAGATGTTAACTGGTTAAGGGAAACTGGGGTGTTAATCACTGGTGGCTGACAATAGGGAGAAAACATCAGAATCACCTCTAACCCCTCAGGTAAAGGAGATCTAAGCTTGCTTAGTAATCTGGTACTCATCAGTGAGAGTGGGGTTGGGGTAAGAAAGCCCTGAGCATATTATAAGGGATACAGAAAACACTGGGCAATTTCCCAAATGCCTCTGTAATTGACTTATTCAACTGAAGGTCCAGTTCATAGTTCATCTTCAATGCCTAGTATGCACAAATCAAGTACCTCAATGGACTGTCTATATAATTGCAATGTCATATTCTAGACAATTGACATTTTTCGTCTACTTGTTTCCCCCACCAACCCCATGAAGGTCATTGGCTCAATCCCTTGGTGTAATCCTGAGGAGTAAGGAGACTCAGAATTATTGAGGGTCTTAATACAATCAGCATCAAGTATCAGGCAAGAATGCATAGAAGACTTCCCTCTCAATATAGGATCCTTCCTCCCTCGGAGATTGTGCATATAACACCCTCCATGGTCATGGCAGATGTCTTTTGTATACATAAATCTCCTTTGATACGGTTCATCAATAAATCCCTGAGGAACATCTTTGTATCTATCAAAGAATCTTGTATGATCTCGCAATATGCATGGGAAGTATCTTATGAGAGGATCATAAGAACATAGATTTAAAGGTCATCTGGTTCAGCCAACCCCTTTATTTTAAGATGAGATTCAGTGACTTTCTAAGGTCACACAAGTTGTAAGTGACAGAAATGGTAGAGCTTTTAAGGCTGTATTTTGTTTTACTGAGTTAAGTGCTTGTTTAAATCCTCAGCAAACATTTTCAGAGTTCATAATAAGGATAAACAAAAATACCACCAGGAAGATAATCATACCTTATGTGCAAACATCTGTTGTAGAGGATGGAGTGGTAGAGAAATTCAACAAAGAACTCAACAAGGTCCTCCAAAAGGAGTTAACTTATACATTGATAATCAGGGACCTTAGTTCCAGGGGACTTGATAACTCACGTCCTCTGAATCTAAATCAGATGGTCTTGATTAAGAGACAAAGGCTCATAACTACACAAAAACCTCAAACCTATATATTAGGGAAAAGTAGGAAGACCCTAGAAATGGTGAGCACTAAGCAACATCATTTTAAAAAGAATTTAACTATATCTTATAGAAATCAAACACCTGATTGCTAATATGGGAGACCCTGCAGATCCAGTTGTCTGAGTGCAGGCAGACCATAGGCCAATTAAACAAAAGTCAGAATCAACATCAAATTAGATGAAAGACTAAAAACCAGATGAAGATAATAGAGGTACTTACAATCACTCTGACCTGACCTATTAAAATAATTTATTTATAATTAAAAATGGAAAATGGACATAAGAAAAGAAGTTGATATGGACCACTTTCTACAGAAAGTTAACTAATATAAAGCAATCATCACAATGAGGAGAGCAAAAGAATCCAGAAGACACCACTCTTTAGGAGCAAAAGCTTACTTTCCTTGCCAGGTAGAAAATCATGACAACCTAGGGGAAAATTGTTTAGTATATACTCTAACCTATAATATGTTGTGAAGATGGATAGTAAATTTCCAACAATACCACATCAGAAAATAGGGAATATGGGTAGAAGATGAAATTTCAGAAATATGCACCTTCAAGTTATGAACATATCTATATGAATATGTGAATGCAAGCTTTCCTGTTTTTATAAGTTGTGAAAATGATCTTAAAATAATGCTTTGAGTTCTCTCTTTGTTTCAAAAAAAATAATAAAATAATTTTTAAAAATAATAAAGACACCAAAGGTGCTGGGGAGATGCCCAAGGAAAGTGCCACCCCAGAAGGTGTTGTTCAGTCATTCAGTCATGTCTGACTCTGTGACCATGGATATAGCACATCAGGTCCTCCTGTTCTCCACTATCTCCCAAAGTCTGCCCAAATTCATGCTCATTGCTTCCATGACACTATCTATCTATCTCATCCTTTGCCTTTTTCCTTTTTCCTTCAATCTTTCACAACATTAAGGTCATTTTCAATGAGTCCTGTTTTCTCATTATGTAGCCAAAGTATTTAAGCTTCAGCGTTAGGATTTGACCTTTCAGTTATTGGTCTGAATTAATTTTTTAAGTATTGACTGTTTTTGATCCTCTTGCTGTCTAAGGGACTCTAGAAATTCTCCTCCTGTACCACAATTTGAAAGCATCAGTTCTGTGGTATCCAGCTTTCCTTACAATCCAACTCTAACAAGCCATACGTTGCTACTGTAAAAACCATAGCTTTGGTTATACAGACCTTTGTTGGCAAGGTGATGTCTCTGCTTTTTAGTATGCTGTCTAGATTTGTCATAGCTCTCCTTCCAAGGAGCAAGTATCTTTTAATTTCATGGCTGCAGTCACCATCTGTAGTGATCTTTGAGCCCAAGAATATAAAATCTGACACTGCTTCTGCTTCTTCTCCCTCTATTTGCCAGGAAGTGGTGGGACCACTTGCCAAGATCTTAGTTATTTTTATGTTAAGTTTCAAGTCAGCTTTTATAATATCTTCTTTCACCCTCATCAAGAGACTTCTTAATTCTTCACCTTCTGTCATCAGAGTGGTATTGTCTGCATATCTGAGATTATTGATATTTCTCCTGGCAATTTAATTCCAACTTTTGATTCAACCAGCCTGGCATTTCTCATGATATATTCTACATATAAGTTAACCAAACAAGGTAACAATAAACTTCCTTTTCTAATCTTAAATCAATCAGATGTTCCATGTTGATTTCTAACTGTTGTATATTGATCTTTATACAGGTTCCTCAGGAGAAAAGAAAGATAATCTGGTTCTCCTATCTCCACTCTCTAGTCCTCCAATCAGCTATTGCAAGATAGGCAGGCCCTTTCCCTGGAGATATCCAATCAGAATTGGGATAGCTACTCATTAGGATCATTTTTTAAAAGCAGATCCTATTCAGAAATGTTTAGACTTGGATAACATCTGAGGCTTCTTCCAGATTTGAGGTTCTGTAATGATGTAAAAATATTCATCACCTTGTGACCAACATTTCTTGTTGGTTGATGCTTTCTGCCTTTAAATTGTACAATGGCCATAGAGTTCATCACAGGGCTGTATTCAAATTTTCTGATTTGGTTGGTCTTACCAAAACTTGTGCTTTGTGGACAGAATCTTCAAGAACTTGAGGGTCACCTCTACCCCCATCGTCGTCATCATCATCATCATCATCATCGTTGGCATTTCTATAGTAATGTAAGGTTTGTGACCCACTTTATGTATATTATCCCTCTTGATCCTTGTAATCAATAGGGTGCATGGAAGCAAGATGATAATATGGGGTACACTGAAGTCAACTCAAACCAGCTCAAAAAGAGGCAAATGTTAATTTTCAAAATGCTATAAATCAGAACTTGATTTGTTATTTTGCTGATCACCTATGTTTAAGAACATGATGAAAGAAATGTTATTAATGCAGATTGCTGTGGGTATATTTTTCCCCAGAATGCCAGTTAATAATATTTACCAGAGTTGGTGTGAGGATCTAATGAAATAATCATTGTAGAGTACTTGGTACACTATCTAGCATGGAGTATTATATAAATGTTTTATAAATAAATATACATATATATAAAACATTTATATAGTTATATAAATGTTAGCTATCGTTATTATTACTATTGGCATATCCTTCATTGCAAGTGATTAATCAATTAACAAGTTTTGATTAAATATGTCCCATGTGTCAGGAACCCTGGGATAACAATAAAACAGACCTTGCTCTCAAAAGCTTTACATTCTATTGCACTGAAACAGCATGTACTCTTAAGAGTCAGTACAAAGTCAATGGGGGGAACACCAGAAGCTAAGGGGTGTGGTGGCATCAGGAAAAGCCTCAGGTAGAAGGAGCCATTTGAACAGGATTTTGGAAAAAGCTAAGGAGTCTATGAGGCAGAGGTGATGAAGGAGTATGGATCCAGCAGGGAGGAAAGAGAGAATGTCATGAACAAGGAATAAGTAGGAAAGTTTGACAGGACCCCTGGGTGAATGAAAGGGAGGAAGTCATGTATAATCAGTCTTGAAAGGTAGGTTAGGGTCAAATTGGGAAGGATCTAAGTGGAGGAGCTTCTCCTTATACTGAGTCTATTAATAATTTATCTGTAATGGCTCAATAAGGAAGTGGTGCATATTTACACAGAAAAGACTGAAGCCTCCAGTGAACATAAAGATAAGCTAACTATAAATGTAGATACATATATGACTTTATGGGAATACATTATTGTCTTTTATTATCTAACACCCGTACTAGGAAGTCAAAAGCAGTTATAATCAAATTACTACATTCTATACAAAGTGCAATTAAATACATGGGGGTGCAAATAGTATTCCTGACATGAAGTCTCAGGTTAAGGATTTCAAATTTTTTAATGTTATTGATGTCTTTTTTTTTTTTTGCCTTTTTTTTTTGGAGGGCAATTGGGGTTAAGTGACTTGCCCAAGGTCACACGGCTAGTTTTTGTGTCATGTGTCTGAGGCCACATTTGAACTCAGGTCCTTCTGACTCCAGGGTGGGTGCTGTATTCACTGCGCCACCTAGCCTCCCAATGTCATTTGTTTTTACACCAATTATTTCCTGAAATGTTTCCCTATCCATTAAACCCCACTTTGTAAACAAAGAAAAATAATTAGTCGCAATTAACCAAGATAGCAGCCACATCTGACACTGTATGCAACGCTCTACCCAGGTATTTCCCCACCTCTCAGGTCAGAGGAAGGAGCTATGTTTCATTATCTCTTCTCCAGAACCAAGATTGCTTACTATAATTAATTCAAATTACCTTTCAGGGTTGTTTTTGTTCATATTGTTATAGTCATTATATATATATATATATATATATA